>NW_024080625.1:563174-890995 GCF_014754425.2 Oryx dammah
GCAGGGTGCGCGCGCAGCGCCTCACAGGCACTCGTGCAGGGTGCGCGTGTGCGTGCAGTTGCGGCAGCTGACGTGGCAGCACCAGTGGAAGGTGCAGTTGCAGCGCTCGGTGACGCGCTGCGTGCGCGTGCGGTGGCCCCGGCCACAGCAGAGCAGCTCGCAGCCATCCAGCGCGGGCGACGAGCTATTGCAGGCGCGCCCCGCCGTGCCCGCGGTACCCAGGCGTCCGCTGTACGTGCAGAAGTTGGGCGATTTCTCGAAGTAGACGAGGTCGTGGGGCGAGGGAGGCTTGTGGGCCGGGTCCTCCGGCTCCAGGCGCAGCAGTTCAGCCCGCGATGCACGGTTGTTGCCGCGGTTGCCGTAGAGCACGCGCGAGGCACCGTCGAAGCGGTCCCGCAGCACGTCGCCCACTGCGCGCAGCGTGGGCAGCCGCATCCAGCACGTGCGCACCGTGCAGGAGCCCGACATCCCGTGGCACTTGCACTCCTGGCGCATCTCGGAGAACACGGTCTGGGGAGGCGGGAGGGGGGCGGGGAGGAGAAGAAAGGACGGCCCGAGACGCCGTCAGAGCCAGAGCCACCTTTCCGGATACCGCCCCCTCCTGGTCGTCGCCGGGATCTCAGCAAAGGCCCAGGCCTAGCCGAGCCCAAAGGAAGGGAGCCACGAAATGTCCCGCAGAGATTTGGACGCCAAACCCAACTCTGCTCCACCCAGAGAATCTGTCTTTGCCTCTCAGCCTTATTTTTTGAACCTGAACAGTGGCGGGCGTAGGCAACACAGTCCATGGGTTACATGACTTCTAACCTCTCCGTTGTCAGGCTATCCCTTCCATTCTGTGAATCCCTCCAAACCCCCGCGCCCTCCGGACGCCCTCGCCTGGTTCCTTACCCTAACCTCTGGCCTTAACACCGACCGTTACTTCCCAAGTTCGAGCTTAGCCTAAGGCAGGGACTCCCAGATCCCTGCCATTCCGTTTCGGGTACGGACACCCTCAAGCAGGCTCACCGTGCGCCCCGCCTCATTGTTGTGAAGGTTCATGAGGAAGCGAAGGTCCCGCCCCTTCTCTCCGGAGTCCACAAACTCCCGGCCGAAGAGGCGGCCGAAGTCGATGTTGTCGCTGCAGCCCCCCCAGTGCCAATCGGGGCCCCCAGGACCGCGTCGCCGATAGTCGCACGTGCAGGATTCGATGGAGCCCTCTGAGCAGGAGCGCGCTACCGAGTGGGTGACCCCGGCCGAGGTGATGGCGAAGATAAATGCTGTTTCCCGACAGCCTATCGGGGATGGGAGAGGGGATCAGCGAGGGGGCACGCGGGGTGCAGCCTGCACCTTCAGGGGAGGCCTTGGGATCTTTGAGTCCCACGCCCTTAGGGTCCTGGAAGCCTGGCAACCGGCTGTGTTGGGAAGTTGGTCTCCCCGCGAAAGCACGTGTGTGGGCACGCTACCTCCTCCATACTTGTAATCACGCTTTACTGAGACTCCGGGCTCATTTTGACTTCTCGGTGCAAGTAGGGCAGCCCCGGAGGGAAAAGAGAATAGAGGGGAGCGGAAGAATTCTGCACCGCCGAGAACTCTCCAGCTCACATCAGCGATGCAAGCCTTGCTGGGCTGGAGGCAAGAGAGCAGCCTCCCAGGCTTCTTTGAGAGGGACTGCGGGAAAGTGGTGGCCAGCGAGCGTCCACCACTCAGCACTCCCTTTCTCTGGAGCAGTGGCTCAGAAAAGCTAAGCTTCCTGCCCGAGGCGCACGGGTTGAAACCTCCTGGTGGAAGGAGTCTGGCCCAGAGCTAGTGCTGGCATGAAGCTCTTGGCAGGCTGATTCTGTGACCCTGCAGATGCCCCGGACATCTTCTCTGCACTTGCCCGCCCGTGCCCTGAGGTGACCCCGCGCTCCCCTGGTCCCCGGAAGCGTCACCTTCCGGGGTACCCACCTCGGTTGACGATCTTGCCGAAGAGGTGGGGCCCCGAAGCCGTGGGACAGTTCCAGCGGCGGTTCCGGAACTGCCACTTGCACTCTCGCACAGCGCTCTGCAGCCCCCCGCTCACACTGTGCAGTATCCCCGGGTTCTGGCGGATCAGCCGCCGCTGTTTGCGGCTCAGCAGCTGCAGACTGGGCTCGAGTACCAGCTGCAGACTCTTGGAGTCGGTCAGCAGGTTCGTAGAGGAGGCTACGTTCACGATGCCCCTGGTGAGATGCATGAGAGGAGTTCAAGCTCTGGAAGGGGACCTGCACCCTAACCCTAACCAGAAAGGTCTTGCTCGCCCTGTCCTCTTCCTGGAGCTATTTGCCCACAAGAGCGGGGAGAGATCAATAATAAGGTAACGATTCCGCGCTTAGGCACTCACTAGTTTGAAAGGACTTGGCTTTCAGACTTTTGTGTTCCCAGGAATCTTAGGGCTGCCTGCGCCCGGAGCTGGACAGCGGAGGCATGGAGAGCCTAGGGACTAGATATTCACCTTGGCTCTCAGAGCCTGTTTCCGGACAGTCTGGCTCGCAAATCCTGGCCTGCCGTCCATGCCCACCCAAGGCGTGAAATGCTTGGGAGTTCCACCCGCTTATGGGCTTCTTTCGGAGTGCACGCCTGCCCTTTCTCTCCAGAGGCTGGGAAGCCCCGTAGTGTGACTACCACCGTGAAGCTCGTTTGGGGGTTCTTGGAAGAAGGGCAGTGCTAGATGGGAGAGGGCTCCCCTCCTGGAGTATCGTGGGCCACCGGGCGGACCATTCACCCCACTTCACCAGAGCTGGAATTTCTGGACCAGCTCCGCTCCAGAGCGCCCCTCGGTGTCTCAAAGGGAAGTCAGAGCGCTGGAGGAAGTCTGTCTGCGGACGGATCCCAGAGCGTGGGAGCTGGATGGGGCTGGCCCCTGGCTCTGTGCCCCGAGACAAGTGGCGACCCCGCACCAGCTCACTTACCACCATCGGCCACTGCTGTTGGCGGCCAGGGCTGCAGGCAGAGCGGCCAGCGCCAGCAACAACGCAGCAGAAACCCAGCAAGGCAGCAGCGCCCAGTGCCCCATGGCCTGCCCGGCCTTGCCCGCTCTATGCTGCAGTTGGGGCGGCTTTGGCTGCTGCCCGCGGCGGTGGGACGGGACGCGGCGGTGGCGGCAAGTGGCGAGAGTTCGCAGTCTGGCTCTAACAGCCCTGGGGGCGGGCGACGGGCTGCATGGCTCGCGGTCCCAGCTGGTGGGCTGAGGCAGCCACGGCGGGCGGCACCGCCTCTTATAGTTGCGGCGCTGGCTGAAGTGACGATAGGAGGCTGCCCCGCCGGGCCGCACTGTGGCACCAGGGCGCACCGGTCAGGGGCGCAGACAATGGGCAGCGAGCGGGGCCGTGGCTCCCGCCCGTCTGAGGCGAGAGCTGACGGGCTGGCCGTCGGGGCTCACCCCCGCCCCCTGCCCGGTGGCTCCCGCCTCCGGACCTGCACTGGCCGCCGACCCCTCCCCTTGGGACGCCCTCCCACGCGCGCCCGCCTCAGTCCTCTCCGCGTCCGGAGCCCGTCGGGGACCAGCGTCCGCCAGGGGGCGCAGCGACCAGTGTGCTGCGGGGACAAACTGCTAGGAGCTCAGCCACTTCGCTGCCCGCTGTGGGGCTGTCCCTTCGACGTCACCCCGGCCCCCCATCCTGAGTGGAAGAAGGAAAACTGTGGTTCTGGGCAGCAGCTCTGGGGAGACGCCTCCCCGCCCGTGAACCCCCGACGGCTGAACAGGGAAGGAGAAGGGGGAGACGGGTGGGGTTGGGGCTGTGGTCAGGGAAATCCCAGGGGCGGGTTGGGATGGGGGGATGAGCTGAGCACACAGAGCCCGACGATGGAGAGAAACCTGAGGCAGCAGAGGCTTGTACTTGTGGGAGGAAAGAAGTGCACAAATGCCTGCCAGTGTGTGCGTTAACTGGGAGAGTTGTCAATGAGACTGCCTGTGAGAATGTGCATACACACGAGTGTGTGTCTTCACGTACAGACACTCCATGTTCTGAGGAGGGATTTTAGGAGCGTTTCTCAAGAATCCTGGAATTTAGCTCAGGTCAGAAGGCATCATCGAGTCATCTTGTCACAGCCACCACCTGGGACAGTGCATCATCTCCTACGTGTCGGGAAGGGGGTGGTCAGGAGAGACCCAGAAGGTTGACCGAAGAACGGTGTCTGGAACTGTGTGTGCAGGTGGGTGGATGAGTAGGAGATTAAATATGCACATGTGTGTCACTCTTACCCTGTGTGCCGTGTGTCATCCTGTAGTGTGTCACCCCATGGCATGTGTCAACCTGTGCATGTCACTGGGGGCGGGGGACAAAACCTGTAACCAAGGTGGCATCATAACGGATGAGGCCTGGAGCAGCGGAGGCTCTGAGGCTGGGCTCAGAAAAGACAGGCATTAGACTAGATGTCAGGTGTGTGTGTGGAGGGGCCGGGAGCAGAAGGGCTGCTGGCTAAACCGAACCCAGAGTAGAGAACCTGTGCATCCATGTTTCTGCTTCTTTCTGAAATTTTCTACCAAGTTTCTGTCTTCTCCACCTAAAACCCTGACTCTTCTCTCTCACCATGCTGGGATACCTAACCCTAACCCTAACGCACCTCCCTACAACCTCTCAGCTTCAGGGTCCCTCTGCCTCCTATGGAAGGAGTGACTGCTGTTCCCCATGTGGGATATAGGGGGCACTGCCAGCCTGGTTATCAGGCCTCGCCAACACACTCAGGTTGCCCCTGGAAGAGGAGGCTCTCCTCCTTTACATTTCTCCTCTCTTTCTCCATTTTACAAAGGAAAAACTAGATTAGGCAGTTTTCCATGGACTCCGGAGCTAATAAAGGGATGAACGGTAGAGCCAGGTGTTCTGACTCACACCCCATGCTTTTTCCACCTTAATGGCTGCTTGTGATTGTGCAGCTATAGCAGGCTGGGGGCCCTTCCCCAAACTGGGAGAGAAATAAAAATGGTCTTTAGGATCTTCCTGCTTCCCTTTTGATCTTCTTTTTTTCATCTTCCCTGACTTTAGGATGTTTTTTTGACTGAGTAATGTACCAGGCCTGGTCCCAAAGAGTTCCAAGTCCCAGAAATGATCAGGCCTCCCCGCCAGTGCAGGAAAATCACTCTAAAGAATAAATGCCTGATAAGTTTAATGAATCTTCATGGGGCACTTGCATTTTAAAAGGGTGCATATTAACCCAAATGAAACCTGATGGAGGTTATTTTTGAGGGGAATATCTTTCCCACGCCCTTTGCCCCTCCAAGGATTTGACCCTGAGGGACAAGGTGTACTGGCTTAGCATCTTCCACAGGTCTAAAAGCCAGTGGCCCCTGAGGAGGCCACCCAGCACAGATGGCTCAAGTAAGTAGACAGTGTACCATGGGCACCTTGCCCTTTGTCCCTTAGGAGTTTTTCCCACTGGGGCCTGGGTCACATCTTTTGGTTTAGTGGGTTGATAAAACCCCATGGAGGAGAGAGCTGGGCTTGAAGATACGGCAGTCCTGTCTGTGGCCACTGGTGACAAGCATAAGTGGGAAGGGAGGAAAGAAGGATTCCATATCCTTTGTTCCACTATTCCACCCACCAGGAATAGTAGGGAAGAGTGGGAAGGCTCTAGGTCTAGTCAAATTTTGTAGGACCTGGCCCAAGTTTATTTAGATCAAATCATCACTCTATCAATTGCCTTCTCTTCCTTTCCTGTGTCATCAGTTTACCTCTCTACTGGATCATACCTATCAGCTTACAAATATGCTGTAATGTCTCCCATCTAAAAAACCCCACAACTTTATGTGACTTCACATTACCACCTAAGTGTGCCCTACTTCTTTGTTGTCTTTTACTGCACAACTCAAAGTGTTGCTTTAATCATCCTGGTGCCAGTTTCATTTCTTTATTCTCTCTTTCCACCACCTTAATCACACCTTTCAACCCACTGCACTTCCTCCTCGAAATCATCCATGACCTCCGTTTTGCTCTACTGTCAAATCTCAGTTCTCATCCTCACAAACTTTTTAGGAATAGCAGACAAAGTTGAACACTTCGCCCTTGAAATAGTCTCACTTGATTCCTGGAACACTATTCCTACTTCCCTGACTGCTCACCTTCTCAGTCTCTTTATCTGGGTCCACCTTTGCACCCAGTTTCTACATGACTCATGGGACTGCACCCCATTTCAATCTGGGACTTCTCAATCTACACTCACTCGTTTGGCGAACTATACAGTCTCATACTCCCTACTTTTATCTCTGGCCCTGAACTCTGAACTTGCATATGTAACACTTGAATAAACATCTCAAAATGTACAATATCCAAAACTAAACTCCCAGTTATTCACTTGCACCTACTCTTTATTCAGTCATCCCCATCCCTGTGAAAGGCAATTCCGTCCTTTCAGTTGCATAGGATGAGAATACTAGAGCCATCCTTGACTTGTCTGCCTTTTTATACTTTTTCAAGTCAAATCAATCAAAAAAACCCAGAAAACAAAACTCCTGTTCTTCTGTCTTCAAAACCCCTGCAGGTTCCTCCCTCCAGCCACATTGGCCTCCTTGCTAATTCCTTGAACATACCAAGGAAGTAACTATTTCAAGATCTTTGCACTTGCTTTTCTGTCTTCTGGAATGCCCTTCCCATGTGTTTGTTCCTCCACATCCCTTTCTCTCCTCCCCCTATATAAAATGGAATTCCGCCACCTATCTCCTTTACCCTGCTTTATTTATTTTTTGCATCGCTTTTGAGCATGGATACCTTTAAAGGCTTAAAGTGGAAAGTCAGTAGTAAACTACCCTCTTAAAATAGGAGAGGGGCTTTCCTCTGGGGAGGAAGCAGGGGACCAGGGCTGAGAGCTGTGGGCAGAGGAGCCTACCTTCTTTTGAAGCACCAGCAGGTGGCACTCCCTCTTTGGGCTGGGAAGGCATCAGCCTCTGGTGGAGAAGGGTGCAAAGTTCTGTGGTGGGTAATTTTACTGATACTTTGGGGGCAACTGCTGAGTGTTGGGGGTTTCTCTGGAGTCCAGTGCAGTCAGCTGCGAACGCTTTGGTGCCTCCGGGTGGTGGCCTAGGGTGCTGCAGCAGAAGGCGTGAGAGGCGGAGGGTGGGCAGCACAGCTGAGCTCACCGCCGCCGCGGGTGCATCCATCCCTCCAGGGCCTATAATTTGGGTTCCCTGGGCCTAGCCGCCCCTATCAGCGGCTCAGCAATAGATGAGTCACCCGGGACCCCGGGCCAAGGCAAACATGGGGGGGAGGAGGAGGAGGAGGAGGCTTTCGAGGCTGCACTCAGCTTTAGCCACCGCCTCAGTTGCTGGATCCCCCAATCTCCAGGGACCCCCACTTTTTTCTTTGACCCCCGCCCTATAGAGCCCCAGTGTTCTCAGATTGCTCTTGATATGTCCACCCCTATGATGGGAAGTCAGCCCCCTACTCTTCCCCGCAGGGGAAGGGGGACCAGCTTGCTCCCACTCCCTCCCTGAAGTAATGACAGCCCCTCACTTTCCCCCTGCTGTCATGGCCCCAACCCTTGTCAAGGTCTCTCTGGTTCCCGCCCCTCTCCTTTCCTGGAGCTGGCCGCGTGCTTGGGGTATTAGGCAATGGGTGTGTACCCACAGCCCTCTCCAGGCCCCGCCTGCCCCACCACCCTCCAGCCGCCTGCGGGTCAGTGCTCAGGCCAGCCGGTCGGGCCGAGGGCACTGGGGGCCAGCTCAGGCCACCCAGTCTGCCTGCCTGTGGCCTCCTGTCCCAGAGCTGGGCTTCTGCTGGGAAAGGAAACAGGAGTATGGGTCTTTGGATTTGGGACAGGCCAGCCTGGGGAACCCGGGGGTCACTAAAATGTTGGAATCTGTGGTAGTAGCTGTGACCTTGGCCCTTCCTTGGCACCTGACTATACCGCAGCCCGACAAGGGTAAAATCAGAAGGAGCAGTCTGAAACCTGAGGGAGATTTGGAGTCACATGGAAAAATGCGAGTGTCCAAGAGCATGGGAAACCTTGTCCCCCTCCTCCAGCGACCTAGGTAAAGTTCCAGGCTGACATGCAGAAAGGACAAGGACAGGATTCAAAAGCTACTAAGATAGGGTGCAGATTCTAGTGGTCTCAAAAGCCACACACGGTTTGGTTCTTGGCCCCTAAACAGGAAGGAGGGACAAGAACCCCTTCTCCTGTAGGGCTTCTCCTCTACTCCCCTCTCCACCCAGAGGTGGGAAAGCAGAGAAAAGCAGCCCTCTTTGATCACAGCTGTCCAGGGTCAGTACTTTCACCTCCCCAGCCTGCCCGAGGCCTGGCACATAAAGGTGATTAATAAATATCCCAACAGATGAAAGTTATTAATCTCTCTCAGATGGCTTTGCCCCCTAGACAGCAGTGCCCCCTGCAGCCCAGGGCAAGACCTGCAGCCACACAGACTAGAGGCTGGCTGCCCAGGAGAGCTGCATGGCCACTACCAAGGAAGAGATGACTGTGGCTGTGGGTTTCAACCCCATGGCTCTGCTTCCCCGGGGGGCCTGTCTCTGAGTCAACTGCCAGCCTCAGGCGCGCGGGGCCAGCCATGCCTTGGGCTGCGGTCTGGCAGGGGCGGGGGGCGGCTGGGAAGCCTGGGGCCCCTCTCTGGCAAAAATAGCCCACAGTGGTTAGAGCTGGGAGGGTGAGTCAGGCAGGAGCACAGTGGCGCCTAACCCCTTCGCTGCCGCTGGAACTCCCTCGGGTGGTTTGCCTCCCTCTGTGCAACCGACGATCAGACTCTTTGCCTGGCCGTCCTCAGGCTGGGCTCAGTTTGGGATTCCTCCTCTTTCCACGTGAAGCAAGTCTGAGAGTCTGGAGCAGGAATATGGGCCACCCCGGAGTGGCGACTTGGGATCTTAGGAAGGGCAGGGGACCTCTGCTGGCAAGGATGCCTGTGAGCCCAAGGAAGCACAGGGGCAGGCTGAAGATCTCCGGAGCTCCCGGAACCTCTGCCACAGCCAAACTCTGAGGCCAGAGCTGACCCCTCCCAAGGGGCAGGCGTAGGGCTCCGAGGTGGGCGGAAGCCAAGCCACCCAGAAGGGAGCTACTCCCGCCAGCTCAGATTGCCCTGCAGCGCGTTCTCCCCAGGCTCTCGCGCGGAGACCAAGACCGTCCAGCCAGGCAAGTTCGATCTGAGTTCCTTCTTCATCTGGTCAACGGCACCTTCCAGTCACTCAGCTATCGGTGGGGGAAACTGAGGCAAAGAGACATGACCACTGGGGACCAGGGGCTTGGCTCTCTAGTCTGGGTCACCACACCCTCCTTGCAGCCTTGGCGGTCCCAGAGCAGGTGAGTGGAACTCTGGCCACCTCCCCCTTCGGTGGGGCCAAGCCTGAAACCCAGGCGTCGGGGGAGAGGGTGTGTGAGTACGCTGGGAGGAGGGGGAGCGGCTGGGCTCCCGGGGTCAAGGCGGGGGGTGTAAGGAGTGGGGTGGGGATGCCCCGGGCTCGGGGAGGGGCCGCAGCTCTGTCAGCCGCGGCAGAGCCGCCGGTAAGCTCCGCGCGAGTAGAGCCAGAGCCCCCAGTTCTGTGCTCGCCCGCTCGCTCGCTTTCTCGATCACTCCCTCCCTTCCTCCCTCCCTTCCTCCCGGCGGCCGCGGCGGCGCTGGGGAAGCGGCGGAGAGGAGTGGCCCTGCCCTGGAAGAATGCGGCTCTGCCGAGGGGCCAGAACCCGACGCAGTCTCCCCACGGTTTGAACAGCCCGAGTTCAGGCGACCCAACCGCGCCGGTGGCAGACTCGGCCCCAGAGCAGCTGGAGGTAATCCGAATTGGGAAAGCAGGGAGGGCAGAGACTTGCACTTGGGGACGCGACAAGCACTCTGGTAATCAGACAGACACGCATCCGCCCACGGGGGCACAGAGATGCAGAGAGAGCCCGGGATATTGCCAGAGAAAAAGACCTAGCAAATAAAGCAGTGGCCCTAAATTTGGAGGGCAGTGAGTGGAGAGCAGAGGGGTGGGGGCTGAGGCTGGGGACCTGGTGGGGACCAGATGGGCAGTGCCAGGAGGAGAGGAACATGTAGTTAGGAAAAGTAGCGGACGAAGAAAAGGACTCAGCCGGCACCATGGCCCATTTCAAGAGGGAAGCAAGGTCCCCTCCCAGACTTGTGGCACCTGGAGCCTCCCCTGGCTCCCTACTGGGGCTGCACAGGGCAGAGTGGGATGGGGAGCCCATTCCTCCACCCTTTTCAGGGAAGCTGCTAGATGGCACTTGGAGACTACACTCCCCCACCCCTGCCCCCTCTCAATCCTGCCCCCAGGCCTCCTGAGCGTGAGCGGGTAAAGCTGTGTTGGGCCTGGGAAGCCAGTCTTGGGGCCCTTGAAAAGGGAGCGGTGGACAGGGTAGTGGAGAGCTGTCTGTGAGACTATCCAGCTGTTTGCACGTGTGTCTGTGTGCCGGGCACTGTGTCTGGCTGGGTGAGCTCCAGGACGCTGGCGTAAGTCCCAGTTTCCAGGCCCACTCTTCTTCCAGGGCCCAGGTACTCTGGGAATCAAGGGCGTGATCTTACTGTTTTGTTTGAGCAGGATGAGAAGGGTCCATGGGGTGGCCCTGGTGAGTTAGGAGCCGGAGTTGGGCATCCCTCGGTTGCCCAGGTGAGCCACCCTATTCTAGAGCACTCCCTAAGTGTCCCTGTCCTGCAGGCCCTGCTCGATCTGCCCATCGGGGCCTTTGGGCCCGGGATTCGACATGCGGGAGGAGCCCCGGCCGCGGCCTCTGCCCTCGGGCCTCGCCGGTCTCCTGTTCCTGGCGTTGTGCAGTCGGTGAGCGGCCCCTCTGTCACCCAGCCCGCGAGAGAAAGCCCTGGGCTAGAAGCGGGTCGGGAGGCGTCGGAGAGGGCGCGAAGGCCTGGACCGCAGACCTGAGACGCCTTCTCGGTTCCCAGGGCCCTCGGCAATGAGATTCTGGGCTTGAAGCTGCCGGGCGGCGGCGAGCCGCCGCTGACCGCCAACACAGTCTGCTTGACGCTGTCGGGCCTGAGCAAGCGGCAGCTGGGCCTGTGCCTGCGCAGCCCCGACGTGACGGCGTCGGCGCTCCAGGGCCTGCACATCGCGGTCCACGAGTGTCAGCACCAGCTGCGCGATCAGCGCTGGAACTGCTCGGCGCTCGAGGGCGGCGGCCGCCTGCCGCACCACAGCGCCATCCTCAAGCGCGGTGAGCCTGACCGGGCGAGTCTGCGCCGCCGCCGGGGCTGGGGGGCGGGGGGCACGCCGACGCGAGCGGAGGCGGGAAGGGGCTGGTTCACCACTCTGGGAGGGGCCTCTCCGGGAATTCCCCCCCGGAGCTGCGCGGAGTAGGGTCTGGCCACCCGTCTGGGGCCCCGTGCTTCAGACTTCCACCTGCGCGCTGCCGGCAAGGCAGCTGGGTCCCTGCTCCCCTACCCCAGGGCCCCCCTTTCCTGCCTCCGCCCAGCTGATCTCGGCTGCACCTGTGAGCAAGAGATGCCCCCAGCCCTAGAAGATTTAAACGCCCCCCTCCTCCTCGTCCCCCAATTTTTCTGCCCCTCCTCTCTGCATGGGACAAGCCCAGGCTGGTGTCCCCATAGCCTCAGCGGGGGTGGGGTGACGCCCCCAACCGTTTAAGGGTTAAACCTACTCTCCTAATTACTGGGGTTCCCAGGAGCAGAAGCTGGGAACAAAGACCCCGGTGGCTTTGAAGCCGGGGAGCATCCCTCTCCTCAGTGATGTGGGGGCCCCAGGTGGCTCTCACTTGAGCAGGTGAGGAAGCGCTGGAGGTGTGGAGAACAGGGCACTGTGGGGCCTGGCCTGGGGGCCCTGGTCTGGAAGGGCATCACTGTCTCTTGCTAGGCCATGCCCCAAGGAGGAAACTTCCATCCTGGGCTCAGCCCAAGGGTGGGGGCAATACTTTGGGGACTATGGGGTTAATAGGCAGCTGCCATCTGTGGGGGAATTCCCAAGACTTGTGCAAACAGCTTCACCCCTGGAGGCTTGAGGTTGGGGGATCAGGAGGCTGGGCCCAAGAGCCCTGCATCCTGGGACGGGAGAGGCCTGGCCCCTAAGGAGGTGCTCCCATCCACTTAGGGCTCCAGAGAGGGAGGCTGCTTTTCTACAGGGCCTGGTGTAGGGGAAGGCTTTGATGGCCCAATGAGAAGCATGTCTATCTAAGCCTGAGGAAGGCTTGTCATCCTGAGCCTCTGTGACCTCCAAAACATAAGAAGTCAACATTTTAAGAGGACCTTAGGGAGAATCACCTCCACCTCTCTCCCTCTCCCAGCATTTTATAGAGTAATAGCAGGTTAGGATAAATATAAGGGGCAGTCTTAATGGGCAAATATAAAACTAGAAACTGGAAAGAGGAAGGACAGCTCCACAGCTCCAACACTTTGGGGATTTTGGGTTGGTGGAGGGTAAGTTGGTGAAAAGACTGATTTAAATAACCTTGATTAAAAAAACAACAACATCACAAAACCAAAGCCTTCTGCTTCCATCCCACCTGCAGGGCTGGGGAATTTCTAAGGCTTTCAGATATAGAACTAAGTGAACATATCTTCAAAGACCTCAAGGACTCTCTGTTAGTCATCTCTCATCCCCAGGGGTCTTTCCCTCTAGCCTAGCTCTTTCATCCACACCTGAAAACCCCAGACTTAAACAGAGCAAGAATGGGCCTCAGGGATCATCTCAATTCATACTCTCCCTTTATAGATGAGGAAACTGAGACTCTGCTTTTAGGTTCCTTTCCTTCTGTGACTTGCTTCCAAACTACTCAGCTACTCAAAATGGCAGGATCTGGAGTCAGTTAGGAAATTCTGGAATTGCAGGTTGGCTGTTTCCTTTGGCCTCCTTACTGTCAGTGGCCTGTCAGACTTACCCCTATCCACGCCCCTTTCATCCCCAGGTTTCCGAGAGAGCGCCTTTTCCTTCTCCATGCTGGCTGCTGGGGTCATGCATGCAGTAGCCACCGCCTGCAGCCTGGGCAAGCTGGTGAGCTGTGGCTGTGGCTGGAAGGGCAGTGGTGAGCAGGATCGACTGAGGGCCAAACTGCTGCAGCTGCAGGCACTATCGCGGGGCAAAAGCTTTCCCCACTCCCTGCCCAGCTCAGGCCCTGGCTCTGGTCCCAGCCCTGGTCCCCAGGACACGTGGGAATGGGGCGGCTGTAACCATGACATGGACTTCGGGGAGAAGTTCTCTCGGGATTTTTTGGATTCCAGGGAAGCTCCCCGGGACATCCAGGCACGAATGCGGATCCACAACAACAGGGTGGGGCGTCAGGTATGTGTGTGCAACTTGTCCTGGGTCTTCCTGGCGTTTTTTAAGGCCTGGCTAGATTTGAGAGGGCACAGCAGCATAAGAGGATGAGATGTAGGGGGTGATTGTTACCCGAGGGGTGGCCTAGAGCCAAGCAAGTCACTGCCTTCCCTAGAATTTAGGGGTTCTCTGGGCTAGACTCCCTGGTTTACCAGTGTTCACTCTGGAAAGAGCACTGGAGTGGGAGTCAGGAAAACTGGAGCTGAGTCCTGTTGCCTGCTAGTTACCAGCCAAATCTCCGTAACCAGCTGTTTGTTGAAGATGGGCAATTTACTCTCTGCTCTGGCTTTAGTTCTCCAACATAAAACGAGGGAATGGGGCTATTAGCCGTCTCACGGTGCCCTTTCGCTTCTGATAGTTCATCGCCATTCTTCCCTCTGTTTGTTCCTGTATGCTCTCTGCTCCCTCCCCTCTCCTGTGCCTCTGAGCTCTGTCCATTTGCTGCCCTCCCCTCTCATTTCTTCCTCGCTGATGCTCTAGGTGGTAACTGAAAACTTGAAGCGGAAATGCAAGTGCCATGGCACGTCAGGCAGCTGCCAGTTCAAGACGTGCTGGAGGGCAGCCCCAGAGTTCCGGGCAGTGGGAGCAGTCTTGAGGGAGCGGCTGGGCCGGGCCATCTTCATTGATACTCACAACCGCAACTCCGGAGCCTTCCAACCCCGCCTTCGGCCCCGTCGCCTCTCAGGAGAGCTGGTCTACTTCGAGAAGTCTCCTGACTTCTGCGAGCGAGACCCCACTGTGGGCTCCCCAGGCACGCGGGGCCGGGCCTGCAACAAGACCAGCCGCCTGCTGGACGGCTGTGGCAGCCTGTGCTGTGGCCGCGGGCACAACGTGCTCCGGCAGACCCGAGTCGAGCGCTGTCATTGCCGCTTCCACTGGTGCTGCTACGTGCTGTGTGAAGAGTGCAAGGTCACAGAGTGGGTCAATGTGTGTAAGTGAGGGTCAGCCTCACTGTGGGGCTGGGGCAGGGGAGGGCCACGTTTGCAGCCTTTTGCTCTGATTTCTGTCCAGGGTCAATCTTGGCCCCTGGCCGCTCAAAGTGTCTACCTGGAAACAGCTTTGGGTCAGGTGGAGTCTGTGATGTGTGGCTTTCTCCCCCACAGTAGGAGGGCCTTGTGGGGGAGCTGTCACCCTCCTCTGCTCCTTGAACACCTGAATGGAATAAGATGAACTGTGTTGCTCTCCCAGCCACCCAACCTGGGGTCCCTTTAACTCTCATATTCATATTCCTTTTGGCTGGGGAGTCCCTATACTTTGACCACTCTTTTCTTTTGTGGGATAGCCCCAGCATTGTGTGGAGCCATACAACCTATATCCAGAAAGAGACCTCTCATTCCTATTGGCTGTTTCCAAACTCCTCTACTGCAGCCTGGACCCCCGTCATAGGAGCCAGTGGTAGAGAGGTTTTTCTTAGGGAAGGGACACGGTACAGGGCACTCTAGAACCCTGAAAGTTGTCTGTCAAGGCCCTTAGGGAAGCTGTCTGCCCCCATTCAGATGTTGAAGGGAACCCTCCAAAGGAAGAATTTTACCCAAGACTCTCTGAGCCTCTTTATCTTTCTTCAGCAGGAGGGGTGGGAATGGCTAATTTATTGTACTGAGACTTGTTCTTGGTTCTTGTTTGTAATAAAAATAAATTAAGTTCCTGGAATGGTGACTACAGATGGTGATATTTCTAGCCACACTTGGGATCCCAAGCCTGGGTTCTTTTCCAGGTGAATTCTCTTACCCTCCCACACTCAGTGACTTTATGTATATCATGCCCCGTTCCAGAAAGGATTTGAAATGGTCTTCAGGTGACTCAGTTGACAATTTTTAGTGTGGAAAAAACTGGGTGGGGCAGGGGGACTTCTAGGTGTGAGGGGCTGAAGATGTAAACATAGGCCCCATTCAGGTTCTCTGTGCCCCACCTCCAGATTTTGCCTTGGCCACTGCCCTATAACAGGGCTTGGATTTTTCTTTTTTCCTCAACTCATGGGCATGCCTATGTCCAATAAAACTTTATTCACAAAAATGGACTGCAGGGCGAGATTTGGTTCTTTGGCTGTGGTTTGTTTTGACACCTACCCTACACAGTGAGGTCACCTCTGTTCTGAGATTTTCAGGTCCTGAAGATGTTTCACCATTGAACCTGGACTCAAAAATGGCAGGTGCTTTTCTCTGTGGTTCCAAATTGGAGAACTTGATGATAGATGCGAGACTGACGGGAAACATATATAAAGGATTCCTATGCTCAAAATTGGAGTTTTTTGCTCTGGAAACCAGCAAAATCAGCATGCTACCCCCCTGAATTATTTGCATATGTAGTTTGTCTTTCCTTATTCAGAGCTCTTCTGCACTTAATCTCAGCAAAACAGCTCCTTTATCTTTTAAGAGATAACCATATCTAGAGACTTCCCTGGTGGCTCAGATGGTAAAGCGTCTGTCTACAATGCAGGACACCCGGGTTCGATCCCTGGGTCAGGAAGATCCCCTGGAGAAGGAAATGGCAATCCACTCCAGTACTATTGCCTGGAAAATCCCATGGACAGAGGAGCTTGGTAGGCTACAGTCCATGGGGTTGCAAAGTCAGACACGACTGAGCGACTGCACTCATATCTAGAGAAAACAGAACTTCTTTTATTTCAATTCCACTTTCTTTCTATTCCTAGTCAAGTATCATTGAAAATAAACAATCATCTTTCAATTCAAAAAAGGAAGCTGTAGCACAAATTTAGAACTTTACAAATAACTGATTATTTATGGGGTTGCAAGATGCTGACTCTGTCAGGTCATCTCCTTGGCCAGGAGATGTAGAAATAGTCATTTTCATACCTCTAGGCAATAGCTATATCTGCCCCCAATTACCCTCAAAATCAGGTAGCATCAAGGTAGGAAGGAGAGGAAGGGGTGTTGGTTTAGGGTAGTACTTTATGGCAAAACTTGATGTCCTAAATTTTCACTTGCACACTGAGAATTCTTGGTTTGGGAATTTAATGGAGGTAGGCCTTTAGGCACTGACTGAGCTTCGTGTATGCATGGGACAGCAGGAGAGAGATGGATGCAGCTAGAATAGACATAGGATATGAGGGAAAATAATGATAAGGAACACCCAGAGTGGGAATTTCTCACACTCAGGAAGAGGGAAGAGAATGGCCAATGAAATCACAGCAGGACTATTTCAGTTTTCCTTCAGTTCCTTCCTCTGTGCTCTCTTTGGCTCCTTTTCTCTTTCTAGCTTTCTCTCTTCTTTTGTCAGACACGCTCTGTGGCAAACTGAAGCCCCAAACCACAACCTTGAGAAATTCCAAATAGATTTTGTCAGCGAGGCCAACACCCCCTCCCCACCCCTGCTCCCGGCTCACGAAATGGGCTCAGGCCCAGGCCTGGGGTCAGTGGCGGAGGGGGAGTGTGCAACCCACAGAGCGGGTGGCTAAAATTTCAGCCTTAGTTAGCGCCAATGGCAGCCAGAGGGATGGGGAAAGACTGATCAACTGTAGTCAGGCCTCTCAGCCTCCTTCAGCTCTGAATACAGCTCTTCTCCCCTTAGAGCATTAGCCTTTCAAGTGGCTGGGGAGCTGGGGAGTGGCAGTGGCTGGCTTATTGCTAGCTGAGCAGCAACCCGCCTGTCTGTGCTCCTGTTTGCTCTACCGGGAGCACCCAGTAATGCTGCAATAGACACTTCCCTCTCCAGACTCCAGAGGGTGAAGGATAGCAGGGCTGGAAGATTCTCTAGTTCCATTCATCAGTTCTGACTCAAATACCTTGGGACTTAAGGCTAACCATACAACATTATCACCATTTCCTTCCTTCTGTCATACCTGGGACTCAACCTTGAGAGGATCTGAAGACTTGGGCAGGAACACTGACAGATGTCACCTCCTGTCAGAGTCTCACAAGGCGTCTTGGTATGGTTGAGGCACTAACAAGGGCAGTTGCAAAGCATAATTTTGGTGATCAGTGAGAGGGCATAATCTGGTGGTGTGTGCCTTAAAAAATCTAGGAAAAGAAATAGAAAGAAAAATCATTTGGAGGTCTCATGGAGCCCACTCTGCTGCTACGTCGCTTCAGTCGTGTCCGACTCTGTGCGACCCCATAGACGGCAGCCCACCAGGCTCCTCCGCCCATGGGATTTTCCAGGCAAGAGTACTGGAGTGGGGTGCCATTGCTTTCTCCAGTAGCACACTCTAGGAGTCTGTAAAAACACTGGAGGAGTCTTCTGCCATTTAAAATACAGAGCTTAGGATTGCCAAAGGCCTTTGATGGCAACAGCCCAGGACGGATAGGATACAGTTCTTTTTGTGATAAACATACTCATTAGTCCTCTCATTCTTCATCATCTTTAAAAAAAAATCTTATTGGAGTATAGTTGGTTTATAGTTTATAGTTGTGTTAGTTTCAAGTGTTCAGCAAAGTGATTGTTATACATATGTATATTATTCATATATATATATTCATTTTTTTCAGATTCTTTTCTCATATAGGTTATCACAGAATATTTGAGTTTCCTGTGCTGTACAGTAGGTCCTTGTTGGTGATCTATTTTATATATAGTAGTGTGTGTATTTTAATCTCAAGCTCCTGATTTATCCCTACCGACCCCCCACCTCCCACCTCATTTCTCATATGGTAACAAGTCTGTTTTTGATCATCCTTCACCAACTTTAAAAAAAATAATCCTTTCCTTTTATTGGTGTATAGTTGATTTTAGGGGCATCCCTGGTGGCTCAGATGGTAAAGAATCTGCCTGCAGTGCTGGAGACCCAGATTCCATCCCTAGGTTGGGAAGCTCCTCTGGAGAAGGGCATGGCAACCCACTTCAGTATTCTTGCCGGAGAATCCCAGGGGCAGAGGAGCCTGGCGGGCTACAGTCCATAGGGTTACGAAGAGTTGGACGTGACTGAAGTGACTTAGCACACCTAGTTGATTTACTAAACTAATGTTGTGTTAGTTTCAGGTAGACAGTGAAGCGATTCGGTTATACATACACATATATGTGTTCTTTTTTAGGTTCTTTTCTCATACAGGTTATCATTCATCCTTCACGATTTTAAATTAAGTTCCTTTTGACTTCACATTCTAGAGTTTTGTTATTCTCCAGGTTAAAACAAGAGCGAAAACAGACTGGGATAAGAGGAAGGGATTGGTGAATGTATATACCAGGGATTGATGAGGACAAGGAGTAGACAAGAGTAGATAACAAGAGTTATCTACGAGTCTAGTTCTTCTTGGAAGGAGACAAGAAATAAGGCCCCAAAAAAATCAAGTTAAAAAAATCGACAATTTTGGCTCAAGCTTTAGGGAAGAGCCATGTGTTCCCTTATACATATGGTCCAAACTTACAATGGTTCCACTCAATGCTTTTTATTTTTACTTTATGATGGTGCAAAAGTGATATGCCTTGAGTAGAAACTGTGATTTGAATTTGATCTTTTCCCAGGCCATGTGGTATGACTTTCTCCTGTGATGCCCAGTAGTGGCAGTGAGTTGCAGCTCCTAGTCAGCTATACCATCACAAGGGTAAACAACTGACACACTTACAACCATTCTGTTTCCCACTTTCAGTATAGTATTCAATAGATTAATAAGATAGTCAACACAATTATAAAATAGGCTTTTTGTCAGATTATTTTGCCCAACTGTAGTCTAATGTAAATATTCTGAACACGTTTAAGGCAGGCTAGGTTAAGCTATGATGTTCAGTAAATGCACTTTCGACTTTAGATATTTTCAACTTACAATGGGGTTACTGGGATGTAACCCCATTGTAAGCTAAGGAAAATCTGTACTGCTGTAAATAAGGAGAAAGGGCATTTCAAGAACCTTCTGTGCTTAGCATTACTAGTGCCCTTCTTGTATCACAGCTGTGACTGTTCCAAGGTAACGCTGCACGTCTAGACCAGGTGCAAAAATGAGTGTGATGAAAGTGGGAGTGGGCAGGAACAGAGAAACACAGGTGCAAAATCCCTCACTTTCCTTGTAATACTAAAATTCATACTTGAGGTATACTTCCTCAAACCACACTTCTGAATATTAGGCCTCAACTGTTTATCTTTCAAGTTCCAACTTCCTAACTGGCCCAGTGTCCAGTTGCTTCCTTCAGTCTCTTAAATTCATAACTCTCCCTCTTCCCTATGAAAAAAAGATCTCTTGATTCAGACCCCACCCCCCCACCCCCCAGCAACCTAGTCTTAGCAGTGAGTAGCAACACTGGTGCAGTGAGGGCTCTCGGAGGCCTGCACCTATCCCTGGTTAAGAAATGAAAATGAGAACTGAAGGAGTAAGGTCCAAAGCAAGAGATGTTCACTCATTCTCTGGCTTCCTGACTGCCCAAGGAGCCCGTCTCCACTGCGCCCACTACGCCGCCTCTGTCCTTAAATAACAGGCATAACCCTGGGGCTTCTCACCTGTTCCCACTGTCTCAGCCCCATTCCCTAGCTTCCGCCACCACCGCCCACAGATTCCAGCCCCCACATCGGACCCCGCCCGGACTTCGCCTCCAATACCGACTGCTTCTGCTGCAGCCGCTGCCATGGTGATGAATCTCGCGAGATCTGCCGCTCGCCGGTGCGCAGCTCTCGCGCGATCGGGGAGGTGGGAAGTATCCCGGTCTGGGGGTGGGGGTGAGCTGCACAGCTCCTGTCGCCGTCGCTGCTTCCGGTGCTAGGTGGAGGGCAGGAAGGAGGGAGCCGGGAGCGAGGCCAGGGGAGCAGCCGCGCTGAAATCGGCTGAGGGAGCCAGAGAGAGTGGAGCGAGAGCCGAGCGGAGCCTGTGGGGGCGGAGGCGGCGGCCGCAGCGGCGGAGCTGGGAGCAGGAACAGGTGAGGGGCTTGGAGGAGGGAAGGCGGGTCCGGGTAGAGGAGAGGCTCGGGGTGGGGGCTGCGAGGATAGAGTCCCCTCGCCCCGCTCTCCGCTCGCTCGCCCGCCCGGCACTGCCTGGCATGGAGCGGTGTGGTCCTTCCCTCCCGAGAGCTCGGGGAGGGGGCGCCGGGCCAGCTACACGCCTGCCCCCGCATTTGAAGGACGCTGAGCTGGTGTGGGGGTGGGGGGCGGTTTTGTCCTCCGCCTCGCACAAGGGGGCGACCTGGGCTGCAGTGAGGAGCCCCTCGCCTGCAGGAGGTGGGCTTTTGAAGGGTCGGGGTTAAGGGGGAGGAAAGCAGTCCTGGGTGAGGTGACATGGGGGTGGCGATGACTGTTTTGTGTTCTTTTCCTATTAAAGGGCTAGGGAATAGCGCTTTTTCCTACCCGCTTTCCGCTTTCACCTTGGTAATAGACCAGAGAGAAGCCTTGCTATGATGACACCCCTCCCCCTGTCGTGGGGCAGGGGTCCGTAGGGGTGAGGGACACAGGCTAGTGGGACACCCCAGGGGCACTAGCCCCTGGTGGAGGTTGAGCTTTCGGGTCCTGGGAACCGCATGTTGAGAAGAGGGCAGCAGGTGGGGAGCCAGAAGAGAGGAGGCAGCAGAAGGGGGAGGGGGATCTGGTCTTGCTTGGAGAGGAGAGGTGGTGCCTTCCTCCCCCAGGCGTAGCGGGGGCGGTCTCACAGGAGGAGGGAGCTTCTGGTCGCCAGCTCTGAGTTTCGGTCTTCCAATCCGCTTTCTTTCTTTAGGAAGTACCAGGATTCCCGGAACCGAAAATGGAGCCGTTGCTTACACCAGTGTTTGAGGGAAGAAGGTGGGGGTGAGGGGTAGGATGGAATTCCCTGTTAAAACCGGGCCACTTGATTAGCCAAGTTCTAACTCCTCTTTGGGGAGAGTTCCCTTCTTTCTGGCTTGTATTACCGCTGGTCTCCCTCTGGCTAGGCCGGGAGGACTGTGGTATGTGGTCAGGAGTGAGAAGAAATAGTGAGGTCATCGGGGGAGGAAGAAGTGTAACTTAAAACGTGTCTCCGTCGCTGTTGGATTGGGTCACTCCTGGTCTATGGCATGAAAGTTTTATTTGGTAGGAGATCTGCTGCAGGAGTCTGATTGCTTAGGTCAGTGCAGCTAGGGTCTGCATACTTCTTCCCCATCCCTATTCAGGTGGTGACAGTATTTGCTACCATTTTGTCTTGAGCTTGTTGGGGTGTCTCCACTTGCTATGACTGGAATGGGTCAGTAAATTGGTCATTGTGCATTAGACTTAGGTTTGAATACCATGTCTATAAAAGCTCATTCTAAGAAAGAAACTCATCCACCTTTTCACAGAATGGATCTTTGACCTTGGATTCAGCTTGGAAGGGTCCTCTTGTATCACATATTAACATTCCTCCTGCCTCCCAGCATAGAGTTATTGTCTTGGGTAGTGAAAAAAAAATTTTCTTTTCTTTAGTAGTCAAATTTTTTATGCGTATGTCTTGCTTTCCCAAAGAGATGAAACTGAGTGCAGGAATTGGATCTCATCTTGTGTCCCTCATACTGCCTGGGCACACAGTATGCTCTCATGAATACTGAATGTGAACTTAGGTTTTCTTTTCTTTTTTAAATAGAACTTAGGTTTTCTTTTCTTTTTTTAAAAAAATATTTATTTATTTGGCTGCACTGGGTCTCAGTTGTGGCATTTGGGATCTTTAGTTGCGGAATGCAGGATGGGCATGGTAACTCTTAGTTGTGGGATCTAGTTCCCTGACTAGGGATCAAACCCGGAAAGTCCTGAACTCCGGATTTCTGACCACAGTTTAAGGAAAGAGAAAGAGATGGCTTGGCTGTCATAGAGTTCCTGAAGATAGCTGAGTGAGGGTCTAAAGGTCTTTACCCTTTGTAATTAAGGTCTTGGTCTCTCCACGTTTCCTAAGAGGCACAAAAGAGTTGTGGATAATGAAAGTTAAGACCCCCAAGAGAAAAGTATTAGAACACAGTCATTATTTAGCAGAAATCCTAGATCTCCTGCTTCCCTGTTTTGAGCAAAGGAGTCTCTCCTTTAGACCTAGGTCCTGCAGAGTTGTCTGCAGATTGAGTTCCTGATAATTATGGAGAAGGGAGCCAGTGTATGTATCTGGTACTTGGCATAGAATTGGTGGCAATGAAGGTAGCTGCTATTACTAAACTGAGTGCAAGTGTAAGGGAGGACAGACAGCAGGCTAGAAAGAGTGGAAGTGAAGCCTTACATGCCCAGAGTCATAAAGTGTGTTTGTCTCTGCTACTTTCTTCCACTGGAGTCATGATAGAGGAAATGGACTCAGAGGACAGTGGGCGGGATTTATTGCTTAGAAGGAAGTTCTCTAAAACCAGGTTTGTTAAGAAGGAGTCAATGACTGAGGGAAATTGTGGAATCTACTCCCCCACATACCTTTAGAAATGGATTTCAAGAGGCCTGAGACTCAAAACATGTCACTGTATTTCACGCTCCTCACCATTTTTTGTGTGTGTGTGGCTACTGTAGAACTTGCCTGACTTGGGATCAAACCTGTGTCCCATGCAGTGGAGGGGCAAAGTCTTAACCACTGGATCACCAGGGAAGTCCTTCACATTTTTTTAAATTGCAGTATAGTTGATTTACACTGTTGTGTTCATTTCAGGTGTGCAACATAGTTTTCTTCACCATTTTTGTTACATGGTATGATAATTAAGAGTGTGGACCTTGGAATCGGACACAATTGGGTTCAAGTCATGCCTCTGCTGATTACTACTTGTATGATTTTGGTGAAATTATTTGTCTCTCTTAGCTTCATTTTCTTCATCTGTAAAGAGTATGATAATGATAGTGTCTGTTCATAGTGTTGGCATGAGAATTAAATGAGATAACGTATACAAAGTGATTAGGGTTATACAGAGCACACATAGTAAGCCTCAAGTAAATGTTAGCTGCTATTAATAATCACCATCATAACAGTAATAATAACATGAGCTCTCAGGGCTGCCTTAAAAAAGAGGAGGTTTACAAAAGACCAACTTGCTGCCTGAAGCGCCTATGTAGAGGGGTGATTGTTACCATGACTTTCTGTGCTGGTCGTAGGCTTATGAGCAATGAAATCTTTTTTCAGCATCAGCCTCACAGAGGCAGCTCCTGTTGCCTGAGTGGGAGGTGAAGCTGGAGCAAGGCAGGGGCCCTGAACCATCAACTGGGATGTAGAGTGAGGACGTGGGGGCTCAGGAATAGTGTTCATGATACAAAAGTCAGCGTGACTCTGAGGTGATGGTTGACTCTGCCATGGAAGAGCACCCTGATTGGCCTATGTCAGGTGTTTAGATTCCTGGGTCCCATTATTTTAGATCTTGGTATTTCAGCATCCTCCATTTCCTGGGCCACTCTTTTCACTTAGTCATATCTCCTTTAAATGTCTGCCTCTGTTTCAGAGTATACTGTATTATGGTCCAGAGTTGCAGTGTCTATAAATCTGCCTACTATGCCTTTTCCAACATCTGTTGCAAATATAGGTGGAGTGCTAATAAAGCTTTTGGATAATGAAGGGACATGGGGAGCATTTGGAAGGAGTTCTACAAATGTTTGAAGGCTTTGTCTTATAGTCTGGGAAAGAACTGACTGAGGTAGGGATTCTACAAAGGTGTTAGAGATTTGTCATGGACTTCTGCAAAGGACGTGCTGCATCAGATGGACCAGAAAAAGAAATGGCTCAAGATATTAGGGATCCACAGTTATCACCATATTCCTGAAGAAAGTTGAAATGACTGAGCGTGGCAGATTTTAGTTCCTCGACACCCAGGGATTGAGCCTAGGCCCTTGGCATTGAAATTGTGGTGTCCTAACCACTGGACTGCCAGGGAATTCCCATAACCTGCCCTTTATGAGCTTAAACACAAGCATGTCAAGCATGAATGTTTAAATTTCAACATGATTTAGGATGCAGAAGAACATTAGCTTTCTGTTGGAGTGGTTTAATTCTTCATCCTCCCCTTTTTGAGAAAAAGGAGTCTAACCCTACCTTATATAAAATCTTATTTGAAGTCTAATACATAAAATGGATAAAAGCAGTGCTGCTGTGGTAGTGGTGGAGAGTGGCGGACCATAATCAGAGTCTCTCAGATAGTTTTCCCTTTCCCCTAGGCAGGCTCTGAATCCCATCTAAGGAACCTTAAGGCTCTGAGAACATGGAAGCCACTTTTCCAGTTTGTCAGTTACAGGAAAAGGATTGGAGATCACGCATAGCATACTGTCTTCCTCAACCTCACAAGCGTTTGCCACCATCAGTAGAACTGAGTTCAGCAACAAGTATATCAGTCACTAGCCACAGATCGGTCATGGAGCTGGATGCTGGGAGCGTGAAGCATGAATAAGGCACAGTCCCAGCTGTCAAGGGACTGAGAGTCTAGTGTTGTTTTCCCACCATGGTGTCCTGATAAAATGGTAATACTGAAACAGGCATGGTTGCTTGCAACCCGAGATCACTGGCCCATGAGCTCTAGCCACTGTAAGCCCTAGCTATCCAGTATTGATGGGATCAGCATCTTCAGCTGACCTGTATTACATTAAAGGCACATTATTTGGGAAGTTCCAGCTCTGGAAAGCAAAACACACCAAGGTAAATAAAACATTCTGTGGTAAGTCCTAGAGTAGAAGTGTGTTTGAGGTGCCGAGGGATCACAGAAGGCTCTTATCCCCCAAGGTAGGACATTCCCTGTCTTCTGTATCCTTAGGCTGCTCTGTTACAGGTGGCCCTGTCCAAATCGTGGCCTCCTGTTTCATCTGTTCACTGGCAGCTCCATCTTGACTTGCATAGTGGGACCAGATTGGGGCAAAGGTTTACTAGGGCTTTAGGCTGATTACTCATGGGATTTCAGTGGTTTTGTAATTAGGAAGGTACAGTGTACTGGATATCCAAGGCTAGAGATGTGGGCATTGGAGCAGTCATCAAATATCAGGATATGGTACAGTTGTAAGCTGGTCAAATTCTAGGAACAGGGGACACTGAAAGCTTTGATTAGGGGGCAGTGCCACGGAATGTTCCAGGGAAATAAATGAGTCTAGTTTTTATTTGGTCACTGTCTTATCTAGCTAGGTCATGTATTCTGAAACAGACTTGAGGTTCTGTTCTGACTCACTTGCTGAGGTTTGTCGTTGGGAAAAGCCATACCCTTCTCTGGTGTTTTGGGTCTGTCAGGGCAATTGAGAATCCTTTGCTTGACTTTGTGGCTTCCTTCAGGTTATCCTGAACTGGAGTCTTCCTCTTGGACTAGAAGGGAAACTGATGTTTAACAATTCTGACTCAAACCTAAGTGCTGTTAGTTAAGTGGAGACTAATTTTAGTCATGTTCTAATTTATAACAAGGCCATTCATTGATGCCTAGTAGCTAAGTTCAGTAGGTATCTTTCAGGCCTTATCTTAATTTGACTTTTCCATAGCCTTTGACCCTCCTTTTTTTTTTTCTTTCCTCATTGGTGTCTCTGATGCCTTAGTCTCTTGATTTCCTTTTTACCCTTTTGGTTGCTTCCTACTCTCTTTCCTGGCCTTTTTTTGCTTTAAATGTTGATGTGCCCCAGGTTTTTATCTTTGGCTTTTCTCCTGTCTCAGCGTACATACTCTCTCTAGATATATAGATTAGGACGTATCAGTTGCAAAAGATAGAAAGCACACCTGTGAAGGACTTCTCTGGTGATCCACTGGTTAAGAATCTACCTTCCAATGCAAAGAACTTGGGTTCTATCCCTGGTCCCGGGACGATCCCACATGCCTGTGGTGCAACTAGTGAGCCCACCCTCTAGAGCCTGAGCGTCGTAGCTAGAGAAAGCTCATGTGCAACGAAGACTCAGTGTAGCCAAAATAAAAAAAAGAAAGAAAAGAAAAAAGAAAACACACTGTGGCTCAAATAATCCGAGGCTTTATTAAACATCTAGCAGGAAATCTAGGTGAAGTAAGCCAGACACAAAAGGACAAGTATTGTTTGCTTCCACATTAACGTGGTACCCAGAACAGTCAGATTCAGAAACAGTATAGTGGTTGTTTCCAGGGGAGAGGGGAGAGGCGTTATTGGTTAATAAGTAGAGTTTCAGTTTGGGGAGGTGAAACAGTTGTGGAGATGCCTTGTGGTGATGGTTGCACAGCAGTGTAACTACTTAATGCCACTGAACTGTACACTTAAAAATGGTTAAAATGGTAAAATTTATGTATATTTTACCACAAGGCTTCCCAGGTGACACAGTGGGTAAAGAATATACCTGTAGCCCAGGAGACTCAGGTTCGATTCCTGGGTCGGGAGGATACCCTGAAGGCGGGCATGGCAACCCACTCAGGGATTCTTGCCTGGAGAGTCTCATGGACAGAGGAGCCTGGTGGGCTGTGGTCCATGGGGTTGCAAAGAGTCAGACACAACTGCAGCAGCTGAGCACACACGCACATAGTCTACCACATGGAGAAGTAATTCAGGGGTAGAACATTTCTTCTTACAATTTCTTTTGATCTACCAACTAAACCTGGTAGGATCCAAGTTTTTCTGCTCTGATATCCTAGTGTTCTTGTGTCTGTCCCTTCATATACTCAAGATTACTCCAGCATCTCACCCTTCTACATTAACATCCAAAGGCTAGAGAAGAGAACATTGATATATGTTCTTTTTTAAGATTGAGGAAATCTTTCCCAGATATTCCCGGTAGACTTTTCTTACATCTTATTGCCCAGAATTAGTGCTTGACCATTTGTGACTCAAATCATGGTGAGAGAAATGAAATGCCCAGAGCCTTTACTGATCAGCTTTCATACCCTAGGGCTGGGGAGGGGTAGCTCATTACCACTGCCTGCCAATGTCTGAACAAATTAGGGGTTCTGTTAGAAGAAAGAAGGGAAGATGGCTGTTGGGGCAGGCAGCCAGTAACTGCTGCCACCCTGAATCTTCCTGGTTCCTCTTGGGGCTTCAGTTACTGTCTATGCAGATAATTCCAAATACCCTGACCAGACTTTTCTCCCGATCTTCAGACCTTAGCACTTCAAAATTAATCTAAAAACAAACATCTTTGCTGCCAGATCTGTTTCTGTAGTGTTTCCAGTCTAAAGAAGTGCCACTGACTCACACAGGCCAGAAACCTGGGAGTCGTCTTTGACTCTCCTCTCCCTACTATAATCAGCTATCAAATCCTGTGAAGTCTACTATTTTGGTGTTTCAATTCTGTCCTGTTCTCTCTATTGCCACCTCTGTTTCAGAACTTTTGATTTCTTTTTTTTTTCTTTTAAAATTTTATTTATTTAAAATTCTAAATTTATTTGTTCATTGATGGATAATTGCTGTACACAATTTTTTGTTTGTTTGTTTTCTGTCAAACATCAACATGAATCAGCCATAGGTATACATATGTCCTCTCCGTCTTGAACCTCCCTCTCATCTTCCTCCCCATCCCACCCACTTTGGATTTCTTATCTATTACTGAACCTCCCAAGTGGTCTCTTGCCTTCTGTCCTTCCCCCTTATTCCCTAACTTAGTCCCTAAACTGCTGTCAGAATGGTTTTTCTAAAGCACATATCTGATCACGTTACTCAGTGTTACCTTTAGGGCCCTTCACGATCCGGCTCCTGCTTCCCTCTCCAGCCTCATCCCTTCTCTTTACTCACGATGCTGCATCCACATACATGACCTCCTGGTTGCACCTGGCTTTGGCTCATCACTGTTCTAACTCATCTTTATGCCTGTGCGTACACTCTTCCCTCTTCCACCTTCCCTGTTCTTTAGTGTCTGACTGATTCGTATTCTTCCTTTAAGAGTCAGCTCAGGTGTGACCAGAGAGTCATGTCTTGGAATTGGCCTTCATCCTCCAGTCTTGATTAACTGCTCTAGCTTTCTGTCCCCATAATACTGTGTGCTTATCCCACTCTTAGCCTCACACTGTAATCCTCTGTTTCCTAGTCTTTCTCTCCCATTGACTGAGTTTCATGAAGGCAGAAACTGTCTTCCTCTGTATCCCTAGTTCATTATACTTAATAAACGTTTAATGAATGAATGGAAACTGACATCAGAAGCTGTTTATTGGCTTTGGGAAATCTTTTGAGTTTAATAGAAGCCATTGAGATACTAATCTACAAGTTCTTGTGTGCTGATTACAGTGCTAAGACAAAAATTTGGAAAGTTTACATAGGTCACAAGCCAGCTACACTAAGGAAACCAAATACAGGCAGACCCTGCTTTGGTTTCCCTAAATTTTTTGGTCTATTCCATGGCTGTGCTAAAAATAGCATCTTTATTAGTGAAGTCTCAATTTGAAAATTGTCTGGAAATATAGCTACTTTTTGTGCACTCTGCCTGGCAGCAGAGGGTTTGGGAGACTCTGGTCGTCTTTTCCCTGAGCCCATGCAGCCTGAAAAGGTGCTGGATCAGGAGTCCCCTCAGGGGTGTCTTAGGACACATGCCTGTGACAGAGAATGGGGAGTGTGCCTGGCAGACTGGGCTGTGACTTTCAGAATCACCTGGAGTGTGAGGCAGATAGGCCTCAAGTCAGGAGACTGAACAGTCAGTGACAGCGGCAGCCTGCCTCTCCTGGGGGGCTGGGGCTGGGGGGAAGGGATCAGGGGCCATAAGTGATCCTCAGTGAGGGCATCCTCAGGTGAGGCTTACA
Organism: Oryx dammah; assembly: GCF_014754425.2. Lineage (NCBI taxonomy): Eukaryota > Metazoa > Chordata > Mammalia > Artiodactyla > Bovidae > Oryx > Oryx dammah. The sequence continues at coordinate 591,835 of NW_024080625.1, forward strand.
TCAGTCAGTGTGCCCGATTGAACTGCACAGTCCAACACAGATTATACTAAAACGCATTTTTTAGAGTTCCTGTTGCTGCTTTTACCACTGATAACAAAGTTTGTAACTGTACAATAGAATGTTGAGACATCCTTTTTGTTTATAGAGATATAGCTGTTTTCCATTTTTCATCTTGAGCCACTCACCTTCAGTCTTAACTGCTTTCTGTTTCTCCCAGCCCATGGAACCCTGGTAGTTTGCCCTATTGACACAGGAGTGCCATCTGTGGCAAAAGAGAATGACTATAGGCTGTACTGTACATAGACAATCTGAGGTTGGTTTGTTTGCCATTCTGCTGTGTGGTGAAAGTGAGAGCTGACTATATAGCCGTAGGTGTATGTTCATGGCACAGAGCTGAAAGTTGCCACCATCCTGGTGGTCGGGGCAGCATGCCATCTGGAAACAGACAGGAACAAGGAAAGCCAAGACAAGAAAGCCAACACTTGCTTTGGACTGTTCATCTGTGTCAAGCTCCTGATTATATTAAAGAAAAGTTGTAATGTTCATTAATTTCAAGGCCCTGGGGTGCCATGGGGTACACATGGTAACTACTTGAATATTTCATTAGTTATCTGCCAGCCCCATTGAGTTTTACATGCCAAGAGAAAATTTTACCACTTTTAGTCTTCTCGTCCTTTCATGGCTTTCCCAAACCAGTCTTAAGGTCAGTGTGTGTGGAAAATGGCCAGGGATTGACAGGAAAGCTGAGCAGCCATCTGTGCACCACATGGAGACGCCAAGATACCAAGTACAGCTAGGACAGAAGAAATGATACAAGCCTTAGATGAGGCTTAAATCAGCCAGTGTGCTTGCTTGAACTCCTACAGTGGGGCTTGGCACTGGGAACAAGGAAAGATCCAAAATAAATAAAAGGCATAGTCCTTGCACATGGTGAGCACATGGTTAAATTGGGGAGACAGTAAAAGCACAGATTTAGAAGGAAAAACTCCACAACGTAGTGCCACTTGAATGGTTCAGGTAATTCAGGGGCCTTTATGTAGCTTGCCAGGAAATAGAAATCAGTGTAACACGGGGATCCGCTTTTGAACCAAGACTTCAGTGTGATAGCTTAGCAAAGAAGCAGACCAGAGGACAGTGTGTGCATGTTCTGGGACAAGGGCTTGCTTTCAGCCATTGCTCTACTCACAGTTGGTAATCATTTAATCAGCAATACTTCTAGTCATGAAGGATGGCAAGATAAACGGGTGGTATAAATTCAGTTCAGAATCTGGGCCAAAGCCTATTACCTAAGCTTTAAAGCAAAGTGTCATCTGGAGCTAAAGGAAAGGACACATGAGTGGGAAACAAGAACTAGGAGGACTTGGGAAGGTGTAAATTTCTGGAAGTGAAGGCATCAGAACCAGAAGTCTGACTACCATGGATTTCCAGAGTTGGTAGGATCTGATCTTACTAGCTGGGTAGGTTTCCCCTCCTGCCTCAAGAATCCTCAGGAATCTGTCTGCCTGGGTGGTTGAGGCAGGAGGGGCCGGGTGGATGGCTAGTGGGCGACTTGGCTGAAGTTGCACCCTAAAGTTGAGCCAGGCCCTCCCTCTGGGGTGTGAGCCCTCTGGGTCAGGGGCTGGGCTCATCTGTGGAACCTACCCAGAGCACCACGCCTGGCTTATTAGTGAATGTCTGCGGAGGCCTTTGAAGATGAAACACTCCATAAGCACTGATTGTTTTTTGGACAAACTAGTACTTTGGTCTCCAGAGGCCGTTGATCTGGCTCCTTTTTACCAGTCTGGAATTCACTGCAAACTGAGGAGAGTAGGAAACAAATAAACAAACCTAAAATAGTTTTTGAAAAAACAACTAAACTCCCACCAAACGCCTGTGCTTTAGCTTGAAAATAGGATTCCTCCCTATCCACCTTTCACATTCTTGGGTTTGGGTGCACTCTGTCTTGACCTGTTCCTTTGCCTGCTGGGTTTGTGGTGTGCATATGTGTGCCTCTGGTTCCCAGACTCTGGAGAACGCCAGCAGCTGGCACATGGTGATTGCTGAATAAGCTGCCGCTGACGCATCGGCTCCTGCAGGCACAGAGAGCTGGCTGGCATGGGTGATTCTGAACCCCTGCTTCATTGTTGTTTCAAAGACTCATTTCTGTGGCTGTCCTGAGCCATCCAGATGGGAGAGAAGAAGGGAAGAAATGAATGACTCTATGATTCTGTCAGTCTGGGGCAGTGGGCAAAGTGGGCAGACAGGCATTTTGTACTTCTGTAATGTGCTAACTGCTCCCTTCATTTCCGCCAATGATATATCAGGCAGAAGTGGTCTAACCTGAGTGAGCTGCTAGTGAGGTCAGTAGAGACCTTGTGAGTTAATTCGGTTATCCAACTACTGTGTGCCAGGCACTAGTCAAGGCACCAGGAACACAGCAGGGAACAAAACAGATAAGGAACCGACATTATAGTAGGAGGAGAAAAACAGTACGGAAGGAAACAAATACAGAACGTGTCAGATGGTGATAAATGCTATGAGAAAAAAGTGGAATAATGGGTTAGAGAAGTGTGTGTGTGTGTGTGATATAGGTGGTTGTGGAAGGCCTCTTTGATAAAGGGACAGTCGAACAGACACCTGAAGGAAGCAAGGGAGAGCTCACGAAGGCTGTCTGGGAGATGAGCCTTCCAGGCAGAGTGAAGAGCAGGGACAAAAGCTTTGAGACCAGAGAGTGTTGGGGAGCTGAAGTGGAGTATGCCCAGGGGAGAGTAGTAGGCCTGATGAGAGAAGCGGGAATGCAGGCTGTGCCGGACTTTGTAGGCCATGGATGGCTTTGGGTTTTACAGAAAGGGAGCTATGAAGCCCAGAGAGGGTTTTGAACAGAGGAGCAGCCTGACCTGGTTTTGGTTTTACAATCAGTGTGGCTGCTCTGTGGAGAGTAGGTTGAAGAGGGTGAGAACAGAAGCAGAGAATGAGCTGACTGCCTCATTGCAGGTGACCATGTGGAGCAGCTGTCCCAGGAGGGACCATGGGAGGGACCTAGCTGGCTGAGGAATGAGGGGGAGCCTCTCCACACGCTCCCCCCCCCCCGCCCCCGCCAGCTCTCAGCTCACTGTTGTATGCGCAGAGTATGGCTTTAGCAGCTGGTAGTTCACAGAGCGGAAAGGATCAGCTTTTCTTAGGAGTGCTACTTTCTTACTTCTTCCTGCTTAATTTTGGTGTGTAGAAGGAAAGTGTAGAAACACAGGAAGGGAAGAAGCAGAATCTCTTGATTAGGCCTGAGAGCATAAACCTTGGGAACCTGACAAGCCTGAACCTTGTCAGGAGTCACAAAGAGCCACTCCTTATTCCATTCCCTCCTCTCCCACCTTTTCCAGAAGTCTCAGGGCAAGATTGGGGGAAGGAGAGGCATTAATGATCTCCCTATGCCTCGGGATACAGTATAGAATGGCAGGACTGAAGGGACTTTAGAAATCATCTAGTTCAACTTCCTCCATTTACAGGTGCAGATAAGAACAGGTGAAATAACCCATCCAGCGTCACCTGGGTGGATTACTGGCAGAAGCAGGGGACCTGAGTGTTCCTGCTTTGTCTCTGCTCCCAAAGGCTCAGGATCTGAGGGGGCCTTGATCTTCATGGTACGCTCAGGCTCTCGGTTTGTCGTAAAAGAACTCCAGCCGTGACTTTGGCCAGTCCCATTAGCCTGAAGTCCTGACAAGCAGATGGCGGTAGTGAGTTTGCATTTCTTTGCCTAGGATCAAGTCCTCCATACCAGGGTCCAGGCCCGAACCAGACTGCCCCTGCCCCCACTGCACCCTACTGTCCTCAGAAAGCGACTGCTGTGATCATGGGTAACATCTTTGGAAACCTTCTCAAGAGCCTGATTGGGAAGAAGGAGATGCGCATCCTGATGGTGGGCCTGGATGCCGCAGGAAAGACCACCATCCTGTACAAGCTGAAACTGGGCGAGATCGTCACCACCATCCCCACCATTGGTAAGGGCAAAGCTCACTGGAGGCTCTCATGCCCACCACTGAGCCAGATAGGGGGCCTATTCCTGGATTCCCAACCTGGCCACCAGGCAAGTCCTTACGGTCTGTGGGGTTCAGGGAAGAGTGGTTATTTAGCTTCCTAGCAGGTGCTGGGCCTGCCATTTGCACACCTACCCTGGCCCTCTCTGATGCAGGAACTTCCGCGGCCTGGCACCCAACAGTGGCCCTCAAGCGCTGAGCTGGTTTGTTCTCTGTTGTTTGAAAAGCAGGTGAAGAGCTTTGATGTTCCTGCCAGAGGCCTGGAATTGCTTCAGTTTAGATCCTTGGTGGCCCTGATCCCAGTTAAGACCTGCCTCTGGGAGGGAGAGCATTTGGAAGCAGCTCTAGATCACCATCATCAGCTGGTTCTGCTTTCGGGGCTCCGGGACTGTCACCCACTTCTTGTTCTCCATTCTGCCTCGCAGGCCCCACTTCTCAGCTGAGGCCGACTCGGTGGCCCAGGGACAGGAGTGGGGCTGAGTCATTTCTTTTGCAGGAGAGTGTCAGACTGAGAACGAGTGGGGAATGCTGTCTCACCCGGGCAGTTGGGAACCTCCTGGCTGGCCCTTCTCGTCCTCTTCTGCTGCTTCTCTCAGGTTTTCTTTTTGGCCTTAATGCTGCTAAGTCAGGGAACACCAGGTCTGAGGAAGCGTTACTTTCTTTTCTTTGCTAGGCCTGGGGGAAACAGAAATAACCCAATGGGGCATCGTTTGCAGGCCTGGCATTTCTGGCCAAGTGACCACTGTCTGTTTTTTCCCCAAAGGGTTCAATGTGGAGACAGTGGAGTACAAGAACATCAGCTTCACAGTTTGGGATGTGGGTGGCCAGGACAAGATTCGGCCTCTCTGGAGACACTACTTCCAGAACACCCAAGGTAGGACGTGTGAATTGCCCATGGACTGGCACGGGTTGGTTGGGTGTGAGCAGAGGGTGGCCATTGTTCTTGGTTATCAGGCGCCAGCTCTTGCCCTGCTGCAGCTCCTAGGGATGGGAGACAGAAGAAGAGGGAGCAGATATTTGAATGGTATAAGGAGGGTGTTTTCTCTTTGCGGTGGGGGAGGGGAGTTGATCTGTCGTCTCTGTGCAGCCCATGCTCTGCCTCCCCAGGGTTGATATTTGTGGTCGACAGCAATGATCGAGAGCGAGTAAATGAGGCCCGGGAGGAGCTGATGAGGATGCTGGCGGAGGATGAGCTCCGGGATGCTGTGCTCCTTGTCTTTGCAAACAAACAGGTGTGACATCTCCCTGCCTCTGCGTTTGAGAGAGGGCAGCCTGGCCATGGAAGTCATGGGACCTTGGAGCCCATTGTGTGGTAAACCCTATGACTGGGCTCTCAATTTGGAAAGTAGGAAATATGATTAGCTGGCTTCTTCATGCTCCTCCTCTTGTCCCCTTCCCCCATCCCGGCTTTACTTAGCAGTGTTTCTGTCCAGAGGGACTGGTGTGGTAGATCCTTTACCTCCAGCCCGTCTGTTATCTCACCTGTTGTCTGCTTTAGTGGAACAGCCCTCTCTCTTACAGTCAGATGGACCTGCTTGTTGGCCCATCTGAATCACTTCTCCACTTCCCTAGCAACCCCATACTTGGTTTCCAGCTCCTCAGTGGAATGACCTTTAGTGCCTTGGCTCTGGAGTTCTAGGATGATTAGATCCAAAGTGGTTCTTTAGGATCTTGCTCTGGGTTCCTCCACTGAAGAAGGAGGAGAGGGTGTTGGTATACCTGCCTTTGCTGGGTGGGTGCTCTAGAAGCTTCTGCAAGATCCTGAGGCTCCTTTTTGTGTCTCCCTTGTGCTCCAGGATTTGCCTAACGCCATGAATGCCGCTGAGATTACAGACAAGTTGGGCCTGCATTCCCTGCGCCACCGCAACTGGTACATTCAGGCCACCTGTGCCACCAGCGGGGACGGGCTGTACGAAGGCCTGGACTGGCTGGCCAACCAGCTCAAAAACAAGAAGTGAGAGCCAGACAGCCCTGTCCGACCACCCCATGCACCCCTACTGTCTCCTTGACCCAGCCCTGCCCTTTTCCTTCCTGTTGCCAGTGCGGCCAGAGCCCTGGGTATCATGTCCGCATGCCCAGCAACAGCCTTGCTTCCCCTGCCCTCCCCTCCCCCATCCATGACCAGTCCCCAGTTGCTGTCCTGATGATGAATCATTCCAATTTACCGGATTTAAAACAAAAAACAAGGTTGTTATGGTTTCATGGGGTGGGTCCCCCCTCAAGCTCTGGGGCTTGGGAGGTGGGATGGGGTGTTCCCTCCGGTTTGCTTCGTTTGGCTCTAGTTGCTGTGCTCTTGGCATCTGAGTCCCTTCCCTCTCCCCACAGGCCCCTCTTCCCTTCCCCGTCTTCCTTTCCTTTGCTGCTCTCCCCCTATTCTACATGGAAATTGCACGGGCCTCTCTGTGTGTGCGTGCATGTGTGCGCGTGTATATATCTGTATAGAGAGATACATATGGGGGCCAAGGAGCGGGTAGAGGAGGTGGGTGCAGCTCAGGGCTTGGAGCAGGACACTGCCCACTCTCGTCTATCAGCTGTTCCTCCCATGCTGGTGAGATAAAGGGAAGGAGGTGGAGGGGGGGCTTCCCCAGTCCTGGGCTGGTGCCTCTCCACTGCAGGTAGGTTTTCCTGGATACAGGGCAGATGACGGCTTCTCTGCCACTATCTTCCTCTATCCCTCTCTCCACCCCACTCAGGTCAGGGGGGTGGCATTTGTCGCTAGATGACTGTTCCCAAGGAGATGCCATTCTGCCCTGCCTTTTTGTGGAAGGAGAGAGGAACCCACTCACTCTTTATCAGCTCAGAGTGTTCAGCTGATCCTCCCCCTCATCCTTAGATCTGTTCCTCCGAGCTGGAGCGGGGAGGTAGGGATAGCAAGACCATGGGTTGTATTTGGGACCCAGGGCACTGGGGAGAGGGGCTCAGGTTTTCTGTCTTCATCCTCTTTTGTTATTAGGAGAAGGTGAAACACAGATCGGTTTCCCTATTCCTGCCTTCCTGCCCCTTCTGTCTTCTGATCTTGGGCCTGGGTGGTTCACCTGTCCTTTGTCAGAAGTTTCCTCACCCTGGTAGTGCTGGCCTCACCAGAGCCGGCTGGCTGGTTTGCTGAGGAGCAGGGGAGTGGGGGTGGCACACAGGCCTCAGCAGCAAGCCAGTTCTTCTCTGTTTTTATCTAGTCCAGTGTGTGCTGAAAGATGAGAAATTTCTGTGTCCAGACCCTGAGACCATCCTGCCGTCACTCCCTACTCATCCCAACAGCCTTTCCCTGCCCTCTCCAGCCGCCTCCCGTAAATGGATCTGGGCATTGGAATGGAGGAGATCGGGCTCCGAAGTGATTGTTGGTGCTGATGGGATGCAGCGGTCTTCCGAGTCCTCCCTCCATTATTATGTAGTTCAGAAACTGCTGCTACTGTGTCTCTGTCTACAGGAGGCACTTGTCCCTGAGATCCTGGCCTGGGTTCCTGACTTCCGCGGTTTCTGTGAAGCCGTGGCTTTTCTGTGGGCTCCTGTGTGTGCTGGCTGCGCCCTGAGCTCCAAGACGGCCACCCATAACCTTTTTGCTAATGTCAGGGCCCAGGGCCTCCATAGCATGGCTGAGGGACCCCTTCTCAGAGGGGCTGTCCCAAGCCCCATCCCATGGGGCCAGGCTTCCTGCCACTTTTGTCTACAACAGGCGGATCAGTACCCCCTACCCCACCTCAGATTGAACTGTGAAAGAGAGGTTCCAGGGGTGTCTCAGTGCCAGCTCCTTAATGACATGTTAATTATCCAAGATGCAGTGGGTGTATGCAGGTCTCTTGTGCTCTAGGCCTTTGTGTGTATGCGTGTGTATGTGTGGTTGGTGGCAGGGTCGGGGGAGGGGTTGCTGGAGCTTCTGATTCATTTTAACATGTATTCACTCCCCTGACCCCACAGATGATTCCCTCATACTTTTACTTTGCCTTTGTCTCTGTTTTGTCAGATTTTTTTTTTTTTTTTTTGGTTCCTGTTCCTGTTGCCTCTGCCTCCCGGAACTCTTTCCTTTGCCTTCTCACCTGCTTCACTGCTGTTGCCTCTGTCTCCCTTTTCCTTGAGAAAATTTCCTTAGAATTGCTCACTCTGTATCATTGTGATTGGTGAGGACTTTGCCTCCTCTCCTGCCTCACTCCCTCTCTGACCCTGCCTAGTTAGATGTCAGTCCCAAATGGGTTTTTCTCATTTTAGACCTACTCCCCACCTTGGTTTGGGGGCCTTCAGGGACAGGTGGGGCTGAGGGTGTTGGGAAACCGTCTTGGAGGTTGCCTGGGTGCTGCTCAAGGATCTGTCCAGCAGGGGGCAGTAAATGATCTTGTTAGTATCCCAGGCTGCTAGGCCCTTGGCAGGGGCGGTCCTTTCTACATTCCCATTCACCCAAAAGCGCTTTTGGAATTGGGTGTTTCATTCCACTTCTACCCACTCCCTCCCCTACTTTCCTCTGGTAGGTTTAATTTTTTGCTTTGCTTTGTTCCAGCCTTTCTTCTCCCTGGGAATTTCCCCTGTTCCCCCCTAAAAGTTTGTTTGTGGTGTTATAGTGGTAACTGCAGTTCTGAACTGGTTTTTCTCTTCTTTTTTTCTCCTCTGGAATGTAGACTGTACATGTTTAATAACTCACCTTCTCTCTCCTTGCTCAAAATGTGGGATACGCGATGACTGTGACCCTGGTTGGAAATTAAACTTGTTTTATGCAGCTTTGGAGCAGACCTTCATCCTTGATGTGCAGCAGCCGTGGCACAGAGTTTATTGGTGAAGGTAGTTCTGCTTCTGGTCCCACTCCAGACTGCCTTTTGTTTCAGCAGAGGGGTAAAGGGTACTCTGGACTGGGGAGAGTGAAGTGATGGAGGTTCATCTCCACACTGCTTACTATTTCCCATGATACCCCAAAAGGGAGCTGAAATGAATCGGGGCCCAGAGTTTGAGGGCTTTGTGACTTTGCCCCTCAAGTTGTAAAGGGTTTAACCCTGAACCTAGCCATGTTCATCATCTTCTAGTAGACTTGTAGACTTAGGGACTCCAATAGAGGGCCCTAATGCCTCACACAGCCCCCACTCTCAGATCTCCCCAGCCCTCTGCCTCAGGTGCTTCTAGTTGGACCAGGGTCCCCTCATCCATAGGTTGGAGTCTGCTCACCCATCTAGTTCTGGACTTTGGCATTGAGTAAGGTGAAGGATAAAGGTCTGAGTAGCATAATGAAGTTGACCCTCCTTACAGCTCATGGCCCTGCTGTAAGGCAGGGTCCTGTCATGGCCCATGACACCTCTGCTTTAGGTGTCCGGTTCCCCACTGTCAGGAGGCCAGACCTCATCCAGAGATAATGTTTTGAGGAAAAAGACAAACCTTGTCCTTCCATCCAATTCCCACCACTACTCTTCCTCTCCTGGTGTTATTCAGGCAAAGAAAGGGATGGTGCTCCCCTTTCTTGTTGAGGTCTGGGTGAGTCAGGCAGGCCTTCCCTACTCTCACCACTTTCCTAAGCTTCAATGACAGAGGTCTTCCCAACTTGATGTTATGGAAAGGGCACAGGATTTAGGCATGTAATAAGTTTGAGAGCCCCAATACCAGTGTGAAATTATCCTTTGTGTTCAGCTACCTCCCTGCTGCCTCCCCTGGCAATCTTCCTTTTCATCCCCTCTCTTGCTATTAAAATAAGCCATCATGGTTAAGGTCTAGTGCATCTGCCCTTATGAAACCCTTAAACTACTTCAATCAGACATTGCTTTATCAACCCTGTAAGCTTTGAACACTACCCACATAACCGTCAAAACCAGGTGATGCTTTCCCTCTCCTGGGTTCCTCAGAAGTCCTGCTTGGTGACCGAGGTTGCTGATAAGTTACGAGCACTTGCTCAAGTGCGTTATTTGTATACTAACAAATAGATAACTTCCAGAGCTACAGCCCTGCATAAGATAATGGTAATGGAGAGGACTTTACCTGGATGGCAGGCCAGTGGGGGTCTTTTGACCTCTGACAACTTGAGGAGAGGATGGTCTAGTCCCTGTGTCCCTCAGTAGTCAGTCTAGGATGCCAGCAAAGAGGGTAAGCTCTCTTGTGACAGTTGCTTGAAACTCCTAGCTTTTGGGGGGATGGAGGAGGACATGGGGAGATGAAAGGGAGACTTAACCTGGAAGGTGAATGTTTAGCATCCAGCTCTTAAGACAAATGCAACCTTCTCTTCCCAGAACACGAATAGCTCCTCATTCATGGCTTGGCCTAGGATATACTTCAGGATAATCTGGGCAAGGGAGCTTCTGAAGTGAGCCTAGAGAAAGCTAGTGGAAAGCCTTGGATCGGGCCAGGTGGGATGGAGTCAGTGACAGGCAGGATAAGTGTGAGTGAGTGTGACTTTCTCGGACTAGAGGCATTAGGTCTGAAAGCTCTGGGAAGTCACCACACTGTCTGCACTTTTAGGTACTTAGATTGGTTAGAGCAGACAGCTGGAAGGTGTTTATTCTACACCTTTGTGTCTGCAGACCTGTGCTAAGAGTGGAGTTAACCATGGCACCAAGGGAGAGACCAGGAAGTCTGTTCCTAGGCTGCTCTGGAATTCTTTGGGATAACCACAGAGTACCATATAGGGTAGTGAGAGTGTAGAAGGGATACCCGCTTGCCACTGCTTGGAGCAGGGAGTGGTGTCTTTGTGCAGGCAGTCATAATATTAAGAACAGTCTCTTTTCCAGCTCAGAAGGGTGTGGAGGTAGAAGAGTCAAAGTCCAATTCTCTCTTTTTTTTTTTAAACCTGGGAACTGGAGGTTTAGAGAATCAAGCTGGCCACTGGGGAGTCTTGGGATCCAAGTGCCTTTTTTCCTCTGCAGGCTTTTCATTCAAATTAGGTTTCCTGGCCTTGATTACTGGGAAGGGTAAGGATGACCCTGAGTTCCTGAGCAAGGGAAGAAAGGGTTAGGTGTGAGGAAATCTAAGCATTGACTGATAAAGGGCGCAGTGCTGCCAAAAGGCCATGGTGGAGGTCTGGAAGTGAGGGACTTGGGCCAGAACTATTCACCATCAAGGCTTGAAGGTAAGTGTCTCCTTGTTTGTGTCACTGTGGCCATGAGCCACAGAAGAGAGTATCTGGGCTCTAGTTTAGCAGCAGATCTGACTTCCGAGCTGAATGTGGTGGAGAGGGCAGCACACAAGCCAGAACTCTGCTATCTCTGCCCAGAGCCGACAGCTCGGCCCATACCCACTTCCTGCCTGACCCTTCCTTCAAAACAGGTGCATCGAGAGCTGTCTCTGAGGAGGTCTGAACAGCTAGGCTCGGCCAGGCAGGAGGTTTGAGAATGAACTGGTCCACCCAGCACTCCCTCCCACATGTTATCGAGAACTGTCCCAGAACGGAATTGAGTACAAGGCCTTCTAAGGGTTGCAGGGCTTAGCTTGGGGTTTTGAACTACAGGGATTTGGATGCTAGCTTTTTTCCGAGTTCTGAATATAGGAATCCTGCCTTTAGGTAATAGGAGATGGAGAATCTGTTTTTGCCTATGCCAGATCTTGTATCGATGGCACAATACATCCATGGCTGGAACAGCCAAAGGGGATAGTGGGGGTGGGGGGCAGGGTAACGTATCATTCCTGGTTATGAGCACATAATCAGATGCAAAAAGAAATCTAGTCAGCCTGGGTATGCATGCTCCTGAAAATATGGCATTCAATTTTGAACCCAGATTTTATATGCTGACTCACTTAAGTTTTTATTTATTAGCAATCTGTTAAACATATTAAAACCATTTAAAAAGCAATGCCTTGCTTGCTATCTGGCACATAATAGGCACTCAGCTTTGACGAAGGAATCAACATCATTGTTTTTGACCAAGCTGGGCATGGTGGGTGCCCCTGAAGCTTGGAAGCCAGGAGTATGTGGTGGTTTCTCCTACTTGCTGACACAGACACCTCTGAAGGTGGAAGCCGCTCCAGGGGTGGCCCTCTGATTAACTTGTGCCTTGAGTCAGGTTGGGCCAGTCTCCCCTACCTTTCCCAAGGCCATGTCACCTTTCTCTGCCTGTCCAGGCGGCTCACTGGTAAAGAATCCACCTGCCAATGCAGGAGACGTGGGATATACAGGTTTGATTTCTGGGTCAGGAAGATCCCTTGGAATAGAAAATGGAAACCCACTCCAGTATTCTTGCCTGGAAAATTCCATTGACAGAGGAGCCTGGTGGGCTGCAGTCCATGGGGTCACAAAGACACGACTCAGACACAACTGAGCGACGGAGCATGCACACACAGGCTCTTAACTTGACCTAAGGAGAAAACTCCCTCCCTGGTCCCTCCTGGGTCCAAGAGGGCTTGTGCTGCCCTCTGTGGGGGATACAGTTGCCTTTGTTTTGCCCTTTTCTGCTATTACCCTCTCATCCGTTCCCATCCAGGTTACTAAACAAAGCCTCAGAGCTGGACAAGAGAGTAACCTTCCATCTCCAGCCTGCATCAGCATGGTATTCAGTGTAACCCCTTTGCCCAGAAACTTTCAGTGGATTCTCACTACCAATCAAGTCTCTCCATACCAACTCTTGTCTCTCCAGTTACCTCTGTCTACTCTCCTGGCTAAATCCCTTACTTTAGCCAAACTGGTCTGTTCATTTTCCCCAAATATCTGGCCCTCTGCCTTTATACCCTTTCTCACTTGTTTAAAAATACCACTTTCAGAAAGAAAAAAAAAATCCCACTTATAGGATCTGCAAAGTTACCCGAGCTTCCCTGGTGGCTCAGACGGTAAAGAATCTGCCTGCAATGCAGAAAACCTGTGTTCATTCCCTGGGTTGGGAAGTTCCCCTGAAGAAGGAAATGGCAACCCCCTCCAGTTTTCTTTCCTGGAGAATCCCCATGGACAGCGGAGCTGGTGGGCCACAGTCCATGGGGTCACAAAGAGTCAGACACGACTGAGTGACTAAGCGCAAAGTTACCCATGTCCTCTGTAATTACAGGAAATGTTTCTCAGGAATTCCCTGGTGGTCTAGTGGTTAGGACTTAGCACTGTTACTGCTAGGGCCCCAGGTTCGATCCCTGGTAGGGGAACTAAAATCCCATAAGTCATGCAGTGCGGCCGGAACAAAAACAACACAAGGACGCTTTGCTTCTGTTTGGCTCCTTTAGCTCTGTTAGCCCAACTCCTTCAGCACTTCCCACACATCATCTTGGATGGCTGGATATCACATTCATTCATTCAAAATTTTACAATTTATTTTTGTAACCCAAATAATTCTTATTGCAAAAGATTCAAATACCTCATAAATGTTCAGAGCAACATGTAGTACTTGTTCTCCTCTGCTCCCTCTGTTCCCAGAGGTAACCACCCTCAGTTGTTGGGTGTGCATCCTCTCCTTTTCTAAATATATGTATCTATCCATATTTGGGAAGGGGTTAAAATACAAAGGGGCTCCTATCACATGTATCAGTCTAGTTTGTTGTTGTTGTTTTTTTTTACCTTAAAGGTATATATGCTTGTCTTGGAGGTTTTCTCTATTAATATAGTTAGGTTTTCCCTCTAATGGTGTCTCAGTATTGCATAGTGTATTTACTCAAAGCATATTTGTCTAGAATCTGTTGTATGGAGGGTATTGTGCAGCTGGCACCTAAGGGACTCCAGCTGTGATCACAGCCTTGTCCTTGCCATCGGTGAGGTCACTCTTGAGAAGGGGAGGAAGGAGCAGGAATACACAACTAATTACAGCACAAGGGGGAGTACAATAGAGTCCCCAAGCGTTTGCCTGGAGTTCAGAACTAAGTCGCTTTCAGCTAGGGGATCGGAACTTCCCAGAGGAGATGATCTTTGAGCTTGGCTTAGAGGGAGCTTGACAGGTGAGGGAAGAGCATGAGCTGTGCACAGAGATGAAAACAATGCAGGTTCATCCGATGCCAAGAGCATCATGATGCCAAAAGGATTTGATTCAATTTCTATGTAAACATTTTTTGAGCATCTAATGTGTCAGGCACCATACTAGGCAATGAGAATATAAAAATGGGAAAAGTGAAGTTCCTGTTTTTAAGGCTTTTATTTTAATGGAATCAAAGCAAAATTTGGAAAGGCAGATTAAGACCAGATAATGAAACCTTTCAACTGGTATGTCAGGTTGTCTGAATTTAATTCACTGGGCAGTATGGACCCATGCAGGCTTTTTAGTGGGCAGGTAGGTAACATGACTGAAGCTGAACAGATAGCCACAGTGTACAGAATGGGCTAGAGTAGAAAGAGGCTGAGGGCTTATTACTCTTTGTTTTAACAAGATAGAGGTTAATTTCTACCTCAGTTAAAAGGTAACTTGGTGTAGGCTTGGAATGGTCCTAGCATGTAGCTTACATCCTCATGCTCACCTTGTGGTCTAATGTGGCTGCTAGAGTGTAGTTCATCTCATCTACATTCTAGGTAACAGGAAGAAGGAAGGGAAGGAGACTGGGGGAGGAGGTGAAGCACTATGACACATTTCTTAGCTAAATTAGCTCCTTTTAAGCAGCCTCCCTGAAAGTCCAGGACAATATTACATCTTATTGACTGTATCAGACTTGAAGGGAGACTTGGAAATAATAGTTTTGGGGTTTTTTTTAATATAGTTTTTTGTGTTTGATTTTGTTTCCTTTTTAAAAAATTTGAGGTAGAATTTGCATACAGTGCACACATACAGTCTGATAAGCATACACCTATGTAACCCACATCCCTATCAAGATACAGAGTGTTCCATCACCCCTCAGTTCAGTCCAGTTCAGTCGCTCAGTCGTGTCCGACTCTCTTCGACCCCATGAATCGCAGCATGCCAGGCCTCCCTGTCCATCACCAACTCCCGGAGTTCACTCAAACTCATGTCCATCGAGTCGGTGATGCCATCCAGCCATCTCATCCTCTGTTGTCCCCTTTTCCTCCTGCTCCCAATCCCTCCCAGCATCAGAGTCTTTGCCATGAGTCAGCTCTTCACATGAGGTGGCCAAAGTAATGGAGTTTCAGCTTTAGCATCATTCCTTCCTTCCAAAGAACACCCAGGACTGATCTTTACAATGGACTGGTTGGATCTCCTTGCAGTCCAAGGGACTCTCAAGCGTCTTCTCCAACACCACAGTTCAAAAGCATCGATTCTTCTGCACTCAGCTTTCTTCACAGTCCAACTCTCACATCCATACATGACTACTGGAAAAATCATAGCCTTGACCAGACGGACCTTTGTTGGTAAAGTAATGTCTCTGCTTTTCAATATGCTATCTAGATTGGTCATAACTTTTCTTCCAAGGAGTAAGCGTCTTTTAATTTCATGGCTGCAATCACCATCTGCAATGATTTTGGAGCCCAGAAAAATAAAGTCTGACACTTTCCACTGTTTCCTCATCTACTTGCCATGAAGTGATGGGACCAGATGCCATGATCTTCGTCTTCTGAATGTTGAGCTTTAAGCCAACCTTCCCACTCTCCTCTTTCACTTTCATCAAGAGGCTTTTTAGTTCCTCTTCACTTTCTGCCATAAGGGTGGTGTCATCTGCATATCTGAGGTTATTGATATTTCTCCTGGCAATCTTGATTCCAGCTTGTGCTTCTTCCAGCCCAGCATTTCTCATGATGTACTCTGCATAAAGGGGCTTTAAAGAAAAAAAAGATAACCCCAAAGAGGGACTTCCCTGGTGGTCCAGTGGTTAAGAATCTGCCTGCCAATTCGGAGAACACGGGTTAGATCCTTGGTCCAGGAAGATTCCACATGCCTCGGGGCAACTAAGCCCATGCACGACAACTAGTGAGCCTGTGCTGTAGGGCTTGCAAGCTGCAGCTCCTGAAGCCCGAGCAGCCTAGAGCCTATGCCCCAAAATAAGAGAAACCACCGCAATGAAGGCTGCTCTCCACAACTAGAGAGTAGCCACTGCTCACTGCAACCAGAGAGAAAGCCCCAGCACAGCAAAGAAGACCTAGCACAGCCTAAACAACCCCAAAGAAAGAAAGAATGAAGGATTAATTAGGCTGGTAGCCATGGGAATGGAAAGAGAGCTGGAGAGGCTGTGGAGAATCCAGAGGAGACTGGTTGGATGTGGGGCAGGTGAGAGAAGAATCATAGAGAAGGCTGATAGCAGAACAAATAGAAACAGGACACTGAGTGCAAAATCCAGACTGTTACAGGTGGGATGGAGGAGAAAGAGAAATGAGTACGGTAGTGTGTGTGTTGATATGAGGTACTGATCAGACAACCAGGTGGAGGGCTGCAGTACACAAGTTGTGTCTAAAGCTTGGGAGGGCAGTAAGAGCTCAGGGGCATCACAGACCGGAGAGATGTTAAGGAAGACAAGGCTTAAGAGGTAACCCCAAACGATGACTGTGAGCTCACTGATGGGCAGAATCCAGATACCTAAGGCCTAAGTGGGCAGTGAGGGCTTGAATCATGCAGAAGGGGATTGGTAGGGTCACCTGAAATAACAGAAAAACTCCTAAAAACTGAAGTCTTTGCACAAACAAAAGGGGTGTATGTATCTGCCCTTTTGACAGGTTTGTTGAAAAAGGAAATAAATGGTACTCTCAGAGGAAAAGACCAGGGATCCACCCGCTCCTTACAGTAAACAGCCCTGTGCTCTTTTCAACTACTGTCCCTAAGGGTGGGGTGATGGGACAGCACCCTGCCTCCTTTTGGGTATATGACCTCCAGGAATGCAAGCTGAATGGCTGGATGTGGGAGAGGGCTGCCATCTTTGACAACTGCTGGGCTAGGGTGGGCCAGCCAGATCCTGGCAGGATAGGTGTGAGGAGACTTAAGAGGAAAGAGCAGGGAGCAAGCAGACTAGACTCAGGTAGTCCTAGGGTTGAATCCTGCCTCTGTCACCACCTAGCTAGTTAAACTCGTTTAACCTAGTTAAGCGAGTTTAACTAGCTAGTTTAACGAGTAAGTTAAAGTTACTCAACCGAACACCCAGTTCCTCATCTGTAAAATATAAACAATTATGTCTACCTTTCAAGGTGGTTTTGAGGATTACAGACGAGTGTCTGGAACCCAATAGGTAATCGTAAACGGATGCTACGATGTGACCCAGCCCCTCGCTGTGGGACCCAACGAACAGCTAACCGACAGGTCGGAGTCTCACCGTCGGGATCTCAGAGGGCCGGGAGAGCTCCCGCGGCCTCCTCCCTCCAGGAGGTGGGGACTAGGTGGAGGAAGGGCTGCGGGAGGAGGAGCTGGCGCGTCGCGACCCGCCCCGTCCCATCCAGTCTGGCCTGGGCGCCGAAGGAACTGCGGTCCCAGCCCTTGTCATCCAGCGGCTTGTCCTGCGTGCCCCGAGCCCTGCCCGCACCCAGTTATGACTCTGCGCCCCTCACTTCTCCCGCTCCGACTGCTGCTGCTGCTGCTGCTCAGGGGGGCGGTGTGCCGGGCGGAGGCTGGGTCCGAAACCGAAAGTCCTGTCCGGACCCTCCAAGTGGAGACCCTGGTGAGGAGGAGAGAATCCCGGGCGGGCGCTGTGGATGGAGGTCGGGCCCGGTTGCGGGGAAGGTCGGGGTCTAAAGGATCCTGGGAGCGGGGAGGAGGGAGTGCAGGCACCGAATTAGGGGTGCCGCGTCGAGGGCAGGAACCTCCCTGACTCGTGTAGTGCGATCGTAGGTGGAGCCCCCTGAGCCGTGTGCGGAGCCTGCTGCCTTTGGAGACACGCTTCACATACACTACTCGGTGAGGGGCCTGGGGGGCCGCGGCGGGGCCCCGGGGGCGGCGCCCTGCTGAAACACGTCAGCTTTAGCATGGACACGTGGCAAGCGGTCCCGGAGTAACTCCGGCTCTGGGGTCCTCCGGCACGTGGCGGGGGGGAGGGGCGCGCCTGATCCCTACCCTTTCCCCTTCCCTGCTCTTCCGCAGTGAAGTGAAGGGTGGAGGGATCTCCGAGAATTGCCAGCCCTTTTGGGGCTTCCTGTTCCTTTCTGCCCGAAAGGGAACGTTAGACTGCAGCTGCTAGGGGTTGCGGCCCGAGGCCAGGTGTGTGCGCACCCTGCTGGGAGGGAGCGGTATAGGTGTGCGCTCTAGATGCTCTCCCTCCCACCCCCAGGGCAGCCTGGTAGATGGACGCATCTTTGACACATCTCTGACCAGAGACCCTCTGGTTATAGAACTCGGCCAAAAGCAGGTGATACCAGGTATGTGAGCTGCACCTCCCATTCCATTTCTTCCCAACCTAAGCCCTTTCTTAGTCTCTTTAACCTCTCAGCTACCTTGGAAATGCCCACCCCCCCAGGGTTCTGCCACTCACCTCCCGAGCTTCAAATCCCACTCTTAGTACTCCTCTTGCCGCGTACCACATTGGAAGCCAGAGATTCCAGAAGTGGGGAGCTCAATTGAGGGTCATGGGGAGTGTTTGATCTTCCTCTCCCAGGATTTGGGGAATGTAGATAGCTTCCTATTCATTTGTGTCTTCTTCCTCAAGGTCTGGAGCAGAGCCTTCTAGACATGTGTGTGGGGTGAGTATCTGGGCAGGGGTGGGCTTGGGTGTACCCTTTCTGCATGGGTGGAGGCTGTCTCTGCTCCTAGAGGAGGCAAGAGAATGGGCTCTGGCTTCGTACTGGGTAGGCCCTGGTCTCTGGGCATGGGGGCTCTGGATGAAGCCTCAGGCTTTTTCTGGCTGGGGGTTCTGTTGGTGGAGTTGAGACGCCTTGGCCAGTCAACCTGTTTGGTGCTCAGGTGGGAAAGTTCGTGTTTTGAGTGTGAATATCCAGAGGTTTTTGTTGGTGGGACTTCAGATGGACTGAGGTGGTTGGCCCGCCTGGTTCTACCCCTGGCTATGACTCACATTCCTTTCCTTAGAGAGAAGCGAAGGGTAATCATTCCTTCTCACCTGGCCTATGGAAAACGGGGATTTCCACCATCTATCCCAGGTAATCTGACGAGGTGTCTCTCTGGCTATTGAGATACCCAGTCCCTGGGACTTCCCTGGCGATCCAGAGGTTGAGACTCTGTGCTTCCAACTCAGAAAGCGTGGGTGTGAGCCCTGGTCGGGGAACTAAGATCCCACATGCCAGAGAGCAAAGCCAAAAAACAAACAGAAAAAACAGTCCCTAGGAGCTGTAAGGAGCTATACACTTTGAAGCCTGAGGTCTAAACCCAGTTTGCTAAATGGTATAGGACTGGCTGATGCCTCCTCCTGCAGGGCCACCTTTTTCCTCCTCAGATCACCAGCAGGGACTAGAGACATATAACCTGTTAAGGCCACCAGGCTTGTCCTCCGGCAGCCGGCAACTTTCTAGGGAGGTGACCCTTGCTTGAGCCACCTGAGTCTGCTGCCTGCGCCACCTCTCTGAGAACTCTGGACTTCTTTCCTGTGCTTTTCCTACAACTCCAGACTGTCATTTGTGCAGCTGGCATGGCTTCTCACCACATCTCCACAGTTCCTTTCAGCCTCCACCAGAGAAGAGCTGGTGAAAATGGTCACAGTCAAGTAATTCAAAACAAAATAAAAACAACATTTAAAAGCCAAGCCTCGGGGCCTCCCTGGGGTTCTAGTTAACACTTCCCCTTCCAATGCTGGGGGTGTGAGTTCCATGTCTCTGGGCCAACAAAACAAAACAAAACAAAACAGAAGCAATATTGTAACAAATTAAATAAAGACTTTAAAAATGGTCCACAACCAAAAAAAAAAAAATCTTAAAAAAAGCCAAGCCCTCACAGGTTACTGCTAATACCTACTTTTTAAGGCCTGAGCCTAAACAAATTTTCCAAGATGCAGATCTTTTGCTTTTGGTTATAAGAAATGTTCCATTAGCTAAAATGAGTTGTACTGGGATAAAAATTCTTATCCTAAGTTCTAGTTTAAAGGGAGACCCAGAGAGAGAGTCAGGGGACTAAAGAGAAATTCTTTTACCCAAAGCTCTGTTGCCTCCTCATCTCCAGTACTGCTTGTTTACATTTCTCCCTCATCTCACTCCTGTTCATTTCTCCATTCCGAACGTCTTAAACCACATCCTGCCTCTCTAGCCATGTTGAAACACCTGTTTGTTTTTTTTTTTCTTTTTTTAAAGAATCATAGTGAGTGTGCTTATTTGTTGGTGACATTTTAAAAAGTCTAGTTGAAGTCCAGTTAATTTCAGCCTTGCAAAGATTCTATCCATGTGGCTGTTTAGAGATACAGTTAGTACAGAGGTGCTCTAACTTATAAATGGAGAACGGCCTGTACTTTTCATAAAGGTTCTCCTGTTGTGTCAAAGACCTGTCAGTGAAGACAAGCCACACTTGTGTATTTGGGGTAAACATGACTATCACTCAATAGCCTCATAACCCTCCTCTGCCTCTCGCATTAAGAGAACTCAGCCCCACATTTAAATCTTGCCAACTTCACAGATGTTGCTGTAGTGCGGTTTGCCCTCCCTATTTGCATTCAGAATCTGAGCCCTGGATACAGTGCACAGGGATTCTAACCCTCACCTCCTCTCTGCCTCCAGCGGATGCAGAGCTGCATTTTGACGTGGAACTGATTGCACTGATCCGAGCCAACTACTGGCAGAAGCTGGTGAAGGGCATTTTCCCTCTGGTAGGCATGGCCATGGTGCCAGCCCTCTTGGGCCTTATTGGGTATCATCTATACAGAAAGGCCAGCAGTCCTAAAATCTCCAAAAAGAAGCTCAAGGAAGAGAAACGAAACAAGAGCAAAAAGAAATAATAAACAATTTTAAAAAAACCTTGCATTCTTCAACTGATACTTTCTGCGGCTGCCTTTTTAAGTGGGAATGAGATAAAGGGCTGAGGAAAAAGGCATTCTTAGTTGGGTTCTGCTTGGCAGGGGGTGGTTGGAGGCTTTGGATCAGTTCTCCTGGCCTCCTCTTCCTGTCCTAACTTACATCAAGGACCATAGGATCTCTGGGTCCTGAAAGCATGGGTTTTGGCCCCCGTTGTGTCCTGACACCGAGGAGCAATACCTCACTGAGAAGTAAGCGTCGGGGCAGTTGCCTGGTACTCTCTCTACTCCCTGTGCTGTGTGTATGCCAAGTCGCTCAGTCGTGGCTGACTCTTTGTGACCCTATGGACTGTAGGCCCGTAGGCTCCTCTGTCCATGGGGATTCTCCAGGCAAGAATACTAGGGTGGGTTGCTGTACCCTCCTCCAGGGGATCTTCCCAACCCAGGGATCGAACCCACGTCTCTTGCATTGGCAGGTGTTTTTTTTTTTACCATTAGTGCCACCTGGGAAGCCCTTTCTACTCCCTAGTGCTGCTGTATTCCTAATATCCTCCAAGTAGACTGTTTTATCCAATATAGAAAAGATATAGAGAGTTCATAAACTCCATGGTGATTTTTAATAGCAAAGTCCTTGGGTTTCTCAAAACATTCTGTGGGAATTGAAAAGAGGTTTTCCCCTTTGTATCACAGGGTGTGGGAGACCACATGGGCTGCTTCAATGATGCTGTAAGTGGCTGGAGGTTTTTTGTCACCTGGCTGGGCTGCGGGCGTGGGCAGGAGCTGGGGTAAGTTGCTGCGGTGATTGACGATGAAGAGTGGGTTGAGCTGGCTCAGCACATCATCACTCACAGAGATGCCATCCAAGTATTGCCTGAGCATCTCCCGCAGCTTCTCATTGATTTCTAACAACTGAGCACGTCTGTGCCGAAGGCTCAGTTGCTCCAGTTTCACTTTGTTGTACCTTTTCCAGAAATTCTCCATCCCTTTATAGTCCATTATCACCTGGGAGTGAGTTACAGGGAGAAGGTGTGTGGTAGGATCTGTTAGCAAGTGTAGCCCATTGCTCTGCCTCAGGTGGTGGCCTTGGGCCCGTGGAACCTTACCTTTCCAAGCTCTTCATTAAACTCCTCTAGGTCCATTGTCTCTATCTCTTCCTGCTCCTTGGGAGTCAACACCGATGAATAAAAAGGCAGCACTTTCTCTTCTTCTGTTTCAAATTTCCTACATATTTCAGCAAGTTTAAGAATCTTTTCACCCTGTTGGAAGCAAGCAGAAACCTTCTATCAGGAAAGGGATTGGGAAGGGGAAATAGTGGAGTTGGTTCCCCTGCTTCAATCCAGGGAAGCCAAATGGGATACAAAAGTAATACATCCAACACAAAGGGCTTACAAGCACTATTCCAAATATTTCATATTCTAAAACCCATTCACTATTAACTCATTAAATTGAAGAGGTGAGAGGTGAGGGACTTCCTGGTGGTCCAGTGGTTAAGGACCTGCCTTCCAATGCAGGGGACATGGGTTCCATCCCTGGTTGGGGAACTAAGATCCCACATACTGTGGAACAGCTAAGCCCGAGTGCCTCAACTAGAGAGCCCGTGTCCAGCAACTACTGAGCCTGTGCGCCACAACTAGAGAGAAACTCGTGCCACAACTAAGACCCGGTGCAGCCCAGAAATAAATATTAAATAAATAAAATAATATGTGAGAGGCAGGGGAACATGAAATAAAATAGGTATTCCAAGTGTGCACTCAGGTAGGAAGCTAGAGGAAGCCCTCTGTTTTGCCAGCCCCTTTCACTCTGCAGGGAGCCAGGTTCCCTGGTTCTGTTCTGGCTACCCTCTCCCCTTTGTTACCTTGTTGACAATCTCCCTCAGGGCCTTGAGGGTAGCATTGCTTTCCAGGGTGAGTTTGACTAAGTTCTCCTGTGCTATTCCCCGGGCCTGAGTCCTCTGGGCCTTAAGTTTTCGCAGTTGTACCAGGACCAACTCCTTGTCTTCACGAATGTCCTGATTCTGTTCTTCACTCTCGCGGCTGTGCACCAGGATCTTTCCTTTTAAAATAATGATGGAATCCTAGAGGAACAGGGTAGATTAGGGGAAACACTTGACTACGTGAGGGTCTTCAGTGAGCAGATAGAAGGACTATCTGGGGACTGAAATCAGAGCATACCATCTCTCCCCAAACAGTGATGAAGCCCAGGGGAAACAGGAAGAAGAACAGGGGATAATGGAGCAGTTAAAGCAGTGAGTCGCCCAGGTTAGCTGCACTAACCTGTAGTTTCTGTATTTTTTTCATCTGTGCTTCAATCTCTTTGGAGCTTTTCTCGTCCTTCACCTTGAGAGTCTCGAAGGCAATCTTTCGATCCTCTGTAGCATCAGTGTAATTCTTGAGTGCATCCTGGAACCTTCTCCACAGATCTTCTACTATGTTCTCCAGTTGCAGTCTTAGAAAGTGCTTCTCTTCTAAATTCTGGGAAGTGATCCCCAATAGCCAGTGCTTGGACTTAACCTATTAGCGCCCTTTCTCTGGCACCAACACCTCCCCCTCTTGAACTGTTTGTAGCACAGCATGGTGCAGAGGTTGCCAGTGAAAATGCCTACAAAGACCAGGCAGATGATATAATAAGTGCTGTGGGCTCTGTGGGGCCGGTGGTGAACCCCAGAGGAAATGCCCCATTGGTGGTGGGGGTGAGGGCACAGCTGTTCAGCTCCATGGGAACGTCCCCATTTGAAAATGTGGCCCGGTGTTACCAGATCTTTAAATTGTTTAGGGGAAGTTGCAGTTTTGGATTTTTTTGTGAAATCTCCCAATTTTAAATGTAGAAAGCTTATAAAAATTTGTATGAAACATTATGGGACAAAATGAAAACAAAGCACTCTACCCTCCAAACCCAGGTCTGCAGGCTGGCTAAGTTGGCAGCCTCCAAGGTGGTGGAAGCTCTTGGTGCCAAGTGGCAGGAGAACTGGACTACCCCCTGGCTGGATCACAGATCAGCAGCCTGACTTAGGCAGGTCATTAAGGTCCACTTTGGACCTTAATTTCTTCTTCTACAGATCACAGAGGTGAAGTGAGAGGATCTCCTTGGTGTGTGTTAGCTTTAAAATGCATTTTCTTGGTATTTCAGGATGGTCTTTCCTCCTCACCAATTTTCACAAAATTACAAAAAGCCGCAGGGGTATACCTACATTGGCAACAGGTATTTTATTGACTGTCTTGGTTAAAGGGATCTCTTCTAGCTCTACTACCTTCAGAACTTTTTTCTCCCTTTTTCCACCCCCTGCCCATCTGCTTTCCCTCCGTACCTTGTTTTTCAGATCATCCCACATGCTCTGGAACTCCAGCTTGCTTTCATATTCAGAATCTATGTAGTTCTGCTCCATGGCCATGAAGACATCTTGTAGGTAGTGAATCTCTTTTTCATGTTGGTCAATAATTGTTTTCCTGTAGGAGGGAAGATACTGTTCCTGCTCTGAGGCATAAAGCATATGGACCAATAATGACAATGCAAAGCAGTATGTAATAAAACTATATGAATGGTACAAACTCTTAGGTACTGAAGACGAATAGAAGGAGCGCAGATTCTGTCCTTTGCAGGGCCAGAAAAAATGAATAATATTAGTTTGATTTTTGAATAGGTAATATACTCATATGATAAAAAAATTTTGAAAGTACGAAATGTTGCAGTGAAAAGTCTCTTTCCCATCTATATTTCTGATCCTGTTCCAGATGCCAATTTTCTTGCTGTTCACACTGTCCTCACTGTTCGCTGAACCCAGGAAAGGTAAGCCGAGAACTAAGAGGTTGAAAGAAGACCCAGACACTATAGGAACTGTAGCCAGGTTTATTCTCTCCAGGCTGGCATGGCAGCCATAACACAGCCTCTCTCCTGGCTGACGCTGCAGTCATAGATATAACACAACATAACTGCACACAACCCTTCTGGGCTTTTTCAGGTGACGCTCATACAGGCATACCGCACAAAGGAGTCCGGATCCAAGCGAGTACCTCCTGAGGCGCATGCGCAGTGCTACAAGTGACCTCAGCAATCACATAGTTATTGTTTACAGAACATGGGGCAGAGGGCATGAGAGGGTGGGGTGAGAGGGCCTGAATGGTGCCATCTTGTTAATTTCCCCGCACTATCGCTGTCCTCCTGGCAGGTAGATGGGTAGGATTTTGATCCCTGAAAATGGGTGGCTGCTTACAGGTAGCATTTTGACATAGGCTCTGGATACGCCCCTGGGCTCAACGCCCCCCATCCCCACCCCCATAGCTCTTCTTAGGCCCCCACACCTTTCAGTCTCAAACTCCTTGGTTAGGGCCTCCAGCTCCATGTTGTAATTTTCCTCGAGGAGGCTGAGCCGGCATCTCTGCAGGGCCAAGAGCTGGTCGATGCTGTGCAAGTGGCTGCGCAGGGCGTGGGCGTGCTGCTCCTCGGCTTCTGACAGGTCCTTTGCTAAAGACTGGGTAGGAAACAGTTACCACTTTGGCTGAATGGCAGCTAGGTGAGAAAATAAAAATGTATTCAGCTAGCTAGTTCCTATTTTCCCTAGTTCTTACATGCCAACTCTTTGGCTCTGGGAGCTCGGGTTGTCCCGCTTTGGAATGTGAGAAGCCAGTGCCGGTGGAGGGGCCCTGTGAAAGCATTCATCCAGTCAACAGCCCCGCTGAGATCCCAGTGGACAGTCAGAAGCAGCTGTCAGTCATCTTACACATGCAGCTCAGTCAAGCCCCCAGGTGACTGCCGTCCCAAGTGACATCTCACTGAAAACCATGTGAGAGGTGCCAGGCAAGAACCTCCCTGCTAAGCTAAGTCAACCTATAGAACCCTGAGAGAGACTGAAATAAATTGTAAGTCGCTTATTTAAGGTGGTTTGTGATGTAGCTATAATAGATAATGAGAAGACATCCACTGGCAAAAAAAAAAAAAAAAAAAGTGAAAATGTGAACATCAATAAGGATAAGAATGGCAATGGATTAAAAAATATCAAATATGTTTGATTATGAGTTTATCAGGATACTTAAAAAAATCAATTCCCATTAGAGGATGCCAGACAATGAATTAAAAAAAAAACCAAACTGGTTCATAAAAGGGAAGAGAAAGAGTCAGGCATTTTTTATATAAATTATACCTCTGGGTAACTGAATGGTAAATTATAGTAAGTATCTCTTTATAGAAGTATTTGAACTAATAAATGAAAAAAAGAATGATACTATTAGAAAATCAGCATAAAAAAAAAGAAAATCAGCATTTTGCAACCCCCAATGAATTAATCAACAGCTACTATAAAAGAACACAGCACCTGCAAGCTTCTAGTTGGAATTACCAAGACACAGGAAATACTGAGGACAAAGTAACATGTTAAATTACAATACAGAATACTATGCAGTTGTAAAACAAAATGAGAAGCATGGGCTAATGTGGAATAGTCCCCAGGATATATTATTAACTGAAAAAGGCAAGAGGCAGAACACTATGTAATACTACTATCTGTGTAAAAAAAGCTTTATTCATGCAACTAAAATTATCAGGAGGGGCACTGGGTGGTTGAAAGGCACCAGTGGGAGGGAACTTTTCTGAACGTAACTTTTTTATCTTTTGAATTTTGAATAATGTGGGTGAACTAATTCAAAAAAGCAAAACAAATTAAAATTAAAATGAATAAAGCAAAAAAGCCTTTACCAAATGTCCGATGATCCACTCACTGTAAACTACCACACTGTTTAGTATGGGGCTTCCCTGGTAGCTCAGACAATAAAGAATCTGCCTGCAATGTAGGAGACCCAGGTTCGATCTCTGGGTAGGGAAGATCCCCTGGAGTAGAGAATGGCAACCCATCCCACTATTCTTGCCTAGAGAATACCATGGACAGAGGAGCCTGGCGGGCTACAGCCCCGTCAGGGAGTTGCAAAGAATTGTGTGGGGTCGCAAAGAGTCAGACACGACAGAGCGACTTTAGTATGGAAAAGATCTTATGAAATAGGTGCTGATAATGGAAGACTTTTCACTCACTCAGCTAAGGAGTACTAAATCTGCTCTGTACCAGCACCATGCTGGATACTGAGGATTCAGAGATGAAAAGACATTTTCACTGTCTCCAAAGGAGTCTGAAGCCTTGCAGTAGAAAAGGTTATATAAACAGAAAATTACAAATAAATTCTGAGGGAAAAAAAAACCAGGTGCAGATTAAATTCCCATTTTATAAAATTTGAAAAAATGTTACAGCACAACATGGAAAATGCTATGAGGTTGATGATTCCCCAGTGATAAGGGGATATAAAAGACAGAGTGCACTGGGGAAGTCTTCATAGTAGAGATGTCATTTGTGTCACTCTTGGAGGAGTAAGAATTTGCCAGGAAAAATGAGGAGATAAGGAAAAGAGAATTCCAGATAGAGGGAACAGCATGTGCAAAGGCACAGGAAAGAAGGCTGGCTATATGAAAGGTACAGGTAGACGCCACATCAGGAAAGGCTTTGCTGTTCCTTCTGTGGAGGAAGGGAGCCATTATTTATGGAGCCACTAAGGAGATTTACACAGTGGAGTAACAGGAACAGATTTTTGTTTTAGAAAGATAATCCTGGTCGTTGTATAGACAATCAAACACTGGAAGATAAGAAGTTATTGCAGTAGAGATAATACCCGGGTCTCAACTACAGCAGGATAGTGGGGAAGAGCAGGGTGTGGCTTATTTAAGCAGAAGATTTACATAAGACTTAGTACCAGAAGTCAGGGATGGAGGCCAAAGCTAGAATGATTCCCAGATTCCCGGGTTGGGTGATGGTGTATGGCACCAGCCACCCAAACAGAGATTATGAAGAAGACCGGATTGTGGAGTATGGGAAAGGGGACTGGAGAGAGGAGGAACTCATGAGTTCAGTTGTAAGAACAGTGCAACAAACAGGAACAGATATTGAGGGATCCTAAATATAGGGACTTGAAATTCAAGAGAAAAAAATCCCTTACAGAAAAAGATGGTATGTACTCAACTCAAGAACCTCCCAAGGGCATAAAGTTAGCTGATTGAATTGGTTAGAGATCCAGAACCGTTCCTACCGATAGAGATCTTCACAACCTTATCCAGGGCCACTGAAGTTGAATCCAAGAGGCCACATGGAATTGGTTGGGAATCAAGAAATCCATGCTGTAGTCACAGCTCTCTCACTGACTAGCTGTGTGATCTTGGGCAAACTGCTTCTTCTCTCTGGAACTAAGCCTTCTCACATTGAAATGAAAGTTTAAGACTAAGTTCAAGTCATTGGGTGATGTCTACTCTGCCTTTCAACTCTAGTACTGTATGGTACTGGTTTGAGGCAGCAGATGATCAAGGAGAATGGCTCCTCTAACAGAAGGGGAGGGGTGACAGCTCAGTATTCTACTTTTCACTTCAGTGAAATGAACGATAGCCTAGCTGCCTCACAGCGTGTGTCTTGGGAGTGCTTTAACATGAATTAACTCACTAGGCCCATTCTATTAAGAGATCAAAGGCAGTCATAATCAAGTGTTTCTTTGGGAAGAGAGCTTGCCTTGATGACACTGTCCTTGCAGTCCACCACTCGTTCAAATGTTTGGCTGAGGATCTCAATGTCCTTATGAAGCTCTCTCGTCTTGACTTCCCGAAGGACCGTTCTCCACTGTGTGTTAATCTTATTAAGGTTCAGAGCACTGTTGTGCTCCTCCTTGGCCAGCTTGTCCTGTGGGAAGGAATAAATATACCCCCTCAACCCCACACCGGAGGTCAAAGGATGAGACGGTTAGATAGCATCACTGATTCAATGGACAAATGAATTTGAGCAAACTCTGGGAGATAATAGAGGACAGAGGAGCCTGGAGTGCTACAGTCCATGGGGTTGCAAAGAGTCAGATATGACTTAGTCACTGAACAACAACAACAACCCCAGAGACCAGGGCTAAAAGCCCTGATACAGTACAACAAACAAGATCAAATTACAAGGTCAACTAACATCTTACCCTTTGTATTTTCTGAGGCACCTGATGGCTAACATTCAGGAGTTCTTATTCTTGTTTTTGGAGGGTCTTAAGTAAGACAGGATCTGCCCAGTGGCATTTTAGGGAGGCTGAGCGCCGAAGAATTGATGCTTTTGAACTGTGGTGTTGGAGAAGACTCTTGAGAGTCCCTTGGACTGCAAGGAGATCCAACCAGTCCATTCTGAAGGAGATCAGCCCTGGGATTTCTTTGGAAGGAATGATGCTGAAGCTGCAACTCCAGTACTTTGGCCACCTCATGTGAAGAGTTGACTCACTGGAAAAGACCCTGATGCTGGGAGGGACTGGGGGCAGGAGAAGGGGACGACAGAGGATGAGATGGCTGGATGGCATCACCGACTCGATGGACATGAGTTTGGGTGAATTCCAGGAGTTGGTGATGGACAGGGAGGCCTGATGTGCTGCGATTCATGGGGTCCCAAAGAGTCGGACACGACTGAGTGACTGAACTGAACTGATGGTGAGTTTCCTTCTGGATGGAGGCATCAGAGCAGGACATTGTTTGTAATGGCTCATCTTGAGGGAGAATATCAGACTTTCAGATAGCTCAGACAGATGATAGCACCTACTATCCCAGTGCTGGGGCTCAGTAGTGATTGTCCAGCTCAATACCATCTCCCTACCTCCATGCTTCACAGAGAACTGCTCCTTCCCCCATACAATATTGCCTGAAATCTAAGTCTATCTGGGTCTTAAGATTTCCAGGGGGAGGGGAGGCTACCATGAAAATGAGGCTGCCACAAAGACAGGGTCAAGGTGACAGACCAAGGCAGGGGTTGGGCAGAGAGTAATGCAAAAACCCATCACCTTCAAGAACTGGTTCAGGAGCTTCTCTTTCTTCTTGGCCATCTCCTCCTCTGCCAGCAACTTCTGCTGAAACAGAAGGAGCTGCTCCTCATCCGACAACGGCACCTTGGCTTTTTTCCCTTTCTTAGACATAGCTGAATCTGGGCGAGGATCCTCCACCTGCCACGGCCAGCATTAAAAGGGCAGGAGGAAAACGTCCCTAGAAAAGAGCCTTCTGGGACTGCCCCTGAAGACCTTAGATCTCAGATGTGTGTTAGATCTAAAGCCTTAGATCTCAGACCTTAGATCTCAGACCTCAGGCTAGAGAAAACCTGGGAGAGCGGTGTGGCAGGGTTCCCAAGCCAAAGGACGCATCTCCGTCTCCTAGCAACGGAGATCTCACTAAGATGGCGCTGTAACAGCTAAGAGCAGGTGCCCTGTCTTGGAGCGCCCTCTGCTCGCTGGAGGACCTCAGTCAGTTTCTGAGAGGGTCTTTTCCTCCTCAATGAATATTCTAAAAATCTTTTGGGGGGGATTATTTTTCACGTAATGGCCATATCTTAAAATATATGTAATAAATAACTTTTGAGAGATATGGAGAAACAGGAATCTTCACAAATTTTGGTGGCAAAGGTAAAATGGTAGAGCCATTTTGGTAAATTTACCTTGTGATCCAGTAATTTCACGTTTAGATATCAATCTAAGAGAAGTGAGAGTGTATCCATATAACGACTGTCACAGGAATGCTTTTAGTGGCATTAGTCATAATCATTTCAGTTCAGTCGCTCAGTCATTTCCGACTCTTTGCGACTCCATGAATTGCAGCCCGCCAAGCCTCCCTGTCCATCACCAACTCCCGGAGTTCACCCAAACTCATGTCCATCGAGTCGGTGATGCCATCCAGCCATCTCGTCCTCTGTCACCCCCTTCTCCTGCCCCCAATCCCTCGCAGCATCAGGGTCTTTTCCAGTGAGTCAACTCTTCACATGAGGTGGCCGAAGTATTGGAGTTTCAGCCTCAGCATCAGTCCTTACAATGAACACCCAGGACTGGTCTCCTTTAGGATGCACTGGTTGGATCTCCTTGCAGTCCAAGGGACTCTCAAGAGTCTTCTCCAACACCACAGTTCAAAAGCATCAATTCTTTGGTGCTCAGCTTTCTTCACAGTCCAACTCTCCCATCCATACATGACCACTGGAAAAACCATAGCCTTGACTAGACAGACCTTTGTTGACAAAGTAATATCTCGGCTTTTCAATATGCTATCTAGGTTGGTCATAACTTTTCTTCCAAGGAGTAAGCGTCTTTTAATTTCATGGCTGCAGTCACCATCTGCAATGATTTTAGAGCCCCCCAAAATAAAGTCTGACACTGTTTTCACTGTTTCCCCATCTATTTCCCATGAAGTGATGGGACCAGATGCCATGATCTTCGTTTCCTGAATGTTGAACTTTAAGCCAACTTTTTCACTCTCCTCTTTCACTTTCATAAACAGGCTTTTTAGTTCCTCTTCACTTTCTGCCATAAGGGTGGTGTCATCTGCATATCTGAGGTTATTGATATTTCTCCTGGCAATCTTGATTCCAGCTTGTGCTTCTTCCAGCCCAGCATTTCTCATGATGTACTCTGCATATAAGTTAAATAAGCCAGGTGACAATATACAGCCTTGATGGACTCCTTTTCCTATTTGGAACCAGTCTGTTGTTCCATGTCCAGTTCATAATAGCCCAATTGAAAACAACCTAAATTCCAAAAACAAGTGAATGATGGACAAAATATGCTCTCTCCATACAGTGAAATACTATTCAACAATGAAAAGAGGAACAGACTATGCATGCATGCTACAATGTGGATAAACCAGAAAGACATACTCAAAGAAGCCAGATAAAAGAGGTCACATAAATTTCCACTGATGTAAACTATCCAGAAAAGGAAAAGCTATGAAGATGGAAAGTAGACTACAAATTACTAGGGGCAGGGGGTGAGGGAGATTAACATTAAATGCACAAGAGATAGCATATTGGGTTGATCAAAGTGTTCTAAAACTGATTTATGCTGGAGAATTTGATGAATCTGGGATAAAAACATCATTGGGTTATATGTTTGAAAAGGGTGAATTATGATATGTAAAATGTGCCTCAATAGAGTTGTTTTAAATAGAAGATATAATACCTGGATTGGAGTTCTTCAGAGAAACAGAGCCAATATTTTAAGTATATAATAGATAATATTTAAAATATAAATATTTAAGATATAGAATATATATCTTCATCCATTTGATGTTTCAATCTGAGTCTAGAGGCCAGAAAGACCAATGTCTCAACCAAGCAGTCAGGCAGAAGAGTTCCCTCTTACTCAGCTCTTTTTTTCTACTCAGACCTTCAACTGATTGGATAAGACTCATCCACATAAGGGAGAGCAACCTGCTTTACTCAGTCTACTGATTCGAATGTTAATCTCATGAAGAAATACCTTCACAGACTTACTCAGAATAATATTTGACCAAGTGTCTGGACACTCTGGCTCAGTCAAGTTGGCACATAAATTTTACAATCACAGGTCTACCTCTTGTTAACACACATCTTCTTAAACTATACCTAATCTCCAAATAAAGCCAATAACAAGGTCATGATACTTAAATATTATAATATAAAGTCAAGACATCTTATGTTACATGATAGGGAATAGGAAAGGGGAAAAACGATTTTATTTTTATACACACAAACATATTCATAACAAAATGAGGAAATATAAAAATTATAGTTCTGAATTACAGAAACCACATTTCTATAAGTGGTCATGTTGTTGTACTGGGAATTTATAACTACTTTCTCCCACTACTCATATTGTATTCTTTCTGCCTTCAGCAAGCACCTCAACTAGTCATGGCTCTTTACCTGGTGGGGTGACCCAGACTCATTCCTGAAGGGTCTGGGCTGGTAGTAGTCCTGCCTGGATTGCCACTGTTGCTGGTACTGTAACAGAGTCTTCAAAAGGCCTTTCCACCATTTGATCAAACCAGTAGCTTCAGGATAGCAGGCAACATGGTAAAACTAGTGAATCCCACGAGCATGGGCCCATTGACACACTTCATTTGCTGATAAGTAGCTTCCATGATCAAAAGCAATGTTGTGTGGAATACCGTGATGGTGGATTAGGCAGTCTGTAAATCCACAGAATGGTAGTTTGGGCAGAAGACTTGCATGCAGAGAAGGCAAATGCATATCCAGAGTAATATTTATTCTACTAATAAAACACTGCCCCTTCCATGATGGAAGTGGTCAAATGTAATCAACTGTTCATGCGGGAATGGCACCAGGCAGGGGGCCCAGTGTTGGTCTCTGCTGTTGCCAGATTGGGCACTCTGTGATTGCCTTAGCCAGGTTGGCCTTGGCAAGTGAAAAGCCACGTAGCTGAGTCCATGCATAACCTCTGTTCTGGCTACAATGGCTACTTTGTTTATGGGCCCATTGTGCAATGACATGGGTGGCTGGGAAAAAAGACTGACTGGTATTCACATAACAGGTCATCCTATCCACTAGATTATTAAAATCCTCCTCTACTGAGGTCCCTCTTTGTGAACTTTTCCTTGGAACACAAATACCTTCATATTTTTTGCCCATTCGGAGAGTTCTATCCCATAGATCTTCCCCAAGTTTCCATGTTACAAATTTTCCAATCACGTTCCATCCCAGTCACTGACGATTCAGCCAAACCATTGGCCGCAGCCTAGGAGTTGATATACAGTCACACGTTTGATCATTTCTCCTTTCAAACAAAGTGAACGACCAGGTGCACTGTGTGACGTTCTGCCCACAGAGACCATTCCCCTTTACAGTGCCCTTCAGGTTGTCCCCCAAAGGGGCTACAGTATTGCAGCTGTTCACTTGTGGGTGGTGCCTGCATATTGCACAGAATTATCTGTAAACCAGACCTGAGTCTTCTCTTCTTCCATCACCTGACCATAGGGAACTCCCTCTAAGGCTATGGGTGGAGGCTAGAAGAGACAAATTTGTGGAGCCGTGAGAATTTGGACCATTTCTTCTTGTAACTCACTTGTACCTTCAGGGTCTATTCAGGCCTGATCTCTTTTACACCACCTTAATTTGGAAGGAAAGTTATGACCAAGCTAGACAGCATATTCAAAAGCAGAGACATTAATTTGTCAACAAAGGTCCGTCTAGTCAAGGCTATGGTTTTTCCAGTAGTCATGTATGGATGTGAGAATCGGACGGTGAAGAAAGTTAAGTGCAGAAGAACTGATGCTTTTGAACTGTGGTGTTGGAGAAGACTCTTGAGAGTCCCTTGGACTGCAAGGAGATCCAACCAGTCCATCCTAAAGGAGATCAGTCCTGGGTGTTCATTGGAAGGACTGATGCTGAAGCTGAAACTCCAATACTTTAGACACCTGATACGAAGAGCTGACTCATTTGAAAAGACCCTGATGCTGGGAAAGATCGAGGGCAGGAGGAGAAGGGGACGACAGAGGATGAGATGGTTGGATGGCATCACTGACTCAATGGACATGAGTCTGAGTGAACTCTGGGAGTTGGTGATGGACAGGGAGACCTGGCGTGCTGCAATTCATGGGGTCGCAAAGAGTCAGACACGACTGAGCAACTGAACCGAACTGAATTTTATGATGGAGTGCAGCTTTGCACACCCAGCTTTATGGCTTAGTGGGTCAGTTCATGATGGGCAGCTCAGGTCACATAGCGATTTGGAGGCCCATGGTTAAGCATTCAGTCTCTACTAAGACCCAGTAGCAGCCAAGAGCTGTTTCTCAAAAGAGGAGTAGGGGCTTCTCTGGTGGCTCAGTGGTAAAGAATCCACCTGCCAATGCGGGAGACAGGGGTTTGATCCCTGGTCTGGGAAGATCAGGATCTGCTGAGGAGCAACTAAGCAACTAGAGCCTGTGATCCACCACAAGAGAAGCCGCCATAATGAGAAGCCTGTACAATGCCACAAAGAGTACCCCCCCTCTCGCCACAACTGGAGAAAAGCCCATGGAGCAAGAAGACCCAGCACAGCTATGAACAATTTTTTTTTTAAATAAAAAAGAGGAGTAGTCGTCTGTGGAGGATGACAGGACTTGGCTCCAGTATTCTAAGGGCCTGTGTGGCAATTCACCTCTTGGGGCTGCCAGATACTCCAAACAGCATCCTGTCTGCCACTCTCGCCGCAGCACCATGGCATCTACTGGATTGTGTGGCCCACACGGCAGAGCAGCAGAGCTTGTGCAGCGGCTTGACGTGTTGCAAAGCCTTCTCTTGTCCTGGTCCCACTCAAAGCTTATAGCTTTCCAAGTCACTTGGTGATCAGGCCAATATAACACACCCAAATGAGGAATATGCTGCTTCCAAAACCTGAAGAGGCCCGTTAAGGTGTTGGACTCCTTTGCTGGCTGTGGAATGGGCCAGATGACACAAGTTCTCCTTCACATCAGAAGGGATATCTCCATGTGCCCCACACAACTGTGCCTTTGAAATTTCACTGACAGGCCCTGGACTTTAGCTAGGTTTATTTCCCATTTTCTGAGACACAGATGTTTCACCAATAAAAACCGATGTCTGGGGACCTCCCTGGTGGTTCAGTGGTTGAGAATCTGCCTTCCAATTCAGGGCACATGTTCAGTCCCTGGCTGGGGAATTGAAATTCCGATCACCTCTGGGCAACTAAGCCCGCACCCTGAAACTAGAGAAGCCCGGTTGTAACAGCCTCTGTACTGCAACACAGATCTAGTGCAGTCAAAAAAAAAAAAATTGACAAAAACAATACAATGTCTGGGGAATTCACTGGTGTTCCAATGCTTAGGATTCTGCACCTTCATTGCTGAGGGCACAGGTTCGATCCCCTGGTTGGGGAACTAAGATCTCATAAGTTGCGTGATGCAGCAAATGAAACAAAACCCATACCTGCAATAGTTGCTACTTCTTGCTCACTAAGTCCAATCTGCATAATGTCATCAGTGTAGTGGATAAGTGTGATATCTTCTGGTTTTGAAAGGTGTCAAGCAGAACTTCATGCACTGGTGACCAGTGTCAGGGGAGCACTCCAGCTACATGGAGGAAGAGCTAAGATCCTGCTGACCACCAGGAATAGAAGTCTAAGCACTTCTGCCCGCTGCTTGTTGGTATCAGAGTTGCCAAGGAAAACAATGTAGTCAAGCACTGGGTAGAACAGTGTGTCACCCACATAGAGAAGAGACAGAGCAAGATCACTTCAATAGTGGGGACTTCCCTGGTGGTCCGATGGTTAAGGATCTGCCTGCCAATGCAGAGGACATGGGTTCGATCTCTGGTCCAGGAAGATTCCACATGTCACGAGCAGCTAACCCCTCTGCCACAACCACTGAGCCATCCTCTAGAGCCCACGAGCCACAGCTACTGAAGCCTGCATGCTCCAGGGCCTGTGCTCCACAACGAGAGGTAACCCCGTAATGAGAAGCCTGAACACCATAACAAAGAGAAGCCCCTGCTCACCACAGCTAGAGGAAGTCCATGCACAGCAGTGAAGACTCAGCACAGCCAAAAATAAACAAAAATAAATAAAAATTTAAAATAGTGAGTATTGGTCCCCAGTGGCCAGTGGGTCCCCTCCTGGAAACCGATGCTGGGCAATTAGCCTACGCGCACCCACTCTGGTGTCAAGTGAAAAGACTCCTCCCCCTCCCCATAAAATCTGAAATAGCTGGGGGCAAGCCTGAGGACTAGTGGTGCATTTGCTTAAGCAGAACACAGGAGTACATCGAGCAGGATACCCAGAGAGATTCCCACACAAGGTGATAAGCTCATTCAGGCTGTATGGGCTCTTTACCTCCTGCCAGGCTGGATGAATCACAAGCTGGAATCAAGATTGCCGGGAGAAATATCAATAGCCTCAGATATGCAGATGATGCCACACATGGCAGAAAGTGAACAGGAACTAAAGAGCCTCTTGATGAAGGTGCAAAAGGAGAGTGGAAAAGCTGGCTTAAAACTCAACGTTCAAAAAACTAAGATCATGGCATCTGATCACATCACTTCATGGCAAATAGAAGGGGGAAAAGTGAAAACAGTGACAGACTTTATTTTCTTTGACTCCAAAATCACTGAGGATGGTGACTGCAGGCATGAAATTAAAAGATGCTTGCTCTTTAGAAGAAAAGCTATGACAAACCTGGACACTATATTAAAAAGCAGAGACATCACTTTGCTGACAAAAGTCCATCTAGTCAAAGCTATAGTTTTTCCTGTAGTCATGTATGGATGTGAGAGTTGGACTATAAAGAAGGCTGAAGAATTGATGCTTTTGGACTGTGGTCCTAGAGAAGATTATTGAGAGTCCCTTGGCCAGCAAGGAGATCAAACCAGTCAGTCCTAAAGGAAATCAACCCTGAATATTCATTGGAAGGACTGATGCTGAAGCCGAAGCTCCAATACTTTAGCCACCTCATGCAAAGAGCCGACTCATTGGAAAAGGATGAGGATGAGATGGTTAGATAACATCATCAACTCAATGGATATGAGTTTGAGAAACTCTGGGAAATAGTGAAGGACAGGGAAGACAGGTGTGCTGCAGTCCGTGGGGTCTCAAAGAGTTGGATATGACTGAGCAACTGAACAACAACAAACAAGAAGAAAGTGTTCCACGGCCAGCGTCCGTTCTTATGTTGCTGATTGGGAGTTGAAAGGTTGTAAGCACTGGCTTTTTCAACAAAAGGTGATCGAGAGTCCTGTGAACTAAGTGATGACACAGGGCTGCAGAGGTGATATACCCTTGAGGTAGAACTGTGAAGATGTATCTCTGGCCTTGCCAGCTGAAAGCCAGCTGCTTCTGGTGGTCCATATTGGCAAAGATGGAGAAAAAGGCACTTTCCAGATCAAGAGTTGCATGTCAGGTACTAAGGGCTTCCCAGGGGGCTCAGTGGTAAAGAATCTGTCTACCAATACAGGAGATGCGGATTTGATCCCTGGTCGGGAAGATCCCCTGGAGGAGGAAATGGCACCCCACTCCAGTATTCTTGCCTAGATGATCCCATGGGCATAGGAGCCTGGTGGGCTACAGTCCACAGGATCACAAAGAGTTGGACATGGCTGCAGCTACCAAGCACGCACATCAGGTACCAAAGGATGTGTTAATTTTGGTCATGTGATGAAATCACATCTGGCAATTAGTCACCACCAGGTTAAGCTTGCAATAATCCACTCTCATTCTCCAAGATCCATCGATATTCTACACAAGTCAGATAGGTGAGTTGAATGGTGATGTGGTGGAAATGACCACTCCTGCATCTTTCAAGAACTTTAGGGTGGCAGTAATCTATGTGTAATCCCTTCAGGTTATGTGGTATTGCTTTGGGTCACTATTTTCCTAGGCAGAATCAGTTCTAGTGGCTTCCACTTGGCCTTTCCCATAGTAAAAGCCCTCAATCCACAAGTCAGGGGACCAGTGTTGGTATTCTGGCAGCTGCTGAGTATATTCCAATTGTGCATTGCAGAACTGGGAAAATACCCATAGAATGGGTTCAGGGACTCATTAACCCGCTGACATAGACTTCATAGCCTGGCACACTACGGTTGCAAAGGGTTGGACATGACTGAAGTGACTGATCAAGAGCACGTACTGCAGCATGCCAGTTTTCCCTGTCCTCCACTATCTCCCAGAGTTTGCTCAAATTCATGTCCATTGAGTTGGTGATGCTATCTAACCACCTCATCCTCTGCTGCCCCCTTCTCCTCCTGCTCTCAATCTTTCTCAGCTTCAGGGTTGCCCAGCTTCAGGGTCTTTTCCACTGAGTTGGCTCTTCAAATCAGGTGGCCAAAGTATTGGAGCATCAGCTTCATCAGTGATCCTTCCAATGAATATTCAGGGTTAATTTCCTTTAAGATTGACTGGTTTGATCTCCTTGCTATCCAAGGGACTCTCAAGAGTCTTCTCCAGCACCACAATTCAAAAGCATCAATTCTTTAGCACTCAGCCTTCTTTATAGTCCAACTCTCACATCTATACATGACTACCTGAAAAACTATAGCTTTGACTAGATGGACCTTTGTCAGCAAAGTAATGAATTATCCCCCAATTAAAAATAAAATAAAACTTAAAGTAAAAAAACGAACTGGGAAGAACGGTTTTTCTTTCTATTATTTGGAAGGATTTGTGTCCAGTTGGCTTTATTACTTCCTTGAATGTTTGGCAGAATTTACTAGTGCCATATCTGAGCCTAGTATTTGATCTGTGGGAGTTTTTAAAACAAGAGCTTTATTGAGATATAACTCATACCATACATTCATCCACTTAAAATGTACAATTCAGTGGTGTTTAGTACATTCACAGAGTTGTGCAATCATTGCCACAATCAATTTTAGAACACTTTCACCACTTCAGAGAGAAACTCCAAACCATTAGCAGTCACTCCCCTTTTGTGGCAATGTTTTTCATTATAGATTCAATTAAGAGTTTTATGCTTCCTTCATGGTTAAACCCAAGGCCCAAACTTCAGGACTAGCTTTTCCCAGAGACTCCTGCTCCAGGATCAATGTCAGGAAATGATGAGGCACTGACCATCTGTGGCACTGGGCTGGGATGCAGAGGGGACATGAGTGAACAGGGCAATAAACCCAGGTTCTATAGAAACCTGAGTTTTAGCACTAGGTTACGGCTCAGCCTTTGAACAAGCTTCAATTCTCCCCCATCCACTTTGGTTGCATCATGAGGCATGTAGGATCTTAGTTCCTCAATCAGGGCTCAAACTCACACTCCCTGCACTGGAGTCATGGAGTCTTAACCACTGGATCGCCAGGGAAGTCTGGACAACTAGGAAAGTCCCAAGCTTAAATTCTGAACCTGCATCTTGGCCTATCAAGTAGGGAGAGTAATCTTTCTATTTTTCATGATTGGGGTGAGAAAAAGAAGAGAAACCCACTCCAGGATTCTTGGGCTTCCCTTGTGGCTCAGCTGGTAAAGAATCTGCCTGCAATACAGGAGACTTGGGTTTGATCCCTGGGTTGGGAAGGTGCCCTGGAGAAGGGAAAGGCTACCCACTCCAGTATTCTGGCCTGGAGAATTCCATAGACTGTATAGTCCACGGGGTTGCAAAGAGTTGGACACGACTGAGCGATTTAAAAGAAAAGAAATTAGAGAAATGTGTGTGAAATCACTTTGAAAATTGTGAGGTAGTCCAGTATTACTGAGGCCTTCTCTGGTGGTTCAGATGTAAAGAATCTGGCTGCAATGCAGGAGACCGGGTTCAATTTTCTGGGTGGGGAAGATCCCCTGTAGAAAGGAACGGCTACCCACTCCAGAATTCTTACCTGGAGAATTCTATGGACAGAGGAGCCTGGTGGGCTATAGTCCATCAGGTCACATAGAATCAGACATGACTGAGTGACTAACATTTTCACTTTTTGCTTACTTCAGGTATTATTGATGGGCTGGCAATTTAGCTAAGGAGACATAAATAATATAGAAATATAAGCATGGGCAACAATACATTTTTGAGCACTCACTGTGTGCTAAGCACTATATTAAGTGCTGTGTATGCATTACCTCATTCGATTCTTACAATAACCCTGTGAAGTAAGTGCTGTTATTATTTTTATTTTACAGATGAGAAAAGTGATGCTTGGATGGATTAAACAACTCACTCAAGGTTATATAGTTAAAAGGACAGCACGTGGGGAGGGGCTGGTCTGTCTGAGCTGACCAGTAAGCCCATGAGAGGACAGCCCATGGTCCGTCCAGAAAGCTGCTCCCCTTCGCAGGGTGCAGGTTACTCCGGTAACACTTATAAAGCAATCTCTCCCCGACCCTGACGTCTCTGGCCCTCTCCCCATAATTTCTGTGAATGTCTCCTCTTTGCCCTTCCTATGCACCCCGCCCTGAAATTCAGATTCTTCTCATAGCTTCACAAATCAGTTCTGGGATGGATGCAGAGGCTCTTGTTTCCATGGTGATGTGCGGAGGCTGGTACCACACACGCCAAGGGTAGGCGATGCAGAGAATTGGCTCAGGATCCAAAGGAGTCGGCAGTAGCCAGGCTCTGGGAAAAGAGATCGATGAAAAAGCCGAGTCTGAGTGGCTGGACCTCCCTTGGAGCTCCAGAAGGACTTCCACCCCCACCACACCCCTGCCCTCCTCAAACTCCTAATTTGGGAGTAGACCGTAGGAGCCCAGGGGAACGGAAGCGGTGGGGGCTTCAAAGCAGAAGCTACCGCCTCTGACTTGTTTGAAAACAAAGCGTTATCTTGACGGGAGAGGCTACCCAGTTGGGGGGCCGCCTCCTCCACTAGCCCCCTCTGCCTCCCTCTATCCTCTGCCTGCTCTGACCTCATTCTTTGAACCGCGGCCGGGTCGCTGAAGGGGAGCCGGGCGGCCAGCAGGGGGCAGAGTCTCCCTCCGTCAAAGCTTCTGCCGGCCTCCTTCCTCTCTGCTCCCGCCACCCTTGTTCTCACCAGGATTATTTTCAGCTGACAGGCTGCAAAGGCGCAGTAGGTGGATTTCAGGACAGAAGAAGGGTTCTGGCAGGGGCTGTGAGCGGCTGATGCTTTAGTCTTTAGACTGTGCGCTCGGCTGGGGAGAGGGAGTGCTTAGGGCCCCGAGTCAGGGGCCGAAGCGAGGACACTTTAACTTCTGCTGGCAAAGATTTCCTCTGAGGTTTATCTTGATCTGTTGAAACACCCTACCCCTGAGGAGGAGGCTTTAGTCATCCACTCAATAACTGTTTATCGAGTATCAGCGATTATATTCACGGATGGATGCATCCAGTCAAATAGAGTGTTTACGGAATGTCCTTAACCTTTCCGGGGGCAGAGGAGGGGACGTCACATATCC
Organism: Oryx dammah; assembly: GCF_014754425.2. Lineage (NCBI taxonomy): Eukaryota > Metazoa > Chordata > Mammalia > Artiodactyla > Bovidae > Oryx > Oryx dammah. Next base: position 633,062 of record NW_024080625.1, read on the forward strand.
TTTGAGATTATGATAAAAAATACAGACTCTCTCCCAGAAAGAATGCACTGCAAATCTAGAAATGCTGTTGTGTGGTTTGGGGAGTCTCATGAACTCCTGGGAGTTCACCCATGGGCCTCAGGACTTAAACTCCTGGTTTACTGTGAGCCCTGTGCTGGGCTTTGAGGGTACAATACAAGTGAGGTGCGCATAGCCCCATCCTGTCTGAGCTTCAGAGGCTAGTGGGAGACACAGATGATTACAGACACTTTTACATGTTGAGGTATGGGGAAGTCATTATGGTTTATGCGTGGTTAACTTGAATTTGATGCTAATTAGAACAGTGTGTTTGTAGCCTATCAAACGTACATTGTACATCTGCTTTAATTATTAAGGAAAAGGGCACATTGACCAGAAGTAAAAGAATGTCCATGTTAAAAATAAAGATTAAATACTTCCCTTCCTGGGAAGCCAATGCTGAGTACTCCTTCAGTGATAAGACTCCCTTCCCAGGTGCCAAGGCCATACTGACTCACTGTGTACAGTGCCTGTCTGGTTTTTCTTTTGAAACCTTGAAGGAAGATATCCCTGACTCTTTCGATGTTCTTTGTTCTGTGCTGAAAGCCGTGCTTTTCTGAACAGCTCCCCAGAGTTACCTGAGAGGCTGTCTTCCTGGCTGTAATCCTCAGTTTGGCTCAAAGAAAACTTTTTTCTATTGCTATTAAAGATCGTTTATTGATTACTTTCCACTGACACAGGACAGTAAAGAAATGCTTAATTTACAGCGGGGAAATACAGGAGACCCACCAGGACCTAGACCAGGGCCCTTACGGAAAGCTGAGACCTGAAGACGGAGCAGGAGCTGGTCAGGCAAAGGCTTGAGGGAGAACACATTGGGCAGGGAGAAAAGCACAGGGAAAACCTCTGAGAAGAGGGAACAGCAAACCTGAGATGCTAACAGGAGGCCTGTGCAGCGGGCTCAGCAGTGCCAGGCGGAGAACGCATGAGAAATGGGGCTAGAGGGCGAGTGCCATATGCAGCCCCTGGGATGTGACAGGGAACAGGGAGACAGCTGCCGCCCTCAAGGACACTGGCAAGAAAGCTGGTGGTTCTGCTGTAGAAGGGTAAGTTCAGCACCAGGAGTGAGCAGAGCGCAGTGTGGGAGTGTGCAGGAGGAGCTGTCTACCCAGTCTTGGGGATCGGCCCAGGGCCCAGGACGTGAGGCTCAGTGATACACATGGTATATATCCAGGATACCCTCAGCCTCTGAAAAGAGCCAGAGGATGAATGGGGAGGGAGCAGTGACAAGTGCCCCTCGGTTTGACTGCATCCTATCGTTAGGAACACCTTTTATGCTGGGGGTGAAGAAGGCTCAGCTGGAGTGAGCTCAGCTCTGCCTACTTTTTAACTTCAGAGTTGAGGCCAGAAGCAGCCTTGGCTAGAAAAGTGGGTGAGGAGAGACAGCAATAGACCTGCCGCCCCCAGCCCCTGCTATAGGGTTAGGGGTGGTACAGGAAGAGCACTGGATGAGACAGGCAAGCGGGTATTGCAGTGATTTATTGTCCGTGATTTATTTTAACAAACACTCATCTAGGACTTACTGCATGCCAGGCACTGTCCTAAACACTTAATCAATTTTTATTCCATGACACCTCTAGGAAATAGGCATGATCTTCAGTGTCATTTTACACCTGGGGAAAATGAGGCACAGAGCAGTTAAGTGCCTTGGCAAAATCAAATAGCAAGGGACAAAGCCACCATCGGGATCCAGGCAGTCTGGGCTCTTCACCACTGAGTGAGGCTACCTCTGGAAAGGAAGGCAGTTGCAAGAGCTAAGAATTGAGGCTGGGCCTCCCACACAAGAGCTGAGAACTCTACCAGTCCACCTCCCAAGACACTAACATAGCACTTGGAGCCTTGCTCTGCAGGAGGTCCCGGGGCAGTGGGAGGAGCACAGGGAATGGTGAGCCCTTGGCCATCTGCTGGGCTAAGGCTGGGGATCCAGGACTGGAGAGGGGCACAAGCTAAGCAAGAAGGTCAGGGGCAGAGTAAAGTGGACTCTCCTACTGTGGTCCCTGAGCCCAGCCCCTTCCTCTCTTAGCACTGTCATCTCTAGCCATTCTCCCCTTACGCACAATGTTTTCATCTTGCTGTTCTTTCCTGCCCCCAGGGTGGTCTTACTTGCTGTGGCCTCTGCCCTGAACCACCCCACCCCCTGCCCAACCCCACCCCCTGCACACAGATACACCCTCCTCATGTTTTCTCAGGCTGATCCCCACTCATCCTTCAGATCTCAGCCTCACTGTGGGTTTTTCAGAGAGGCCATCCTGGGTCCCATCTCTGGATTAGGTTATTCTGTTATACTTTCACAGTAGTAACCTATTACTTCCCTTTATAACCTATATTATAATTTGAAGTTATAGATCCAGTTGTGCTTGATGCTTGATTCTTCTGTTAGACTGCAAGCTTCCTGAAGACAAGCTGCTGCTGCTAAGTCACTTCAGTCGTGTCCGACTCTGTGCGACCCCATAGATGGCATCCCACCAGGCTCCTCTGTCCCTGGGATTCTCCAGGCAAGAACACTGGAGTGGGTTGCCATTTCCTTCTCCAGTGCATGAAAGTGAAAAGTGAAAGTGCTGTCGCTCAGTCCTGTCAGACTCTTAGCAACCCATAGACTGCAGCCTTCCAGGCTCCTCCGTCCGTGGGATTCTCCAGGCAAGAGTACTGGAATGGGTTGCCGTTGCCTTCTCCACCTGAGGACAAGGGCCCCACTCTATTCTCCACTTTGAACTTTGCTTATAGACTTCCCTGTTGGCTCAGTGGATAAGAATCTGCCTGCCGATGCAGGGGACATGGGTTCGATCCTGGTCTAGGAAGGTTCCACATGCAACTAAGCAACTAAGCCTGTGCACCACTTCTACAGAAGCCCAAGTGCCCTATAGCCCATGCTCCACCACAAGAGAAGCCCCGGCAATGAGAAGCCCATGCATTGCAATGAAGAATAGCACCCGCTCTCCATAACTAGAAAAAGCCCACACAAAGCAATGAAGACCCCGTGCAGCCCCCCAAATACAAACAAAATGAAACCTTGCTCTTGGCATAGTGCTAGACACATATAGACACTCCATAACATTTTGCTAAATGAGTAAAATGAGTGTATGAATTTAGAAGGGTTTCAGAGGTCTACTGGCCCAATGCTGGTTTCCCTCTATCATATGCTCAGTAGGCAGTCATTTACTTTCCCTTTGAATATCCCTAATATCAGAGAACTCACTACTTCACAAGACGCCCTCTCCATTTTTGAAGAGATTTAATAGAAAAAGAAAAAAAAAAAAAAGCGTCATGATGGTTCAGCAGGTAAAGAATCTGCCTGCAATGTAAGCAGCACAGGAGACTTGGATTCAATCCCTGGGTCAGAAAGATCTCCTGGAGGAAGAAGTGGCAACCCACTCCAGTATTCTTGCCTAGAGAATCTCATGGACAGAGGAGTCTGGGGGGCTACAGTCCATGGGGTCACAAAGAGTCAACACGACTAAGCACAGCACAGGTAAAAGAATAGTTCTTTCTTATTGAAAAAAAAAAAAAAAACGGATTCCCTGTTATTTCTTTGTCCTAGTTTGGCCCTCTGGAGCTACATGCAATCAAGACAGCCCTTCAAGCGCTTACAGACAGCCATCCTCCTCGCCCCCTCCACCCTCAAGCCTTTGCTGTGCCACCTAAACAGTTCTTTCAGTTTTGGAAGCCTTGGTTTCTTAACCCTCTCCACCCTGGGCTCTTTTCTCAAGAAACACCCACTTTGGTCAGCACTCAGAATGTAGCCTCATTTATGAATTATTAGCCCCTACTCTCAGCCACTTGGCATAGGTGCAGCAGGATGATGGAGGAGAAAGTGAGAAAAGAGAGCTGTTTCTTTCTCTCTGGTGTAAGCGGGGATGTGATTTTCCAGGAAACAATATTAGTAATGATGGTTGGGGCCCCAGGCTGGTTCTGAACCAGATGTACCACTGTCAGCTGCATTCTGGGTCAAGTGGCCTTTCTGGACCCTTTTCTTTGGGGAAAATGTCTTTGGGTTCCAAACAACCAAGTTATATATAAACCCTTTAGATAACCAGCTTACAAATTGGGAACTGCTTCTAGAGAAGTATTTAGGTAACACCGAGTGGGAGAGTGAAGGGACGAGAACAGAGTGGGCTTGTTCAGAAAAGTTTCCAAGAGGTTTTCAAAGCAAAGGCAGGGAAAGTGGAAAGGCACACAGGCTTCAGAGCCAGACAAACTTGGGTTCAAATCCCAGCTTTGCCATTCCTACAGGGGGAGGCCCAGCTGTGGTCACCTAACTTTCCTTTGGGTTCCTGTGTCTAGAAAGACAATCATTGCAGAGTTGCCTGACAAGTGCTGATGAATGGTAGGTATTGTCGTGCTTTCAAAGTGTTAAGTCTTTTCCCTTGAGGTGAGGTGTCACGATCCATGACTTACTAAGACCCTGACCCCAATACGCAGCTGGCTCACATGCAGGAACATGAGCTGATTACAGTGGACTGTCCATAAGGAGATGTTCCAAAGCCTGGCAGGGGTAAAGGGGATTTCAGAAAGAAGTTGGGGTGACAAAGGCATTGGGAGTCTGACTGTCCCCCAAAACAGGTGCATCAGTGCACACCGTTTCTGTAGAGATGTGTGTCTGCGTGGGCCCCGTGAGGTCTGGTGACTGCATGCCAGAGTTCTGCCTGTCAACGGGACTCAGGAGCTTCCCCTCCGTCTCTCAGGCTCCATTACTCAGCTCTCGGCAGTCCCACTCTTATCGCTTAGCTGTCTGCCCTCTGGCCTCTTCCCTTTGTTTACCAACTTGGATGGCTTTCTCCTCTGGGAACAAAGGAGGTGTTCAGTTCTGGGCAGTGTCTGGCTCCAGCTCCCCGCCCCCACTCCCTTCCCCTCTCCCCTGTAGCATTGCCCCCCACACCCCCCTTGTCGTCTCAAGCAGACCCCTTGGTTCTGAGAGGCCTCTTCCCACAGTTCCATGGAGAGACGAGGCTGGACTCCTTGGTCAGCATCCCCCTTTTTCTCACCCTCTCGCCCCCATTCCTGTCCCTGATGAGGCCTCTGAAGCTTCACTTGTCTGGGCTGGAGGCAGCTCCTCTCCCCATTGTCTGACCAGGATTTGGAAGCTCTGGTTTCCATAGCAACCCCTGGGCATTTAATTAAGGGAGGAGGCCTTCATCTCTTCTAGTCCCGGCAGTTCCAAATCTCTGCCCGAAAAGGATACCCTGAGGGGGTGAGGCAAAACATTGTCCTCCAGTATAGCACAATTCTGGCTTCTCCACAGCACCCAGTATAGCTTTCCCAGCCCATCCCCTCCCACCTGCCGGTGTCTCCCCACCTCACACCAGAGCAAACTGGGGAAACCTTACAGACCAGCCAGGGTGAACCCCAGGTCCCAGAATAGCAGGGTTCTGGGTCAGGGAGTAGGTAACTTCTGTAAGCCACCCCCTCTTCTGGCTTTGTTTACTGCACTAGTTGATTGGGGATGGGATGGGGCAGTGAAAAAAAGTGTTGTTAGTCAGTTGTGTCTGACTTTGTGATCCCCTGCGCTGTGGGGTCGCACAGAGTCGGACACCACTGAAGCGACTCAGCAGCAGCAGCAGCAGCACCGTAGCCCGCCAGGCTCCTCTGTCCATGGAATTCTCCAGGCAAGAATACTGGAGTGGGTAGCCCTTCCCTTCTTCAGGGGATCTTCCTGACCCAGAGATCGACCACAAGTTTCCTGTATCTCAGACAGATTCTTTACTGTCTGAACCACCAGGGAAGCCCCTGGTGGGATGGGATGGGGCTGGGAGCTAATTCAACACTGGCCCTACCATCTAACTGCTCTTTGAAACCCCTGGAATTTAATGTAAAATGTTGTATATAAATTCTTATAAGTTGCAGTTCTTGTTGTCTAGTCACTAAGTTGTGACCAACACTTTGGTGACCCCATAGACTGTAGCCTGCCAGTCTCCTCTGTCCATGGGGTTTCCCAGACAAGAATACTGGAGTGGGTTGCCATTCCAGGGGATCTTCCCAACCCAGGGATTGAACTCTCATCTCCTGTGTGCTTTCATCAACTCCACAAAGGTATCTGTGATCTCAAAAATTTCCCCAGATCTGTCATTAGCTAGCTGTCAGACCTTTGGCAAATTACTTAACTTCTCTGTGCCTCTAAGTCCTCATCTGTACAGTAGGGTTCATAATTCTTACTTTGAAAGATGGTGAACACTTGGTAAGGGGTTATTCTTGTTACAGTTATTATTACTATGAGAGGGGGCTAAATGGAGGACCCTACCCCTTATTCGCTCCACACGCACAGCCCCTCAAGGTGACAGGTCAGCCCTCGGTAGAAGGCTTTCACCTCCTCCTCCCTGCTCCCTGTCCGCCCCACCCCAGACTGCTGGAAAGTGCTCCAGACTCTGATCGGAAGCTGGCAGCTTTTACGAGCTCGTCATGAGGTGGAATTTCCAAGCTCCAGTAACCGAGTTATCCGGGTTCCTGAAATTCCTGACTCCGATTTCTCAGCTGTTGCTGTGACCACTTTTTCCCATTTCTGGTTAGGTTAGTTTGTGTGTGTGTGTGTGTTTCCTTTTCGCTGTATTTTTAGACTTCGGAAAAAATAAACACAGCTCACACACTAGCACCTTCCTGATCTTTCGGATCTTCATAGGCGTGGGGGTAAGGGCAATTCTTTCCATGACCGCGACCATTCTTCAACCCTGCCCCACCCATCCTTACCTTCTGTTGAAAATTTCCAGCCTTATCCTACCCATCTCGCATTACCGCCTCTCCCATCCCCTCAATACTGGTAACTGTTGATTGTAATGTGAACCTTTGGGTCTTACATCCTTTCTATCCTTTTGTCTTGTTTCCCTCTTGTTTTCCCACAGTGGGAAGCTTTCCCGACTGTGGCATTCTTTTCCCTCCCTTCAGAAGAGCCACTCTATTTCTGCAGTTTTGTGACAGCACCTGATTCAAAGCAGGAGCTGGGGAGTCCAACGAATCTAGGAACCCACACCCCACCAATTAGGTTTGGGCTTCATCATCAATAAAATAGCACTTGCCTAAGCCTCAGCGGGCTTCCCAAGTGGCACTAGTGGTAAAGAACCTGACTGCCAACACCGTAGACATTAGAGACGCAGGTTCGATCCCTTGGTTGGGAAGATCCTCTCGAGAAGGGAATGGCAATCCACTCCAGTATTCTTGCCTGGAGAATTCCATGGACAGAGGAGCCTGGCGGGCTGTAGTCCATGGGGTCACAAAAGGGCCGGACACAACTGAGTGACTAAACCACCAGAGTTGTAGCGAGGTTGAAGTGAACTAATGCACGGAGAGTACAGAGCTTGGGTGCCTTGCAGGCGGCAGAGGCCTTGGTAATGGACCTGAGGGTCCTCCAGGATGCAGCGCTGTTTCTCAGGCCTCTTTCATTCAACCCTGTCCCCTGCCCGTCAGAGTCCTCAGCTGGACTCAGTGCTGCCCGAAGACACAGGTGACATCCAGAGGTGGCGCAGGAGAGGTGCTCGGGGAGGGCTGAGGGTTTTCTCTTGAGAAGGCAAGAGACAAGGATTTGGATTATCCAGTCTGGAGAAAACTGGGAGGAAGGAAAGGCTTTTAATAATAATAACAGACGTCAGGACTCTCTGTGTCACATTCTGTTTTGTCTCCCTCAGGGAAGAGGAAGTGTTGGGGTTGGAGCGTCTAGGAACTGGGGAGCAGAAGAATGTCCCAGCTGTGCATGAAACTCTGGCTCAAGAAATTAAAAATCTCTGCCAAGGCTCACAGAGGTTGCCTAAGGTCACAAGGCAGTTGGTGCTGGGCCCTGGACATGGACACAGACCACAGCCCACTGAACGTGGGCCAAGGCTTTCAACCCACACGTTGTGGCCAGAGGCCCAGACCCGGGGGGTCAGATGGGTTGGCAAACCCAGTGGAGACTCCTGATTTGCTTAAGAGTCCCATCCCTAGGAAGTGGTGGAAAGAACACGAGGTAATGCAATATTGCCACCCCCATTTCAGAAAAAGCAAAGCTCAGTGAAAGATGGAGTAATTCACCCAGTTCATATAACAGAATGGCTGGGACCAGGATGCGAACCCGGGCTGCATGATCTGAGCAGCCTCTGGATGTGTGGAGTCTGGTTCTCAAGCAGGTGGGGCTGACTCTGGAGCGGAGATGCTAATGAAGTCCTGTAGCACCTCTTGGACCCTCGGAGGACCGAGGACTGGGTGAGACAGTGCAGGTGGAGCCCAGCACACAGGAGAGCTGACACGGCTGTCCTCATTCTGTCTGGCTGGCTTTGGGTCTGCCTTTCCGCTATTTGCTCTGTGCTGGGGTTTATGCCCTTGGCCTTCACTAATCTGGAAGCAAATATCTGTCCTTCCTCCATGTTTGCCCTCAGTCAGTAAACAGGATTGTGGGTTAAGGGGTGACTGCCTGACCCTCACAGTCCAACCAATGCCAGACTCTGGTTGTCTGGGGCACGTCCCCTGGCATGCCCTGGAAGACTGGACTGGGGGTGAGCCGGGAGGCTCCCAGAGAGCAAGTCCAGCCTCACATTTTGTATAAGGATGCTGAGGCCCAAAGAGAGAGAGTCTGGGTCAGGGTCATTCCTTCAGTCTGTCCACAGTCACTGAGCCCCTGCTGGGTTCCAGCTACCATTCTAGTTGGGGATATGGCAGGAAATGGTACTGAAAAGACCCCACCAAGAGGCAATGTAAGAGATGCAGTTTCGATCCCTGGGTCAGGAAGATCCCCTGGAGGAGGGCATGGCAACCCATTCCAGTATTCTTGCCTGGAGAATCCCCATAGACAGAGGAGCCTGGAGGGTTATAGTCCATAGAATTGCAAAGAGTTGGATATGACTGAAGCGACTCAGCAAGCACACGTGCAAGTCTGCCTTACCAGAGTGGAGGAGAAAGGCAACAAAAAATAGGTGCACAAAAAACACATGCCAGGAAAAGATCGTGGTAACCAATGCCAGAGAACACGAAAGGGAATTGCCAACTGGTTACTTTAGTTAAGGTGAGTTCTCTGGGCAGATGACACTAAAACCCCAGATCTAAGGGATGAAAGGATACCAGTGGGGACCATCAAGGAGCAGGGTGCTCCTGGAAGAGGGAATGCAGCTAAAAGCTCCCAGGGACAAGCAGAGTACATGGTACTTAGTAAAGGTGACTGTTTGGGGAACTTTAATGTTCTTTTTTTCCCCCAGGAACTTTAATTTCATAGGGAGCTGTCATGCTGGGGGAAGTCTAAGGAAAGAGAGGCGCTCGGGAACATGGGAGTGAGCTTGGAAATGATGTGAAGGCTGAGCCACACACACTCCCTTTCCAGTTTCCCAGGCCTGGCCACTTCCTCATCCGCTAGTGAAGTATGAACGTGTGTGTGTGTGATAAATATATATTTATATGTAAATGTATATGTAAAGCGTGAACATGTCTATGTTTTGGGCTGTGATGTAATGTGTTTCTTTTTAAAAAGTGTTTATTATTATTATTATTTATTTGGCTGTGTTGGATTTTAGTTGGGCTTCCCTGATGGCTTGGGTGGTAAAGAATCTGCCGGCAATGCAGGAGACCCTGGTTCGATCTCTGAGTTGGGGAGATCCCGTTAGTTGTGGTATATGATGTTTTCAATTTTCGCTGCGGCAGGCAGAATCTTAGTTGCAGCACGTGGGATCTAGTTCCCTGACCAGGGATTGAACCCGTGTCCCCTGCATTGGGAGCATGGATTCTTAGCCACTGGACCACCAGGAAAGTCCCCATAACAAATTTCTGACTATGACTTGTGATAGAAAATTTGAGAGCCGTGATTGGAGGAAGCAAAGGTTCAGCATGGCTGGAGCACAGTGGGGAGGGGAAGAATACAAGGGCAAGACAGGTCATGTATGGTTCTAAAAGAAACTGGATTTTATTCAAAATGAACCTGACCCCATAAGACTTAAACAGAGAATGGACATGACCCATGTAGTTTCTTGGTTTTGTTTTTAATCTTGCCTTTTAGAAATAGATAAACTGAATCTCCTTATAGTTGCTTTTTCCACCAAAACAGATTTGCCTTGCTTTTGCTGGCAAGAAATTGGGTTGGGGGCAGGCAGAGGAAAGTTATATTTCTGTCCATCTTGCCAGATCAAGAAGGACCTCCTGGAGGGACCCAGGAGAGGGGGCACACAGAGATCCCCGGGAGGCTGTAATGAAGGGTGGCAGAAGGAGGCCCAGAGAGCGTGGAGGAGGGCGGGGGGATTGCCACAACAGCAGATGAGGAAGTGGCTGGACCTGGGAAGCGGGGAAGGGAGTGTGTGCGGCTCAGCCTTCCCATCATTTCCAAGCTCACTCCCATGTTCCCGAGTGCCTCTCTTTCCTTAGACTTCCCCCAGAGTGAGGGCCCCCTAGCATCTTGGCCCTGAACAAGCCTCAGTGGCGGCAAGAGAAGGCAGGAAGCCCTACCTGCTGCGGTCTTACCAGGGTCCTCTGCTCCAGGTACCTGTTTCAGGAATGGTGGCTACACTCACTCTGGCCACACACTGTCCCCCACTCCCAGCTCACAACTCAGTCCAGACCAGGCAGAACAAGGTTTCCCCAGGACCACTGTCTTTACTGTGTCCCTATTTCCCCCCCTGCCCCATCCTCAGCCATCTTTTCCCTCCTAATTCTTAGTCTAGTTCAGGTAGCTTTTCTTTCTTTCTCTTCCTTTATAGGCCTTTACACACACACACACACACACACGCACGCACGCATCACTGGTCCTCTTTTTCCATCTCTTGCTTCCACACCATCCCATTCCCTAGATCATTCCCTATATACTACCCACCTCTCAGCATCTTATTCTTATTTTAACCACAGCTTAATGCTACTTCCTCTAGGAAGTTTCCCAAGAAAATTCTCCTTTTTCCTTTTGTTTCTGCTTCTAATTGCTCACCAGACTCATACAACACTTAGCTCTCAGGAAAAGGAGCAGAAGAGCCCGAGAGAGAGAAAAGCCGCAGAAATAGGCCTGGCCTTCACAGCTAATCTTTGGTTTTCTCCTATGGAATATAACACTTTCACAGAATATCAACATCAAGCAAGGCCACCCAATGACCGAAATAGATCAAGAGCAAGACCTCGCTGTAGTCACATCCAAACACAGACAAAACCAAGAAATTGTCCAAGCCATAAACATGAGCAAACATCCCCCTGTTCTAGCTCATACAAGTGGCTGCTGCTCCTTTACCACTCACAGCGTTAGTCTTGCTTCATTCTTATTTACTAAGGTACCACTGTGGTTTAGAACGGAGAAGGTGGGGACTTCCCTGGCGGTCCAGAGGTTAAGACTGTGCTTCCACTGCAGGGGGTATGAGTTAGGTCCCCGGTTGGGGAACTAAGATCCTTCATGCCAGTGCGGCACAGCCAAAAAAAATAGAAGCCCCCCCCTCCAAAATAAAAAGGTACCGAATTGTAGAATCCTCCAGCTTCCTGACAACCTCTAACACAGGGCAACCTTGCTTCCCTGCTGCTACTGCTGCTGCTGCTAAGTCGCTTCAGTCGAGTCCGACTCTGTGCAACCCCATAGACAGCAGCCCACCAGGCTCCCTCGTCCCTGGGATTCTCCAGGCAAGAACCCTGGAGTGGGCTGCCATTTCCTTCTCCAATGCATGAAAGTGAAAAGTGAAAGGGAAGTCGCTCAGCCCACCAGGCTCCTCCATCCATGGGATTTTCCAGGCAAGAGCACTGGAATGGGGTGCCATCACCTTCTCTGCTGCTTCGCTGACCTCTCCGCAAATCTGCAAATTTAAGTCCAGATCCTAAGCCTTTTCCTGGATGCCCCACAGTTGGTGTGTGGTGTTCTCCTCGATGAAATGAGTTCACAAACCCCATTTGGTTTGACTACAAGTGTCTGCTGGTAGTCTTTGGCTGGAGGGCATTGACAATCAAGAAAAAACATACAAGTATACTTGTGCGTATCTTTTAAAACTCTGAACTCCTACGTTTTGGTTTTTAAGTGTATTTTATGATATTTTAGTACCACATTCCCTTTCCTAATTATGTTCTCAGGCAAACTGCCCCACCCCCTGAATCATCTGCTTCAGCTGGTTACATTGATTCTTCAGTCCTTGGGCGAGCTGAGCATTTTCCTGCATCTTTCCTCTCCAGTCTTTTTTTTTTTTTTTAAATAATGTTTGTCTGTTTATGTATTTGACTACCTTGGGTCTTAGTTGCAGCTGTCTGTAGCACTCGCTTCAATAGTTACAGCGCTCTGGTTTAGTTGCTTCACAGCATATGGGTATGTTTGCTTCCAGAGCAGGGATCGAACCCATGTCCCCTGCATTGTCAGGAGGATTCTTAACCACTGGAGCAAGGAAGTCTTGTCGTCTCCAATCTTGCATTAAAATTGAAGCCCAGGAGAAACCACTCTCTTAGATGAGGCTTCCAAGATCACCTAACCAGATCTGACCTCTCCCTTCTCAGCACTCCTACAGCACTTGTTTCAGTTACCCGCCAGGCTCTTGTTTTATCTCTTCCTTATAAGCTATAAACTCCATGAAGATGGGGACTGAGTCTTAAAATCTTGTCTAGCACTCTAGTGACTGCTCCAGCTAAAAGGCCCCATCAAAGGGTTGGGTGTTCCCATGGCTAGGAGCCAGGGATCCCTGAGATCATGAGAAGTTATGGTTTAGAACTGAGAAGTGGGGCGCCTGAGTCATATTAAGGAGGGGTGAGTGGGCCTTGCCTTCCAGACTCCTGGGGGACACAGGTGGCAGTGTCCCTGGGAGCTCTTTGTAAGGATCCCTAGGGCAGAGAAAGTCCTGGGTTTGTGTACTCTGTGCTAAGAAAGTGGATTTGAATTTGCTACCACCCTGAACACCTTGGTGTATTACGTCACTGTCCTAGATAAGGACCTTATCACAGTAATCAGAGTCAAAAAAGATAGGACAGCCCTGAGCTTTGAAGGTGTGGTACACACACACACACACACATACACACACACACACACGCATGCACATGATATTCAGGCTAGTGGCTTTTAAATTGTGTTCCCTGGAGTTTGTCCCCTAGGACAAACTGGGGGGCTGAGTGAGTCCCATCCCAAGTCCCTAATTCTGATTTAACCACAGAAGTTTTGTTTTTCATCTTTTTGTGTTTAGGGATACTGCATGAGATGTAATTTGTAAAAGTGTTTAATACATGTTAACAACACCATGGAGACGCAATCAGCAAAATCCAGAATATGGAAGACACTGTAGAATAAACAATGTGGTTTCTTCATCAGGTAAACTATAGGGAAAAAAAGGAAATGGAACCTATGAAATAAAAGATGCTTAAGAGCCATATCAATGAAATTCAGTGAGTGGACTTTGTTCAGATTCCAATTTAACTAAATCAGTGAATGACACAATTGGGGAAATTTTAGCACTGACTGACTATTTGGTGATTTTTAAGGAGTTATTTATTTTTGGTGGGGATAATGGTATTTTGATTATGTTAATGAAGAATCTTTTTATTTTTCAGATGAGTACTGAAACCTCTATGGATTAAATGATATGACATCCAAATTTGTCTTACAATTGTCCAGTGAGGAGGTGTACTGGGGAGAAGCTGGGTGGGGGTATAGATGAAGTAGGATTGTGTGGATGGTTGTTGAAGCTGAGTGATGGTTACAAATGGGTTCGCTGTATTTTTCTATTTCTTTAAATATTTGAACATCTCCACACAATAAGTTTTTTTTTTTTTTTAGGAAAAAAAAAAAAACAAACAAGTTAAAGGAGATTGCAAAGAAAATTTGAAATTATAAACTTATTTATTTATTTTTTAAGTAACCGCTTTGGACTTCCCTGGTGGCTCAGTGGTAAAGAATCTATCTGCCAGTGCAGGAGGCATGCGTTCCATCCCCTGTCCGGGAAGATCCTGCATGCCAAGGAGCAGCTGAGCCTGTGACCACAGCTACTGAACCTGTGCTCTAGAGCCCGTGCTCCGAAACGAGGGAAGCCACTGCAAGAAGCCCGCTCACCGCAACTAGACAGCAGCCTGCACAGCAACAGAGACCCAGCCCAAAATAAATAAATAAATAAAATGTCAGGAAAAGTACCAGCTTTATCAAGATGTAATTCACATACCATACAACTCACCAATTTAAACAAGTCAGTGGTTTTTAGTATATTCAGAGAGTTGTACAACCATCACCACAATCAAATTTAGAAGAGTTTTGTCACCTCAAAAAGAAACCTCGCACCTATTAGCAGACATTCTACAAAGTGAAGTCGTTGAGTTGTGTCCGACTCTGCGACCCCATGGACTGTAGCCTACCAGGCTCCTCTGTCCACGGGATTTTCCAGGCGAGAATACTGGAGTGGATTGCCATTTCCTTCTCCATGGGATCTTCCCGACCCAGGGATCGAACCCCATAACCCTTACAGCCCTAGACAACTACTAATCTCCTTTCTGTGTCTTTGGTTTTGTTTTGGATGCTTCATACAAGTGAAATCATATAACATATGGCCTTTTGTGACCAGCTCCTTTCACCTTAGGATAATGTTTCAAGTAAAACCTTGATTTAAATTTTCCTGGTCTTATAGGAGGGCTTCCTTGGTGGTCCAGTGGTAAAGAATCTGCCTGCCAATGCGGGAGACCTGGATTTGAGTCTTGGGTCAGGAAGATCCCTGGAGAAGGGAATGCCAACCCACTCCAGTATTCTCGCCTGGAGAGTTCCACGGACAGAGGAGCCTGGCAGGCTACAGTCCACATGGTTGCAGAGTCAGCCTCACAGGAAAAAACAACCTTATACATGTATTACTCTGGCTTTGGATTTTTAAAGAAAGATACATGGAAGAGGTTTAAACAAACTTGGGGGAGGTAGTCTAACTGCTAAAAAAAAAAGGCTAAAAACCCCTTCGTTAGTCCAAACCCCTCACCTTACGTTCAAGGAACTAGGGGCCCAGAGAGACTAACCCAAACACACATAGCTTGTTAAGGACAGAGCTGGTCCAACATCCAGACCAGCTGAGTTTTGGTTCCATCCTCCTTTCATGTTGCCACACTGCCTTCTGAACACACACCTCCCCCACATTTCCCACCATAATTCATAAACATGTGACCCACAAAATATCTTCGGAGACACATCTCGACAAGGTGAAGGGACCTAGAGAAGAAGTCTGGAGAGCTCTCCCTTCTGCTCAACGACAGTTTTACTTCAGTCCTGATCCCCAGGAGGCCCCATGATGGGGGCTGCTCTGTCTCACAGCTCAGGCTTTCTGCTTTCCTCCCCTGAAATGCAACCACTCAGGGAAGAAGCAGTGTTAGCACCAGTTCCCAGAATTTCTATCTCAGTGGACCTCAGGAGTGGCAATCTTGTTAGAAGTTAGAGGAAGTTGTTTGCATAGCAAGAACAGTTTTTACTTATTTGAATATTATTTGGAGTGCCTCGGGAGGCTGGGAGAGAACATGGGGAGAGAGAGGGCTAAAGCCTTTCGGGCTGCCATTGGAGGGAACCCAGTTAAGGGTTAAGAGGCTGTATGGGAACCCCACTGGTGCTTCCAGAACTGAGTTTGGATGAGACGGAGGGAGGGAGACACCAGGAAAAAGTCATGCTGAGGGAGAGGACTCCAGGCTGAGGCAGTCTGTGATCTTACAGCTGTTCCTGGAACACTCCCAAACCATGTTTATGGGGAGCTCAGAGAGGCTGTCAGTCTGCTGCAAAAGGGCAGAAAGAGGACAAATTCTATAGACAGAACATTATCTTAGGGCTGAGGATGAGACCTGGGGAATGGTAGGGGAAAGAAGCTTCCAGAGAGCCTGCCTGGGAGAGGAGGGTAACCAGCCAATGGTATCATCTGGTAACTGTCTTTCTACCGTGGAGATTCCCTGAAGTGATCCCTGATCCCTGGAAGGGGGGCCTTAGGGCAGAGGACAGTGCAGGACTTAGCCCCAGGACCCTCAGCCAGGCAACTTGGACTAGACGCAGGAGACCTAGGTTTGATCCCTAGGTGGGGAAGATCCCCTGGAGAAGGGAATACTACCAACCCCAGTATTCTTACCTGGAGAATTCCATGGACAGAAGAGCCTGTCTGGCTACAGTCCGTGGAGTCCAGGAGGTCCCAAAGAGTTGGACACGACTGATTGACCAACACTGTTGGGGCTTCCCAGGTGGTGCTAGTGATAAAGAACCTGCCTGCCAATGCAGGAGACATAAGAGATGCAGTTTCAATCCCTAGGTCAGGATGACCCCCTAGAGGAGGGCATGGCAGCCCACTCCAGTATTCTTGACTGGAGAATGCTATGGACAGAGGAGTCTGGTATTGCAAAGAGTCAGACACTGAAGACTGAAGCTACTTAGCATGCACGCACATTGGTTAGGCCACATTCTCAAAATACTCTCCATTCTCCTGTCTATAGAGGGTGTTAGCAATCCTGTCCCTTTGGGACCAGGGAAGATTTGAAACATCCTATGTAACAGGGAACACACTCCCCTCCCCTGCCCCAGTGGGGCAGCAGTGATGGCAAGTCAGAGTAAAGCTCCAAGGGAATAGGGCTCAGGCTGTGCTCCAGAGGCACTGGGCTTCACAAGGTGAAGGGACCTAGAGAAGTCTGGAGTGCTCCGCTTTTGCCCAGGGTCAGTCTCACTTCAATCCCTGATCCCCCAGGAGGCCTCATCTAGACTGTTTTGGTTCCTGAATAATCAGTATGTTATTCAAGCTGGTTCTGTCTAGTGGCGAGGCGGTAACATGAAGGGCTCTGAGGGCCAAGGGCTGGCAGGTAGCTCGTCTCAACCTCATTTTGCCCTTCAGCTTCCGAATCCCAAAGTCCCAGGCCCATTCTTCCAGTCTGGACTTCAACCAGCTGACACATGCAGTACAGCCGCGTCAATAGGTGTCAACCTGAAACTGGACCTGTGCCTGATTCATCCAGGAAGCTGAACCCAAGAGGCAGAACAAACACCCCTAAAGCAGCTCCTGCCAGGCCTGGGGTGAGAGGTTGTCTGGCCAAACAGACAGCAACTTTGTTTGTTTTGCCCTCTTCATGCCCCTCCCCACTTGCCAGACTCCCTCGTTCCTTTCTCCGTGCCCATCTCTGGGTCAGAAGCTCTGTGGGTTTTTTCCAGATGACGCAAGAAGGTTGTTTAATTTATGTACTTTTTAGTGAAGGTGATTTCTGAGGAAGAGACTTGGGTGTTGAAAGAGGTCCAACCGAGTTAATAAGGGGGTCCAGCAGGAGCTTCTGTGAAAAGAAGCCAGAAATGGGAAGTGGTCCGAGAGTGGGGATTAGATGGAACAAGGGGGCCAGAGATTTCTGGGACCACCCCTTCCCCAAGGAAGTGCCACCAGACTACAATTTAGGCAAGTCCTGTTCTCCTGGGACAGCTCCAGCTTGACTTCACTATCTACATTCTTGGCTAGTTTGTTGTTTTTGACACTAATTGGTGGACACTCAAGACCATTAAAGTTTGGTTCATTTTCCCCCACCCCAACCCCGATACAAACGCAGAACAACGTGGGAATTCCCTTTCAGAGGAAACAAGAAACGGTGCAGCTTTAAGAGAAAGGGAAGGGAAGAAGAGGGTTCTGAGTCAGATCCTCCTGCCATTGGCTGCTAGAGGGGATCCCACTTCAGGGATTGGCTGTGACAGAGTCCGCCTTCTCTTGTGATTGGCTCAGCCATGGCAATATAAGGTGGCAGTACTGGCCTCCTTCTCAGTCGGAGAGAGGCAGGGCATCCGGCTGGGTAGTGTGCTGAGACGCACCTGGCGTAACCCTCTCCTTTCTGAATCCGAGTCCAGGTCCCGCGGAGGCTGCAGCCATGAAGGAGAGACGGGCCCCCCAGCCAGTCGTGGCCAGATGTAAGCTCGTTCTGGTGGGGGATGTGCAGTGTGGGAAGACAGCAATGTTACAGGTGTTGGCG
This sequence comes from Oryx dammah, assembly GCF_014754425.2. Taxonomy (NCBI): domain Eukaryota; kingdom Metazoa; phylum Chordata; class Mammalia; order Artiodactyla; family Bovidae; genus Oryx; species Oryx dammah. The sequence continues at coordinate 650,927 of NW_024080625.1, forward strand.
AAGGACTGCTATCCCGAGGTGAGTTGCTAGCCCGCCCGCCGGCCACCTTTCCTCTTTGACCGCCTGCTGCTGCGGGTAGATTCCCACCTGCCTAGGGGAGCTGTTTCATCCCACCGCACCCCTCCCCATCCTCAGCCGCTTTCTGGCTGGAGGACCGCCCTGCCTTAGCTTCCCCTGAGACCTGTTCCACTTCTGCCGCCCAGCTGGCTCCTCCTCACCTCTTCACCCATAGGTCCCTGATCAAATCCCCTCCTACCTCTCTTCATCCTGGAGTCTGCTCTTGGGAGAGGGAACTGGAGGCATTTGAGAGTCAGGGGTTTCTTCTTGACGTAATACCTGCCGTCCCTTCACCCATTCTATGCGCTTGTCCTCAGGCAGGCTTCTGCCGCCCTGCTGGTCCAAGGGACCTGTGGAGAGAAAAAGAGCTAGAATTGATTTGTGGCTCTGAAATTTGGAGACAGGCAAATCTGGGGACAAGAGGAATCCGTGTGTGTGTGTCTGTGTGTCTGTGTGTCTGTGTGTGTGTGTGTCTGTTTGTGTGTGTGGTGTCTCCCTGACCGTCTAGGATATGGGGAGATTGTCCCTGGCAGGAAGTCTTTTACATTTCTCACTTTGATGGAGCAAAGTGCCTGAGCCTCTACACCTCTCTCTGCTGTCCCACGTGGTCCCTCCTGCCCCAGGTATCCTCTCCTTTCCTGCCACGTTAGTGTCTCACTAGGGTGAGTGGGTTCTTGTGTAGCCAGCACTAACTGGAGGGTTCTGAGGGTTGGTACGTCCAAGGTGTGAATAGTTCCTCTCTTTTCACAGACGTATGTGCCCACTGTGTTTGAGAATTACACAGCCTGCTTGGAGACAGAGGAACAGAGAGTGGAGCTCAGTCTCTGGGACACTTCAGGTAAGATTGCTGGCCCTAAGTGCCCCTTTCCCACCCGCACTGGTCTGTTGCAATTGCTCTCTCTTAGAAATTGTTTTTCCCTCTGACGGGGGGGGAAGGAGTATGGTGCTTGCCGGGAAACTGAAAGAGAGAGACCTGAAGATTCTTTGGCCGGGGGTGGGGGGGTGGGGCTTGGCTAACTCAGTTGGCTCATCCAGGGGTGCAGAGTGGATGAACCCCAGAAGCTATCACTTCTCTTGGTCTGGCTCCATCCTTTGGAGAGCTGGAATGGGGAGGTGAATGGACCCCAGAAGACTACTGGAGAAGGCAGTTAGCGCTTCTGCATTTCCACACTCTGCCCCCCAACACACGCACTCACAGCCTTTACTGCCCCAGAGCAAAGCCAAATAAGAGGCAGGAGGCAGTGGTGGCTGTGGCAGGGAGACAAGTCTGCTTTGGGGGAAATGTTGCTCCTGACTCAGTTTTCTCTTCCGCATTTCATCTCTGGCCACTGCTGCCTGCCTGCCTGCCGCAGCTCAGCCCCACTGTCATGCCTCTGCGGCTGAGGGCTGAAGCGATGCATCGTCAGTGTTTTGGAGGGTGGGGGCTCAAATGGGTCATGGTCATGTTGTACATAGCAGGGGGCTGTTGGCTCTGACTAGGCTGAGGTAGAAGATGCTCTATCTTTCTGGAACGTGAAAAGCAATGTTTTAAGTCTCTCATCCCTAAATCTTCAGTGCTAGGCTATCCTTTGCTTTTCACTCTGACCCCCTTTCCATTATCTCTTTACCCCAGCCCTTTTAAAATAGACTGAGCTCGGAATCATAATTAAAGGCTGAAAGCCAGAAATAAGAGAAAGAAAATAAAATCCATTTATCTTCAAAAATGCTGAGTTTAAAGAGGAACTATAAATCACTAGGGGTTTCCTGTTACATATAAATATGCCCTCCTACTCCTCCAAAGATCTATTATTCCCATCATCCAATTTTGAGGATTGGAAAGACGAGGTAGGATATGGGTAATCAGAAAATGAGACATCCCCCTTGCTCCCCACTCCCCAAAACAGGACAGAAATTCCTCCACCTGGTCTGCTTCCCCCTGTTGCAGTTCCAGGCATTGGGAGCCAGGATTCTGATTATCGGGACTGTGCTACGCTGGCTGGATTGAGCTGGAATGCAGTTCAGCTGCATGATATATGGGTTTTCATCTGCTGTACTCTGCCCACCTCTCAATCTTCCCAGGATCTTCCTGCAGCTCATCTCTTTTCACTACCACCGCCCCCAAAGAGCCCCTCCCCCTCCTCCCACAGTCAGAATGCAGTCCTGGAATCCCAATTCAGATAATGGAAAATCAGCAAGGTGGTCTCTATTCCCTGTGCCGCATCCCCACCCCCCAAGTTCCCAGAAGATGCCGGCTGTCCGTCGTGGCCTCAAACTCCCTCTTTCAAATGAGATGCCCGTAAGGAAGGAGGAATGGCAGGGCTGTGTGGGATGGGGCTTCCCAGCACTGGGGCCATTATTCACTTGCTGGTCTTAGGGGAGAGGGATCGCTTAGAGCCAGAAGGGAGGCCTCCTCTCCTCCTCCTTCCCCAGTGCTGCAGTGTTCCCTTTGCTCAGTGATACTGTGATGAGACCCCACTTCATCCCTCAGAGAGGGATGGGGGCTGATTACTGAAGGAGCAGGCAGTTATCTCAGCTCCCCTCTACTCCTTTTTTTGAACAACCAACCCCCTGCCTCAGCTTGGATTCCCCCCAGTTTCCATGGCGATTGCGGTTCAGGGAGAGGGGCTGCTTGCTATTCTGAGCACGGATTGTCTGGGTTCCAAAGCTGCTACTGTTCCTTCCCCAGGGTGGAGGGGGGCAGGTTCAACCCCCAGCCTTCTCCCACATTGGACCACCTGGGTCTGCACTGCCTACTCCCCTCCCAGCGATGGACCCTTATTCGAGAGCCTCTAAATCCCAGCTGTTGGTGTTGCTGTCTTTGAGAATGCCTCCCTGAGATCTTGGGACAGGGGGCTGCAGCTTTCCTTTTGCCCTTTCCAGTGTAAGCTTATTTGGGTGGGAGGAGCAGTGGGACCCTGAATTCCTGATGCTGTCCCTTCCCTGCCTGCCTCCTAGAGTTCTGACCCCATGGCAAAGAAGCAGGGCAGCCAGTTATATAACAGGCAGACGTGTTTCTTCACTGGGGAGACCCTGGAGCAGAAGCCAGGAGCAGAGGTTGGACATCAGGCAGATTCTAGAAAAGAGACCTTAAACAAGGCCTGGTCTCTGCAGGAGTAGGAGGCGCTTCCCCTGGGACTCAGAAAACTGGTGGACCTTCAATGAAGCCCACTGTAGGAGATCCAGACAGGGCCCGATTATACTTCACCTCCCTTTTATTTTGCCCCCTTTCCCTTTTTCAGGATTAAGGAAGATGACCTTCTTGTAGTGTCTCTTGGCAGGTGGTCAGGTGCCAAGCTTCCCATTGCAGCACGTTCCCCCGGGAGATAGGTGGGGCCCTCTCCCTTAAGGGACCAAGCATAGTGTTCCCAGTGCTCTTTGGGTTTAGGCCTCTAGGGGAGGGAAAATGCCATGATTTACCATCAGCTCTCTCTCCCTGCTACCAGGATCTCCCTACTATGACAATGTCCGTCCACTCTGCTACAGTGACTCGGACGCAGTATTACTGTGCTTCGATATCAGCCGTCCAGAGACTGTGGACAGTGCACTCAAGAAGGTAAGACTGAATGAATTCTACCATCTCTAGCTCAGCTGGAGAACAAAAAGGAATCTTGGGGACCTTGTCATCTAACCCTTCTTGTGTAGGAAGAAATTGAGGCCAGGGAAGGAAGAGATTTTCCCAAGGCCACACCATTAGCTACAGTTCTGGGACCAGAGGGGCTGCCCAGGTGGTTCAGTGGTAAAGAATCCGCCTACCAGTGTAGGGGCACGGGTTCAGTTCCTGGATCAGGAAGATTCCCTGGAGGAGGACATGGTAACCCACTCCAGTATTCTTGACTGGACAATCCCATTGAGACAGGAGCCTGGCAGGCTACAGTCCATGGTGTCGCAAAGAGTTAGACACAACTGAGCCACTAAACACTGGGGCTAAACCCAGATCTCCAGTCCCTTTTCATCCTGCCTTTGCCCCTGTCCTGCACTGATCTGCCAGAGGCCCAGCAGGGAAGGGTGGTGTTGGAGACTCAGGAAATGAGGGTTGAGGGTAGAGAACTTTCTGGTGATATGGTTTGAGAGTCGGAGAAGGGGCCTTTGGGTGGCAGCTTTACAGACCTTGATCCCAGGCCTTCTGGGACTTAGCCAGGCAGGCCTGAGCTGAATTGCTGGTAGGAAATGCCTCGGTCATGGTAGTAAGGTCTACCCATACTGAGGAGTCCCAGGAAACCTTGCGGAACTAGCCCAGTTTCCCAGAAGACTCCGGGATTATCTCCTTCCCTTGGAAAGAGACTGGTTGGCTTCTTGGCTTTCTGGACTTGTGCAGCCCTTTGGGTTGAGGGGGTGGACCCGTGCCCCATATGCCTGGTGGAGAGTGAGAGATTTGTCCCTGTGCTCTCTTTGGAGACTGGGCCGTTGAATCTGGGGACAGACTCTTGGGTCAGCACTCCTGTGGCCCCAAAGGCCTCATGGGCAGGAAGATGATGTAATTAGTGCAGTGGCGATGCTGTGACTCACAGGGAGGGCTGGGCTGGGGATAAGCGGAATGGTGTATGTGATGTTGCCAACTGGGTTCCTCCGGTGTCCGTCAGCCACTGACTCTCCCTCCTTCCTCCTTCCTGTCTTCTTGCATGGCTCTTCAGTGGAGGACGGAAATCCTTGACTATTGTCCCAGCACCCGTGTCTTGCTTATTGGTTGTAAGACCGACCTGAGAACAGACCTGAGCACTCTGATGGAGCTGTCACACCAGAAGCAGGCACCCATCTCTTATGAGCAGGTGTGTGTGTGTGTGTGTGTGTGTGTGTATGTGCACGCCCATGTGTGGGCTGGGAGTTGAGCTAGGGAAGGCTACAGGAGAGGGCTTGGAAAATGGCTCTTGCTCACACTCTTTCACTATAGCAAGAGAGAATTGGTATTCTGGGGGGCCATCTATAATCAGCAAACTAGTTACCTGGATAGAGGTAGTGGATACCAATTTGCTCAGATTCATACTTTCCAGGTGGCGCTAGTGGTAAAGAACCTGCCTGCCAGTGCAGGAGACAAGTGATATGGGTTCCATCCCTGAGTCAGGAAGATACCCTGGAGGAGGGCATGGCTAACCCACTCCAGTATTCTTGTCTGGTGAACCCTATGGACAGAGGAGCCTGGTGGGCTACAAACCACAGAGATGCACAGGGTTGGACACGTCTGCAGTGACTTAGCATGCACGCAGGCACAAACGATAGGTTTTCAGGGAGCCATTCCTGTGTGTGTCACTGTTTCTCAGGTGGTTTTTTGTGTGTATGTGTGGACCACCTTCATTAGAATCACTAGAGGTGTTTGTTAGATTCCTGACTCCTTATCTGCAGTCATTCTGGGAGAAAAGTATGGGAGTTACATTATAAATTAAGTCCCTGGATAATTTCCTATGCACATGGGAAGGTAAGGATCATTTCTTCAAACCAGTCTTTCACATTACAATCATCTGAGGAGTTCTTAAAAATACTAATTCCGAGGCCTACCCCCAGAAATTCCGATTTACTTGTTCTGGCATCAATATGGTTTAAAAATGTTCCAGATGATTTTAAGGTGCAGTCAGGCTTCACTCTCAGAAAATAATCAGTAGAGGGTGGTGGTGGGAGCCTGGCGGTTGGGTCCCTTGGAGCCGCCCTGGGGAGGACCACTACCCTGAGAAAGCAGGGTTTCAGAGCCATTTTGGGTCACTGCATGGATGACCTCACTTCTCCTGCAGGGTTGTGCCATTGCCAAGCAGCTGGGCGCAGAAATATACCTGGAAGGCTCAGCTTTCACCTCAGAGAAGAGTATCCACAGCATCTTCCGGACGGCGTCCATGGTGTGTCTGAACAAACCCAGCCCGATGCCCCCGAAGAGCCCTGTCCGAAGCCTCTCCAAGCGACTGCTCCACCTCCCCAGCCGTTCTGAACTCATCTCTTCCACCTTCAAGAAGGAAAAGGCCAAAAGCTGTTCCATTATGTGAAGTGGGGGTTGGAGAGGGGAGACAACCTCCCACTTCCTCCCTTGGGTTGCAGAGGCACGGGGAGAGGGAGGAGGAGACAATTTAGGACTCTGGACATGAGATTTTCAGATGGCCACGGTGAGGGCTCAGAAGGAGACAGGAACGAGACAAGGAAAGAGCCAGGCCCGGCTTGAGGACCTGACACTGAGAAAGAACCATCACACCCCAAGCCAGGCACTAGGTGGTGGAGGGGGCAGCTGTCCCCGTGCCCTCTGCTCCAGTGACAGAAAAGGTGTGGGGGCTTGGGGGGCATGCTGGCCTCACGGCTTTGGTTGGGGGCCTACGGGAGCCTCACTTCAGCATCATGCCTCTTCCACACAGCGTTTCCATGCAGGCCAGGGGATGGGAGGGGTCCCTGAACCCTTCCCTTCCCCTCTGAGGAGGCTGCAGAGGAGTGGAGAGTGGGGAAGCCAAGAGGCAGCTCCCTTGGGAGCTGAGCCCAGGTGCTTCATAACTGGTAACTGAAATCAGAAGGCAGGAGCTGGTCAGAGCCACCGAGAAGGAAACCTCATCTTTGCATAGCCCATGCCTCATGGAGAGGTGACATCATACATTCGCATGCTTCTCGCCTGAGTCCCCAGGGTCCAAGGGAGAAGCCCCAGACCCCCTTCTCTTGCAGTGTGGGGGTGGTGGTGCTGCAGGAGGCAGGGCTGGGTGGGGGTCACCAGACTTTTTCTGCCCTTAGGGCAGTATAGCTGGCATTTGTTTTATAGACTCTTGTCTTTGGAATTGGGGGGAGGGGGGAGTGTTTCAATCTGTTATATGTTCTGTGTTTAAAGAAGAAAACCTATTTATTAATTAAATATATAAGACATACAAAGAAGTAGACTCCGTTTTCTTAGTTTCTTTAGTTTCCTTTGGTCTCTGATACTGAGGAGAAAGTGGTGCTGGGGTTCTTTCTGTGCATTGCAGAGGGGCTGCCTCCACTATTCCCTGGCACCTCCAGCAAGGATCTGCTCCCTCTCCCCACAGCCCTGCTTCATCCCCTTCCCCACCCATTTCTTGCTAATCTAGTGAGGCTCTCCTTACCTCTGGGGCAAGGTTTCTCAACGTGGGAACCAATGACATTTTGGAGTAGCTACTGCTTTGTGGTGGGGGCTCTCTTGTGCACAGGAGGATGTCTAACAACATCCCTGGCCTCTCCCTGCCAGGTGTGTATAGCACTCTGAGTTGTCCCAGCCAAAAATGTCCCCTGCATTGCAGGTAGATTCTTTACCATCTGAGCACCAGGGAAGCCCAAAATGTCTCCAGATGTTGCTAAATGTCTCCCAGGGCAAAGTCATTTGGGGTTGACAACCATTGCCCTAGAGAGTCTAGAGGAGAGAGACAAAATCCAGTGAAAGCATCAGTTGGAGAGCCAACCCCACCCCTACAGAAAGTGGGCAGGCTGAAGCCAAGGCTGGGAGGTTCCAAGGGTTCAGGTCTCCTCTGAATTCAGCGTGAGGTGATGCCTTTTGCTTTCTTGAACTTCTAATTCCAAGGCCTGTTGATGGCAGCTCAGGGGCCTTATCATCTCTTTAGCTGCTTATAGCTCCTTTTTTCTAAGTTTCATACTGTACTGGAAATAAAAATTTACTGTGTATTGTGTACTTACTACTATGTGCTCACCATTGTGCTGAGTGCTTTACCTTATCGCATTTTTTTTTGGATTTATTTTTATTTTTTTTGATTTAGTATTAAAAAAATCCTATGGTAGTTTATTTACAATGTTGTATTCTGGTATACAGCAAGGTGATTCAGTTACATATTATTTTTCTTGTCCATTATGGTTTATCACAGGATATTAAATATAGTTCCCTGTGCTTTACAGTAGGGCCTTGTTGTTTATCCACCCTATGTATAATAGCTTATATATGCTGACCCCAAACCTCCAATCCTTCCCCCTACATTATCACATTTCACCTCATAAATGAAAATAACATTTATTAAATGTTTACTATTGGTTAGGTGTGCTTATAAGTTCTTTATGTTACTTATTCTTGTGGTAACCCTATGATGTACTAACGCCACTCTACAGACAGGAATACTGAGGTTCAGAGAGATTAATGTGCTTAAGGTCACACAGCTAGAAAGTGGTAGAACCTGAATACAAATCCAGGCAACCTGGCTGTAGAACCTGCACTTAAAAAAAATGAACCATTTAATTTTTTTTTTAAATTGAATGTCTTTAAATTCTATAGTGCTGTGCAATTTTTAAGTTTCACACACATGATTTCAAATATCCCATATTCTCCCCTTCCCCCCTATATCGCCCCTTCACTCTCCCCACTGGTAACCAGTAGTTTGTTCTCTACAGAACATGCACTTTTTACTGATCTGCTATCCTATGGTTATAGTGGTGTCAGTTGCTCAGTTGTGTCTGACTCTTTGCAACCCCATGGACTATAGCCTGCCAGGCTTCCCTGTCCATGGGATTCTCCAGGCAAGAATACTGGAGTGGGTTGCCATTCCTTCTCCAAGGGATCTTCCAAACCCAGGGATTGAACCTGGGTCTCCTGCATTGCAGGCAGATTCTTAACTATCTAAGCCACCAGGGAAGACCATGCTATCCTATCCTGTGAGGCAAATGGTCTTATTCCTATTTTATAAATGAGTAAATAGAAAAGCCAGAGATGCCATATAACTTGCACAAGATCGTACTCTAGTAAATAGTGGAGTCAGGATTCAAACCCAGTCTCAGTGTTAACTAATTCCGTGAGTCCTTTACTGCTAGCCATGTGGTACTGAAATAGGAGACTATACTTATGAACCCTAAAAGAATGTAGCCACTTTGTCTCCATCTCCAAAGATGCATATTTGTGAAAGAGCTAGCAGGGTAGGACAAACCATGCAAGTATCCTTTAAAAAAAAATTTTTTTTTTTGGCTGCTCTGCTAGGCATGTGGGGTCTTAATTCCCTGACCAGGAATAGAACCCCCGCCCCTTGCATTGGATATGGAATCTTAACCACAGGACTTCCAGGGAAGTCCTGCAGGTATTCTTTAAACTCAATGTCTCACAAGTATCATGAGAAAGCTATGTGCAAGTACTAGGGAACTCTGCCTCTATGCACTTGGACAAGCTTAACCAATTTTCTGGGCCTCAATTTACTATCTTTAAAGATGTTTGAGAATGGTAGCCTGAACATGGGGACAGCATCTACGCTGAAGTTAAATGAACTTGGAGTTGAATCCTGACTTCATTCTTTGAACTATGTGGACTTCAAAGGTATAATTAATCTTTCTGAGCCACAAATCTCCTTATCACTGAAATGGAGATAATGCCCATTTTAAAGTGTTAGAACCAGTGAAGTAAGTAATGTAATTTAAGTATCCAGCACAGAGCTGGGCAGTAGAAGATAACTTAGTAAAGAGCAGTCGCAGCTCTACCCCTTGGTCTGATTGTTAGTTCCAGTCTGTGAGTGGAGAGCCCTCTAGTGTTCACTGGGTGAATTACACCTAAATGATCTTGGACAACTTTTTCCTTCCCTTTTCTGAGGTCCAAAAGGGCAGATAAAGGCTTCAGAGTTCTAAGAGCAGAAGGATGCCTCTCCTGGGGTTACTGTTGGACTTTGTGCAGTGAGGTTCCGAGTTTTAGGTTATTTGGGCTTACTCCAGGCTCTGCTTCAGCAGCACTGAACACATTCAGAGAGAAAAACCAGACCAAGAGCCATGTGGGATTGAAACCCAAAAGCTTGTGATGGGAAAAAAGGAAAGGAAGGAGACATTAGTTACTTCTGGTCCGTGGTGCTGCAAAGAGTCGGACACGACTGAAGCGACTTAGCATGAATGCATCTATCTAAACCGTCCTAGAAGTTGTCAAGATTTTTGTTTTGGGGAGGAAGGGAGGTAGAATTATTAACCACAAGATCAAAGAGAAAAAAAAACAAAAGTACAGTTTTTTGGGGAAAAAAGCTCATTGGAGGACTGAAGAGAGGGAACTAGAGAGAGAAAGAATAAAAAGTATTAAGGTAACCCAAACAACTGGCCAGATTCCAAAGAGCGAGAAAGTGAAAAGGGCAGGTCCTATCTGGGATGTTTAGAAAACCAGGTGCCACAGCCCGGAAGACACTATCTTTCCAAGAGGTGCAATCCACTGTGTGAGCTCATTTCAAAATGTTCAAAATGTTGTAACAGTAACTACGGTGTTAGGGCGGGGGCCAGGGTGGTTAATATGTTCTCCCAAAGCTGGGATAGTCTCACACAATGAACTGTCCCACCCTCACTGGTAAATACTAGGCTGCTCCTGTAACTTAAATTTTCATTTGTCCATCTGTAAAATGGGGCTAATAATCTATCTCAAAGATTTTTTTAAGCCCACTTTTCCACAAATGGTAAAGTATTTATTGCTGTTAGTACAGTTGCTAGTTACAACTAAGTGCTATTGATATGTATTGGACTTTCCTGGTGGCTCAGACGGTAAAGTGTCTGTCTATAATGTGAGAGACCTGGGTTCAATCCCTGGGTTGGGAAGATTCCCTGGAGAAGGAAATGGCAACCCACTCCAGTACTCTTGCCTTGAAAATCTCATGGACTGAGGAGCTTGGTGCAGGCTACTGTCCATGGGGTCGCAAAGAGTCGGCACGACTGAGCGACTTCACTATTGATATGTAAGTTCAGTTCAGTCGCTCAGTCGTGTTCGACTCTTTGCGACCCCATGAATTGCAGCACGCCAGGCGAGTTCATATGTAAGGAAAGCCTTAAATTACTCCGTTGTAAGCCACGGGCCATGATGTCGTTAACTATAGTTTTCGGGAAAACCAGCATATTCCAGGAGGGCTGCGCCCGCAGAGAGAAAAACCTTCTGATGAAAGTCCACCTATGGAAAACTCTTCCTCCCACAGACTCAAATGTTTGGCGAACCACATTGCCCAGCGGCCTCCGTGTCCAGGGACCGGCGCTCGCGCTGTGCATTCGGGGATTGGTAGTTCTCGGCCCCGCGTTGTTGGCCTGCGCTGCCCAGGACCAGGAACTCGCCTTCCCGGCTTGCCGCGCGGCCGAGGGAGCAGCCCGGCGACCAGGAAACGGGAAAGATGGCGACTACTCGGCGACGTTGAGGCCGCGTTGGGCGGTTTGAGCTCAAGAGTGGTGAGTCTCGGGCAATGGAAGCGGTTTCCACGAGCCTGCAGAGAAGGCGAGAATGAGGGCACAGCGGTCTACCCTGTCTCTGGGACGAGGCGAGGAAGAACGCCATAGGGAAAGGGCACGAGCTTGGAAAGATCTATCCGGCAGGAGCGAAGGGGCGCGGGCCCCAGTGGGAGTGTTGGCTCCGGCGGGGATAGGGCAGGTCCCTGGACGATGTTACGGGTCAGACCTTTGCCCATGCGCACAGCACCCGTGATATCCTCAGTCCGATCTTATTCTTTCATGTTTGGAGTAGCCCTTGCTCCAGCCAAACTGAAACTCTGGCTTTTCTCCCATAACTAATCATGCTTTCCCGCCTCTGCGCCTTCTGTATTATTTCTTTTGCCGGGAATGACTTATTTCCGGAACCCTCAATTACACATCTTCAAATTCTACCTATATTTTAATATTCAAGAGCCATTTCCTCTACACTCTTTCCAGATTTCCTTTTTCAAGTGAAAGGAAACTTCTTTGAACTCATCTGAGCCTGCATCTTGGTATGTGTCTCATATCCTCCATTGTTTTGTAAGCTTCCTGTGGACAGGATCTTCCTGATTTCCTTTTGTAACTCACACTGTGCCTAGCACTGTGCCTTGCATATGGTGGTTGTTTGATAAATGCATACTTCATTGAATGAAATGAAGTTCATTCAATGAAGTTCCTCAGTGCTGTCCTGCAAGCACTGAGGAACTCAAAGATCCGGAGGTTTGTGATGAGTAGAACCTACAATAAAAGTTGCCTGTGCTTACTGTCTGCTTATTTGCACTTCTCATTTTTTTCTAAACTCATTGCACTCAGGCTTTTACTCCCATCATGCCATTAAAACAGCTCTTGTCATCTCTGTTTTTACAAAGGCGAGGTGACTCCTTTATCTTCCAGTCTTTCTCCACTTGACACAGATCAGCATTCCCTCCTTGAAACACATTTTTGGCTTCTGTGATGGCATACTTTACTATCTTTTCTTCTTTTTCACTGGCTATTGTTTCTTTCCAGTCTTTCCAATTTTCTTCTCTGGCTTCTATGCCTGACTTCTAAATGTTACAGTGTTTCAGAGCTCAATCCTGGGTCCTCTTTTTAAAACAAATATTTATGACTGAGTTGGGTCTTAGTTGCAGTTCCGGTAGTGAGGGGGTGGCGGCGCCGTGGTGTAGGTTTTTTCTTGCCAGCGCTTAGGCTCTCTAGTTGGGGCAGGTGGGCTTAGTTGCTCTGCAGCATGTGAGATCTTACTTTCCTGACCAGGGATCCACCCTGTGTCCCCTGCATTGAAAGGTGGGTTCTTAACCACTGGGCCACCAGGGAAGTCCCTGGGTCCTGCTCTGTTTTCTTCCTAACTAGAATGCCTACTTAGATAATAATCATTTAGTATCCTATGGTTTTAAAAGCCATCTGTATATTGATAACTCACATTACTGTCTGCAACTCTCTCATAAGTTCCAGAATTGCATTTTCAGCTGCCTTCCTGGAATCGCCACTTGGTTTTCTTACTGACATCTTCCATTCACCGTGATCAAAATGAAACATTCGATTTCTTCCTCCATCTTCTCCTTCCCCAGTCTTCTGCAGTCACTAATGGCGCTGTGAGCCATTTAAGTTGGTCAGGCCATACAGGAGTTTGGGTGTCTCCTCTTTGCTTCCTCCCTTCATCAGTAAGTCCTGTTAGCCCTGTCTTCAGAATCTGCCTTGAGGCTCTCTTCTTTCCGTCTCCACTCTCACTTTCCTAGAACAAACCACTGTTACCTTTGTAAAAATTTTTATTTATTTATTTGGCTGTACCGGGTCTTAGTTGCGACACAAGGAATTGTTTAGTTGTGGCATAAAACTCTTAGTTGTGGCATGTGGAATCTAGCTCCCTGACCAAGGATCAGGCCTGGGCCCCTTGCATTGGGAGTGCAGTCTTGGCTACTGAACCACCAGAGAGGGCCCTACTGTTATCTTCTGTCCAGACTACCATAATAGCATTCTCAGTGGTTCCGTGTCCATTTTTGCCTTTTGCAAGTCACCAAAGTGATTCTTTAAAAATATAAAATAAGACCTTATTACTTCCGGTTTAACACCTTTCTAAGGTTCCCACTGCAGTTAAACTAAAATCCAAGTTCTTCTAGCCTGCCCTAAAACACGTTTCCGTGATCTGACTCCTGCCTACCTCCTTGAACGCATCTTGAGCCAGTTTTCCCCTTGGTCACTGCCACTTCTGACCACGTGGGTATTTTTTTTGGCAGTGCTGCATAGCTTGCAGGATATTAGTTTCCTGACCAAAAATTGAACCTGGCCCTGGCATTGTGAGGGCCTAACTATTGGACCACCAGGGAATTCCACACGTGTCTATTTTTAGTTAGCAAACATGCTAAGCTAGCTCTTGCCCCAGTGTCTTGCTGTTCCTTCTACACAATAAATTCTTTTCCTTGATTTTTACAGACTCTCTATTTCTCATCATTCAAGTCTCAGCTTACATGTCATTTAAAAAATTCTTTCCAGAGCCCTCTTGTTCATGCTGCTCCCCACCACACACCCTGCTTTGTTCTCTTCATTAGCACTTATACTGTTTGAAATTCTCTTATTTTCTGCCTAACTGCTGTCTGCTTCACTAGAATTTAAGCATTGTGAGTTCAGAGGCTTTGTTTTGCTTACTGCTGTGTCTCTAGTACTGGAATAGTTTCTGGCGCCTCTCAGGTACTCAGTGAGTATTTGTTGAAATAATGGTGATGTCCAGGATTGCCTTTCCTCTGATTGTTTTCTTAGGGCTATAAGTGAAAGAGACATAAGTATAATGTCCATGGTCTATGCATGATGTACTGGCAATTCTGAGGTAAAATAGGTTGTCTCCAACTTTTTAAAAGTGCTACTTGTTCATTTTTCTTTTCTTTACCCTCTCCCTTCTTAAAGATACATGACAGGAATTACATGGGAAAGGGGGATTGTAAGCTGAGGTTAGGGAACTGTTATTGCATGGGAACCATTTGGAGATAAAGTAAGTTTTGAGAAATATGTCCTGAGGCTTAGGAATGATGATGGTGATGGTAGAATAGAGGCAGATTCAGACTTGCTGTCTGAATTTAGCACCTCGCTGAAATAGATTTTGTAGTCTAAAGGGCAGTTGACAGTATGATATGGTGTTCAGTGTCCCCCAGGCAGGATGGGGACAGAACAATTCCTGCTCAAACTTTTTGTGGGACTGGATCATAATCAAGGCTGTGAAAATCTGTGTACGGAATGTCAGAACGTCTGTGACCTCTAGTTTTTGGTATACTTCTTCCTCCCTCCCTCCTTGCTCTACTCCATCCCTCCCTCCCTTATTTTTAATTCTAAAATAATCATAGATTCACAGTTCAGTTCAGTCGCTCAGTCGTGTCTTGACTCTTTGTGACCCCATGAACTGCAGCACGCCAGGCTTCCCTGTCCATCACCAACTCCCAGAGCTTGCTCAAACTAATGTCCATTGAGTCGGTGATGCCATCCAACCATCTCATCTTCTGTCATCCCCTTCTCTGCCCGCCTTCTATCTTTCCCAGCATCAAGGTCTTTTCAGATGAGTCAGTTCGAATCAGGTGGCCAAAGTACTGGAGTTTCAGCTTCAGCATCAGTCTTTCCAATGAATATTCAGGACTGATTTCCTTTAGGATGGATTGGTTTGATCTCCTTGTAGTCTAAGGGACCCTCAGGAGTCTTCAACCCCACAGTTCAAAAGGATCAATTCTTCAGTGCTCAGCTTTCTTTATAGTTCAACTCTCACATCCATACGTGACTACTGGAAAAACCATAGCTTTGACTAGATGGACCTTTGTTGTAAAGTAATGTCTCTGCTTTTTAATATGCTGTCTAGGTTTGTCATAGCTTTTCTTCCAAGGAGCAAGCATCTTTTAATTTCATGGCTGCAATCACCATCTGCAGTGATTTTGGAGCCCAAAAAATAAAGTCTCTCACTGTTTCCATAAGACATAGATTCACAGGAAATTTTAAAACAAAAGTGCATGGAGGTCCTATGTACCTGTCACCCAAGTTTTTGCCATTGCATAACTAGAAGTACATTTCTTTTAATCTGTGTAAAAGTGAGTTTCTCTTCTATTTGAACTTAGGTTTTCCTTGAGGTGCTGATCATAATCCCACATCTCAAAATTAAACTCCTTTTTTCTCTTTTGAGTTTTTTTTTTTTTCTTTTGAGTTTTCTTTATGTGCCCAAGATAACTTATCTCCCTTAGATGTAGTTTATTGATCCTAGTGGGCTGGCAGATACAGTAGATTCCTAAGATGAGCAATACGAGATATTTCTAGAGATAGCTAGTATACTATTCATTTGGTAACTTTCTTTTAATACTCTTGCAGTTTAATTATAAAAATTAGGTATGCTTATTGTACACTTTTGGAAATGAATATATACAAAAATGAATCCCAGAGAGAGAGTATTAATAAATAAGAATGGGCCTCTGGAGCCAGACTGCCTGAAACTCTGACACTTAACACCCAGGTATCCTTAGGCAAGTTACTTTATATATCTGAGCTTCAGTTTCTTTATCCATAAAGCAGGCACACCACTATATCTACTTCAGAGGATTGTTTTGAGATTAAGTAAATTGTTTGTAAAAAGTTCAGAAAAGTACCCAGTACATAATAAATACTCGTCTTATGCACGATAGATGGCAGGAGAGCTGGCTGATAAGAAGGACCGTGATGCATCACCTTCCAAGGAGGAAAGGAAGCGATCTCGGACTCCTGACAGAGACCGCGATAGAGACCGAGACCGGAAGTCTTCCCCATCTAAAGACAGGAAACGGCATCGTTCAAGGGATCGGCGTAGAGGAGTCAGCCGTTCTCGCTCCCGTTCCCGATCCAAGTCTACAGAAAGGTAAAGTAACTTGCTGTGTGTTACCTGGAAAGGGAGTGTACATTTCAGACTCCTTTATCCTTGGTTCCTCTGATGCCTCCATATTGGGACATGAGCCTGTCATAGGTTTCTCTACACCTGGGGACCCAGTAGCTCTTAAAGGTAGAGAGGAAACTTGTAAGATGAAGTTCCCAGTGATTGAGGAAGATAGTTCATCTGTTCACACAGTCCATGGCCTCTCATTGTCATGAGTACTTAGCAGTACAGTTTGGAGTTCTAAGACCTTATTAATAGAATTCTCTCATAATTTCTTGGGAAACACATTTTCTAATTTGTAAAATATTACTTTGGGAAGAAGAGAGCATGGGAACCTTCTTAGGACTGCAGTGCAGGTCCACAGGAAATATCACATGATTTCTTAATTGCTCTGTCTTCAGAGATCGCCGGCACAAAGAGCGAGAGCGAGATAAGGAACGAGATCGGAATAAGAAGGACCGAGACCGGGATAAGGATGGGCACCGAAGGGACAAGGACCGCAAGCGATCCAGGTACCTGACTGATTGGAGTGGGCTTTAGGGCAACGCCCTCACTGCTTCTTCTCTGTATCTCAGCTTGCCCAGCTTCACGGGGAATTTTCCACAGTGAATCCTGTTGGTAGTTATTGCAGAGCTGTCTTTTAGAAGGCACACATCTTCTTTAGAATGTATAATCAGTTAGTGAAGTCACAGCCCCTTGAGGGTCCTCTTGTTCTTAGAATTTTGAAATTAGTTTGAAAAGGTTACTAGCCAACAGAACATTCCTATAGCTCCATCAGACCATTCAGTTTCCTACCCAGAATATACAACATGTACTTGTTGGGTTAGCTTAATGTGCCAATATCTTGATCTCTTTGTTCTGGAAACTTTCTATACAAAGGTTTTATTAGGCTCTGAATATGTAGGTTAGAATTCAGGGCGAAGGATAGAATCCTCATAACAAACACTGTGGTTATTTGAGATCTCTTGTATATTAAGATTATAGCAGATATGGGGGAAAGATTACTGGGACTGATAGGAAGGAGAAGTGAGCAAAGGAATATATAGCAGTATCTGGGAAGGGTGTGGGTGGTGGCCATGTTGGCTGAATTCATTGTGCATTACAAAGTAAGGCAGGGTCTTTTTTTTTTCCTTCTGATGTGTATTTGTTATTTGGAGGAATTTTTTTTAAATTGAAATATAGTTGATTTACAATATTGGGTTAGTTTCAGGTGTACAGTGAAGTGATTTCAGTTACACATATATTTTTTTTTCCAACTCTTTTCCATTATAGGTTACTATGAAATATTGAATGTAGTTCCCTTTGCTACAAAGTAAATCCTGTTGTTTATTTTATATATAGTAGTGTGTATCTATTAATCCCATACTCCTAATTTAGCCCTCCCTGCCCACTTTCCCCTTTGGTAACCATAAGTTTGCTTTCTGTGTCTGTGAGTCTGTTTCTGTTTTGTAAATAATTCATTTGATTATTTTTGCAATTCCATGTATAAGTGATATTATCTAATATTTGTCTTTCTCTGTCTGACTTACTTTACTCAGTATGATAATCTGTGTCCATCCATGTTGCTACAAATGGTAATATTTCATTGTTTTTTGTGACTAATGTTTGGAGGAAATATTTTTGATATCAGTAGTTAAGACGCACTTCCCAGAGGAGATTAGTCTCAGAAAAGGAGGTTCAGGTATCATGGGGGCAAGACAGGGCCATCATTGGTTTCAGAGCAGGCGGAGTGACCAGGCCTGCCAAAGGAACTTCAGGACTTGTTGGATGACCATGGGCCAGTCTTGTTGAGTCATGGGAAAACTTCCATTGTCTTTTAGGGGGCTCAGTCTGAATCTCATCCAGGAGCTAGAGTAACAGTGATATGGGGAGTTCTCTGGTGGTCCAGTGGTTAAGACTCCTCACTTCTGCTGCAGTGGATCCCTGGTTGGGGAACTAAGATCTCACATGCTTCACAGCATAGCCAAAAAAAAGTGATGTGGACTGTTCCCTTATTCATTTGCCTTAAAGTTTATCTCCTGGCCGTGGAAAGGATTTTAAATCTCGGAAAGACAGAGACTCTAGAAAGGATGAAGAGGATGAACATGGTGATAAGAAGCCTAAGGTAAAAAGAGGAAGAATTTTTTTTTCCCTTACCATCCTTTTCAGTTTAAGCCTGACTTTGTTGTTCTTCAGAGGGAGAGAGCCTCTATGGACTGAAGTCCTGTGTTTTATCTTCAGGCCCAGCCATTATCCCTGGAGGAACTTCTGGCCAAGAAAAAGGCTGAGGAGGAAGCTGAGGCCAAGGTAAGAGCTTGAGGGTCTGTATTAGTTGCCTAGGGTTGCCACGACAGAACATATGGACTGAGTGACTTAAAGAACAGAAATTTATCTTCTTACAGTTCTGGATGTTAGAAGTTCAAGATCAAATGAGGTTGTTTCTTCTGAGGCTTCTCTCCCTGACTTTTAGGTGGATGGGTTTTCCATCTTCACAGGCTCTTCCCTCTGTGTACAGGCCTCTGGTGTCTCTGTGTGTCCAAGTGTTCTTATAAAGATACAGTTAGATCTGTGTAGGGACTATCTTTGGAGCCTCATTTTACCTTAATCACCTCTCTAAAGGCTTTGTCTCTAAATACAGTCTACTCAGAGGGATGGGAGTTAAGGGCTTCAACATCCAGATTTTGAGGGAGACATAGTTTAGCCTTTAACAAGGTCCCAGGCCTGTTTGTATTTTCCTTACACATTTAGTGCCTGAACAGGTATTTCTGGGCCCTTTGCCATCTCACCACAAGTGATGTGAGTCTACCCTGTCCCCAGATCCTTGTTAACAGTTGTAATCTATTTTGTAGCCCAAGTTCCTCTCCAAAGCAGAACGAGAGGCTGAAGCCCTGAAGCGACGACAACAGGAGGTGGAGGAACGGCAGAGGATGCTTGAAGAGGAGAGGAGGAAAAGGAAGCAGTTCCAGGACTTGGGCAGGAAAATGTTGGGTTCGTTTCCTTACCCCGTGGCCCTCGCTGGGGGTAGGAAAGGGTGGGACAGGATTGCAATGTCACTCAGAAGGGCTTGAGACCTGTTTGAGTTTGGAGGAGGGTGGCTGGGGCACATTCATGAGAAACATCTCTTTCTGTTAGGTCTTCATTTCCCTTGTATCATAAATGTCCCCCCTTCCTTTTTACTCATTTGGTGTCTGCTGTTTGGATGATCTCCATGCCCTCTTTTTTCTTCCACTGAGTTCTTCTGCAGCTTTGTTCTCTTTGGTCTGCAGAAGACCCTCAGGAACGGGAACGTCGGGAGCGCAGGGAGAGGATGGAGAGGGAGACCAACGGGAATGAGGATGAGGAAGGGCGGCAGAAGATCCGGGAGGAGAAGGATAAGAGCAAGGAGCTGCACGCCATTAAGGTTTGGGCCCCACCCTCCACACACAAATGAGGTTTAGCTGTGTGACCGTTCTGATCTCCGTATGTGAGGTTTGGGCCTCCTGCTTGAAGGGCTTTGTGTTTTGTCCCTGGGCAGGAGCGTTACCTCGGTGGCATCAAGAAGCGGCGCCGGACAAGGCATCTCAACGACCGCAAGTTTGTCTTTGAGTGGGATGCGTCTGAGGACACTTCCATTGACTACAACCCCTTGTGAGTGGTTTCATGCCTCAGTGCTAGGTCTTTTAAACTAGGCAGTTGCTAGAGAGAATAAGTGACTACAGAGATAGGAGTGAGATAGGCTGGGACGGGGAGATGGGTAAAACAATAGTCAGCCGGCCCTCTGGGTGGGAAAAGACTCTGACCGAAAGGGGAACTGGTACACTTTCAGCCTTGTGCTTAGCAGCTTCTTCTCTTTTCCTCTTTCTCTGTCTCAATCCCAGGTACAAAGAACGGCACCAGGTACAGTTGTTGGGGCGAGGCTTCATTGCAGGCATTGACCTGAAGCAGCAGAAACGAGAGCAGTCGCGTTTCTATGGAGACCTAATGGAGAAGAGGCGGACGCTGGAAGAAAAGGAGCAAGAGGAGTGAGTGGTCAGGGCTATGGGTTCAGGGGCACAGCCGAGTCTACAGGAAGGAGATGGAGGATATGGACCCCATTTATTCCCTGTGTCCTGCTCCAGGGCGAGACTCCGCAAACTTCGAAAGAAGGAAGCCAAGCAACGCTGGGATGATCGGCATTGGTCCCAGAAAAAGCTAGATGAGATGACGGACAGGGACTGGCGGATCTTCCGCGAGGACTACAGCATCACCACCAAAGGCGGCAAGATCCCCAACCCCGTCCGATCCTGGAAAGACTCCTCTCTGCCGCCGCACATCTTGGAGGTCATCGACAAGTGTGGCTACAAGGTGAGACGCGCAGACTGCCCGAGGTCCGACATGCTGCCAGATTCCAGGGGCACATGCTTAATTTGCGAACAGAAGACTTTGTTCCTTGACTGTTTGGTGCCTCCTCTGCCAGTGGGCACCAAGGTGATGTTGTTGTCAGTTTCTGAAGTATTGTTTGTTGATTGTGTTTCTTCTCGGGTCCCATACCTTTTCGCAGTGCTTGGTTTCTTCCCATTGTGCCCACCCTGACAGCAGTAGTCCAGGTAGCATAATTCTGTACCCAGTGTCTGTACCCGTTGCTATCTCTGGGTCACTGCAGGAGCCGACACCTATCCAGCGCCAGGCAATCCCCATTGGGCTACAGAATCGTGACATCATTGGAGTGGCCGAGACTGGCAGCGGCAAGACCGCAGCCTTCCTCATCCCACTGCTGGTCTGGATTACCACTCTGCCCAAAATTGACAGGTGAGAGCAGCCAGCATTGGCTCCTCTGGGCGGGAAGGGTGAAAGTGCCAAATGAGCATTTGGTCTTCTTTTTAAGTCTGTAATCAGAAGGGCCCTTCTTCAGTTAGCCTGGGTCAGATATTAGGGAATAATTGGATCATGATATCAAAGAAGCATATGGTTATTTTATTGCTGGTACAGATCACTTCTTGGAGTGCTTGGCTGTCCTGGAGTCTGATTTTTAAGAGCACTTGTTGCATTCTTTTCCCACCACCCTCCCCATTCTCATAGCTGCCCTTAAGAGTGACTTTATCTTGCTCCTGTTTGTGGTTGGATGAGAACCAAAGCTCATGAAACTGCGGGCTGCCCCA
Organism: Oryx dammah; assembly: GCF_014754425.2. NCBI lineage: Eukaryota > Metazoa > Chordata > Mammalia > Artiodactyla > Bovidae > Oryx > Oryx dammah. The sequence goes on from NW_024080625.1 coordinate 672,020, forward strand.
TTTACCACAGGATCGAAGAGTCCGACCAGGGCCCTTATGCTATCATCCTGGCCCCCACTCGTGAGCTGGCTCAGCAGATTGAGGAAGAGACCATCAAGTTTGGGAAGCCGCTGGGCATCCGCACTGTGGCTGTTATTGGCGGCATCTCCAGAGAAGACCAGGGCTTCAGGCTGCGCATGGGTTGTGAGGTTGGTTCACCTAGCCAGCAGCAAGCCCGCCGTTTGGGATGGAAGTGTTTCTAGTTCTGCCATAGATGTACAGTAAATGAAAAAAGGGGCTGGTTTATAGATATGTGCTATTATTTATGGAGGACTTAGGCACCAGGGATTGTACTTTGCACATCATTGTCACAACCACCTTAAGAGAATGGATAATGGTACTTCCATTTTACAGATGAAGCTGAGGATCAAGTTAATAACTTGCTCAGAGTCCTAGCTGGTGATGGGCAGAACTGAGATTCATGTCTGAAGGCTGTGCTCTTAATCACTCTGCCAGACTGCGTCATTGATTTTGCTTTGCATTCTTCTCAGGGTAGAAGGAGAGCTTTTTAGAAGAGGTCTGCTGGAGGAATTGAGTCTTCTGCAGGCTTCCTAATCCTACTATCCAACCCCCTCCACCGTATCACTTAGTCTCTCTTCCATCTAAGAAAGTTCCTGTTGATGTTGCCTCTTCCATCTAACCCCTGGACCTTACCCAGAGACCCCATTCACTCCTGAGAAAAAAAATCCAAGTGATTTCATGCCAGTTCTCTGGAATTTTCACTCCCAAACCTAAATAGAGTTTGGGGGCCAAGTTTCTTAGCACTGGGCATCTGTTGCCCAAGTAGGTGGATAGTTGACAGGACGGGAAGGAAAGAGTACCTGCTGGGGCCACACGTGACTCCCCTGTGCCCCCCAGATAGTGATCGCTACCCCGGGACGTCTGATCGATGTGCTAGAGAACCGCTACTTAGTGCTGAGCCGCTGCACCTATGTGGTTCTGGACGAGGCAGACAGGATGATTGACATGGGCTTTGAGCCAGACGTCCAGAAGATCCTGGAGCACATGCCTGTGAGCAATCAGAAGCCGGACACAGATGAGGCTGAGGACCCTGAGAAGATGCTGGCCAACTTTGAGTCAGGAAAACACAAGTACCGCCAAGTAAGGCTGCTTCCCTAGGCCGGGAGAAGTTGGGCAAGTTGCCAAACCTGCTCCAGGGCCCTTGCCCTTGGTGGGCCAGAGTACCTGTTTCCAGAATGGTGAGGCATGGCCACATACGACCGTGCACGAGCAGTGTAGCCTCTTAGCCTGGAAAGATGATTCTGGAGAGTCACGCTGCTGCTGCCGCGGGTTCTCCAGATGACTCAGCCCTTCTTCTATCATAAGGTAGAAGAAAGTACTCTGCTGAGTAGCCACTGAGGAAAGAAGTGGGAAGGCAAGGGGCAGTTTTCTGAAACACTGTTTCCTGTCCAGGCTCATTTTCTGTTCTTTAGTTTGGGGTGTGCTGCTTGTGCTTATGGTGGCATGTGTGGTGTGTCTGCCTGCGCTCAGGGCTAGACCTCTTGTTTTCACAGACAGTCATGTTCACGGCCACCATGCCCCCAGCCGTAGAGCGTCTGGCCCGGAGCTATCTTCGGCGACCTGCTGTGGTGTACATTGGTTCTGCAGGCAAGCCCCATGAACGTGTGGAACAGAAAGTCTTCCTCATGTCAGAGTCCGAAAAGAGGTATGGGGGCACCTGAGTCGGGAAAGGGAGAAGAGACTTTTTAGTGCGAGTGGTGGCTGGAGGGGTGATTGTTCTACCACGTTGAAGAGTTTCTGTTTTCTTGTTCAGAATTCCATGGGCATTGGAGATTCTGGAATTGGTGTTTGTAGATCAGGGTTGGGCATTTCACTTGGAGTAGAGGGGTAGTATGCGTGTAATTTTTCTCATCCTTTTTTCTCCAGGAAAAAGCTGCTGGCAATCTTGGAGCAAGGCTTTGATCCACCCATCATCATTTTTGTCAACCAGAAGAAGGGCTGTGATGTTTTGGCCAAATCCCTGGAGAAGATGGGGGTGTGTCTGGCAGGGGAGGGCAATGCCTCGTCTCTTTGGTGCTGCTTTCTGAAGCTAGTTGGGCCCCCTGGGCTCCTGCTTTCAATGCCGACCCATTCTTGAACCTTTACAGTATTTAACAAGTCAGGGTCAGAGGGAGAGGGGTGGTAGATGGGGTCAGTTGCTGTGACTCCCTGTCTGTTCCAGCAATGCCAGCCACAGCTGCCTTGGCTTTTCCTCCAGGTGGGCTGGGGCCAGGGAGAGACATATCCTGGCAGGATCTGAGCGTGTGGAGTGGAGTGGGTTGGAGTGTTCTGTTACCAAGTATTTTGGGGAGAGGGGATGGCGTGGTCAGGAGGCAGATGTTAGTGATCAGTGTCCTTTACTCCTGAATCTGGTGTTTGAGGGGAAGGGTGTGTCCTCTCCACTCAGCGCTGAAACGGCCTTGAATTTCTTGGTCCCTGCTTTCCATCCTCATCTTGCCCTCATTCTCCCTTCCACTACTTGTCATCTGTCTTGACTCCACATCTCACCCCGATTGCCCTACCCTTAACACTGTCCTGTCTGTCTGCCGCACCCCCGTCTCTCCCATCCCTTTCCTCGGCTCATCTGCTCCCTTCGTACTTCATTTGCCCTTGTTCTCCCACCTCCTTCCCCTTCCTTCTCCCTCTCCTCTCTGCAACTCTCCCTCCCTGTCTACCCCCTCCTGCCTTCTGTGTCTTTCTGTGATCCCATTGCTCTTTCTTCACCTCACCGTTCTTCCAACAGTACAACGCTTGTACGCTGCACGGTGGAAAAGGCCAGGAGCAGCGAGAGTTTGCACTGTCCAACCTCAAGGCTGGGGCCAAGGATATTTTGGTGGCTACAGATGTGGCGGGTCGTGGTATCGACATCCAAGATGTATCTATGGTCGTCAACTATGACATGGCCAAGAACATTGAGGGTGAGTGCAGGGGAAAGCAGCTTCACTCCAGGTAAAGGGTGATTCCCTGCCTGGTTCTTCTCGAATATCTCCACCGAGGGGGCCGCTGCTGTCAGGTCTCTCAGCCTCGAGCTTGGGGTTGCTTGTTCCTGTGAGAAGAGCTCCTGTCCCTCAGCGCCTGGGACAGCACTCTGTCTTCTGGGTGTGAAGAGTGGAGCTGGGCCACACTGTCCGAGTGTTATAGGGTGACCTCCATCAGCAGTGCTGCTGGGGAGAGCACTGTGGGCCCTGCAGGTTCAGGCAGCACAAGCTGTGTTTACTGCCCTTGGAGGTGTGGAAGGGAAGAGGGTGCCTTTAGAAGTGGAGGCTTCAGACACTGCCCACAGGGCATCTGGCCTGGTGCCCTGACATTTCTCCCCCTCCCCAGATTACATCCACCGCATTGGCCGCACAGGACGAGCAGGCAAGAGTGGTGTGGCCATCACCTTCCTCACCAAAGAGGACTCTGCTGTGTTCTATGAGCTGAAGCAAGCCATTCTGGAGAGCCCAGTGTCGTCCTGCCCCCCAGAGCTAGCCAACCATCCTGACGCCCAGCACAAACCAGGCACCATCCTCACCAAGAAGCGCCGGGAAGAGACCATCTTTGCCTGACACAGCACTCGCCCCAGGCTTCAAGGCCACGCTCTGGAGCCTGTTCCTCAGGAGCCTTACATCTCTTCCCAGGCCCTCACTCCTCCAGGGGCTTAGGAAGCAGTCAGACTCCCTGGCCCAGGCCCTCAGGGCTGAAGGAGCCTGAGTGCAGGTCTGTCAGAGGGGAGGAAGCTGCTCTAGGAGGCAGGCAGAACAAACTACCAGGGATTTGGCCCAGCTCTGCCCCTCAGGCGGGCTTTGGGATTGCATCGGGCCATCAGCTCTTGCCAGTTAAAGGGGCAGCCAATTGGCATCGCCTCCCAGACTGAACAAAAACCTGGCTGCTGGGCTGGGACTTCTTTGGCACAGACTTGACTGCCTAAGCCACGGCACCATCGTTGCCCTAGATGACCCAGGGAATCGGGTACTGAGGATTATGGACCTTGGACTCTTATCGTCATTTTGACAGCTGTTTGCCCTTTTGGATTATAAAACAAGTTGAGAGCCTTGTTTAGAGTTGTGCACGGCCCCTGTGCCAAGGGGTGTTGTGCACTCGAGGCGTCCCTCACCCAGGGAATTTTTATAGTAGATGAGGGGACAGGGTGAGCTGGCTGAGTCCATCTTGAAGTCAGTGAAATTTCTGTTTTCTACTCTCTGAGAAGATGAGTTTGTATGTTCTGAGAATAAATACACGAATATGAAGGCTATGTTTAGTTCTGGCTAAACTCCTCTCCCAGGTCCTCCCTAGTGCCACAGGAGACGGAAGGACAGCACTGGGCACGGTGGGTTGACTTGGGAAATGAAGGCAAATCACATCCAAAAAAGATCCTTGGGTCTAGGCTGTTAGCCTTAAGTCTCTAGGAGCCACTTGAGGGGAGATGGGAAAGGCAGTGTTGGAGGGACTGTCATGCATCTTCCCTCCTCAGTTCTGGCTTCACAGAAGTAGCTCTGGCCTGGACAGCCTTCTGGGGTCTTCACACAAGGGTGAGGAAGGAAAGCAGCTGTGAAACTCTGGCAGGGACAGCACAGTCAGAACCGTTCTCCCACCCTGGAACAGTGTGCTTGACCCCGAGTCTTCAGGACCACTGCTTGTGGCTCCCAGATTGCTGCTCTGGAGGGTGAGGAGACAGGCACCAGAGACAGCAAGGAGAGATGAGCTGGGCCCGGCTGAGTTTCCATGTGGGGAGGGGGCTGCAAGGCCTGGGTCCTCCCCCAGTACTCTTATTCACATGCTCTTCCGTACCCCTCAAAGAGCTGGGCAAGGATATGGAGTTCGAGTTGCAGCTACTTCAGGGCCTTTCTGGCGTGAGGCTGGGACAGTGTGAGGCTGTAACTCAGCCTCTTCTCCACCTCCCCGAACAAGTCCCTTCTGTGCTGCTGACAGTGTCCCTCCAGGGCCTGGGCATGAGCGGCTGGGTGAAGGGGCGCCTGGGAGTCTAGTGCCTCCCCCAGCTCTGTCCTTTTCCTTTCCCATTCGGTCTTTTTTGAGAGAGCACGTCGAGGATAACGTCTTCAACTCCTCCAGACTTGGGCCATGCAGTGAGGACCTTGGCTACCTGAGCCAGCAGACAGAACAGGAGCCCAAGGGTCTGCGCATGGTGTTTATTAGTGATGGCAGTGAGGTGGGGCGGGGTCTTGTGGAGCATGCTCTGTAGGTCACACACTAGAGCCTTAAGACAAGGGTAGCCAGGCTGACAGGGCCTCTGGGGGCTGTCCACTGGGTCCTATCTCCCCCTCTAATCCTAACTTAACGAGCAGCAGCTATGGATCAGGGAAGAAAGTCTGAGGCCCATATCCCATGGGCGTGGGAGGCATGAAGGCCAAGAACAGAAAAGATAGGATGCAAGAGCGAAACAATGAGTGGGGCAAGGAGGTGCCCGGAGCAAGCCGTCCATATATTCTCTGCTACACTCGCCCTCCCTCCCCCAGGCCCCAGTCCACCATGTTCCTAGCCCCTGGTCCCTTCAGATGCTAAGATGCTTCCTGGCAGGTGGGCAGAGCCCTTTCCTGCTGGAGCTTCAGCTGGCCCTGGCCCAGCAGCCCGTGCTCCAGCTTTGGTGTGGATGCCTCACCCCAGCTGATGCCAGGAGTGCCACCCTGCTGGGCTTCGACTGTCTCATGTCTCACGTGTGGCAGTGAGGTGAGTAGAGGCCCTCGGACCCCAAAGCACGACCCCCGAGTCCCTCAGGTTAGGACAGGCTGTACCTGCTCAGGGACCTTGTTTCTCCTTCATGCCATGCTGCCCATGCCCCACCCTCTTGTCTCTTTGGGTGGCATTCCTTCCCTGAGTCTGGTGGGAAGGCCCCTGCTGAGGGGGTCCTGGCCTGAGGGCACTGCCCAGTGGGGCAGTTTCTTGTGCGGGAGGAGAGGAAAGGTGCCAGGGTGCAGCACACACAGCTATTTCCTGGAATGGGAGCCTGGGGGGGGGGGTCACTGTGCCCAGGAGGTGAGGGGGCCCCCTGCTCTTCTCCCAGAACCTCGGGACTACAGGCAGGCCTGGAGCTGGGGCTGGGCAGGGGGGTTCGGGGGCTGAGCCTAGTGCCAGCCTCATGCCAGTCTAACTCCGACCTGCCTGGAGCAGGGGCCCCAGCCAGCCTGTGCCTGTGCCTGCCGGGGCAGGGTGGCAGGAGGCTGTGTCAGTAGCTATCCTTGGGCCAGGGCCGGTTGCGTTGCCAGTTCCGCTCATTGTGGTTGTGCTCCGAGTCCTGGGCCAGGAGGCGGTCTTGGGGGTCGTGCCCATTGGCACTAGGCAGCCCCGAGGTGTGCTGGCGGTGAGGCTGGTACAGGTCGTGATAGGCATCCGCATAGTCCTCCTCCAGGTGGCGGGAGCTGCGCTGTGAAGAGCCCGTCCAGGCTTGGCGGGAGCTCTCGCTGGCCTCATCTGAGGGCATCAGGCTGTCCCGCTCCAGGGGCGAGTGCTCCTCGCCACGCTCCCCTAGCAGCTGCTGGTTCTGGGGGCAAGATGGCAGCTCTAAGTGAGGCCATGTGGACCTCGCCTCAGTCTCCCTCCCCACTCTGGCAGCGTGAGGATTCCTGCCCTCAACTCTCAGTCCCTGGGTACAGGAAATGATGCAGAAGGAGAAGCACCCCGGAGCATTCTTCTACTTCAGACAAGGAAAACTGGAACTTTTGACACCAGCCAAATCCAGGCTCTGCCTTCAGGACAGACGAGGAGGAGTTTGGAGAGTGTTTCTTTGGAATCCTAGGAAAAGTGGCCCCTGATTACCTGTCTCATTGCTTGCTTCCCTCATCAGGGAGTGCTTTCACCCACATACCCTTGCTCTGCTCTCTGATCCTTTGGCCTTCAAACTGGAGGTCAGGAATGATCCGCTGGGTGGGGAGGGGGCATTGCTTTGGTTAGCTCAGCCTGAGCATCAGTGCCCTTGGAAATGGTTACCTGAAGTCCGGGGATGGCACTGGGAGGGCCCAGAAGCCCAGGGCCGGGGGCTGGGTGGTGGGTTGCCCTCCAGTAAACCTCCAGGTACTCAGCCAGGTGCTCACAGGCGTCTTCCAGCTGGTTTTCATCCAGAATCACATCAAATGACTCCTGGAAGGGGAAGGGGGAATGTTCCGTCTCTATCAGCCCACCCAGCCCTGGAAAAGCAAGAGTGGGCACAGGAGTGGTGCCCCAGCCACTTACGGGTGGGCACTGGACCAGCTTATCGTATGCCATCATCTGCACAGTCAGGTGCTTCATCTGCGACTTCCCCCGGGAGCGGATGAGACGCTGGAGCACCTGAAGGGCAAGGGCAGAGCTGGGCCCAGGAAGCACTGGGCATGTCCCCGACTCATGGCATGAGGAGCCGGTGAGGAGGACTCAGCGGTGTTAAGCAGCAGCAGGAAAAGGGGACTGAGGAGCCCCTGGGCAGGGACCAAGCAGAGTTGTACCGCATTCTAAGAGGGCAGCCCTGTAGGCCTCCTCCATCGCCACAGCTGTCTTACCTTCGGTGAGGACACTTTGACAAAGACGATGATGGGGGCCAGTGAGGTCTTGGCCAGCTGTGCCGGGTGGTTGATGGTGTCGGCGTCCAACACTACTAGCTGCAGGGATTTGGCCAGCTCGAATATGCGCTCAATCTCACTCTGTACTTCAGCTATGAAGGGAGGGAGGGGTGGGGGGAGCCGCAGTGCTCACCGGTGGCTCCACCCCCATCTGACTCCAACAGGGCTTTGGGGTCTCCCAAATGATGGATGGGAAGGAATGGTGGAGGGAGAGGATGTTCATCAAGGCCTGGGCAGGTAGAGGCATGGGGAATTGAGACTGGGGTGGGTTCTTGCCAATCCTGGGGAAGGTGGAGAAGGGGTTGGGCAGGAATGCAAGTTGTCAGGAAAGAGAAAGATATGAGGAAGGTTTTCCCTAATGCATGAGTGGGCAGAGAAGCAGGACTGGGGACTTCTCACCAATGCTGGAGCGGGCAGAGGAGCGCTCGATGATGGTCCTCTTGCCAGGGTTGTTGAGCACGGATCGCTTTGCCAGTGAGAGGTCTGCAGTGACTCGGGTGATGGAGATCCTGGGGTGGGCAGGGAAAAGCACAGGGAGAAGCACACCACCTTTAAATTTCAAGCCTAGGGCCCTCCCTACCCAGGTCCCACCAACTTTCACTTTAGAGGACACCTGGCTACAGCATCTGGAAGGAGGCAAGGACTTCTCCCTGGTTCTCATGCCTCCCCAGGCCAGAGTAGCTTACCTGCCATCAAACCTATGTTTGAGGAAGTCGAAGAGCGCCTTCTGCATCATGTCTGTGACCTGGGTTGGGGGCGTGGGTGAGGGGAAAGGCGTGGAATTGACTGGGAGCCTTCTTGGAGATGGGCAGCCTCCCCAGGTATGGCCATGGAGTTCACCCTCTCCACACACAGACCCTGATGGATGGGCAGTGGGGAACACCCCCTCCCACTGTTTCTGTGGCAAGTTTGGTAGAGGCAACTCTGGGGTCAGGGACCTCTCACCTCATAACCTTTCAGAGAGGGTCCCACCAGCACCACAGGCCGCATGGAGGGTACCACATCATATGGAGGAATATGTTCCGCCTGCAGAATTGACCTGAGGTCAGGCAAAGTCATGGCCATGTGGCCTGCCCTTCGCCTGAGTTGGGTGGGACAGATGCAGACGTCTGGGCCCCCTCCCCTCTGTGTTTTCTTGCCCCTTCAACAATGACTGCCCAGAAACCTGTCCCCACAGCCAGACGCCATGAGCCCCCCAAGCCCCAGTCCCTTCCTTGACTCACCTGCTTTTGCTTCTGCTTGGCTTTTTGGAAAAGGAAATAAAAGATTAAAGTTGGTGAAGGGGGAAAGACCCCGAGGGCACGGTGTTCCCGTCCCCAGGGGAAACCCTGGGCTTCTCCCAGCTCCAACCCCTTCCCACACTGTTCACTGGGAGAATCTCCCTTCCCCCTGTGTCTGAGTGGCCCACCTACCCAAGACAGGTGGGTGGAGGGGAGGCTACCTAGAGATGGAGGAGGGGAGCGTCGGCTGCCAATGTCACTCAGGCTGGATGGGTTCCCAGATCTCCTGAGAGCAGAGAGGGAGGTCAATGAGAGTCTTTGTGTGTCTGCTCTACACAGTACTCAATAGCTGTATACACTTATGTTTCTGCTAGTGAGAGAAGTGCATGTGACCTGAGCCTTTGTGTGTGAGCTTCAATACGTGTGCATTTGTACCTGTGCATTGTGAATGTACACGTTAGGTCCGAGTGTGCACCCTGCATATTGCGGGGGGCGGGGTGTCCATGCCTGTGTGGTGATGTGGACCGTGGGTAAAGAGCACACGTCAGGAGGCATTTACTGAGTCTCAGCCCTGCTCTCACCTGGCCTTCTGCTCCTGCTTGAGCCGGATGCTCTCGAGGCGCTGGGGGCTGGGGATGAAGGCGATGTCTCCGCCCTCTTTCACTAGCCGCCCGATCCACCAGTCATTGCTGTATTTCTAGGGGTGGGGTGGGGCGGAAGGGGTGGTGAGAGGAGGCGGTCCAGGCCTCAGCGCTGGCTCTTCAGTGAAAAGGGAGGCGTGGGAGAGCTGGTCTGAGCCAGGCAGCGCAAGGGGAGGGGGTCAGGAGAAGGTGCCAGAGGGGAGGGCAGCCATGTCTGAGACCCCCAAGATTTCCGTGAGGCCTCACACTGGTCACTGGGAGCCTCAGAGGCAACTAAGCTAACTGCTCACTTGTACAGATGGGAGCTGAGTCCCAGGTCTCAGGAGGACAGAGACCCTGAGGACTAGGTCTCGGGTATGAGGGGTGTGTATATGTACAGGGGTGTGTTAAGGATGAGTTTCAGAGTTTCAGGACTTGTTTATTAAAGAGGACTGAAGCAAGAGGCCTGGGAACTTGGGTAAGAGCAGAGAAACCAGGTGGCTTCTGTCCGGAGGGGGTCAGTTACCTCTTTAATGTGCAGAAAGTCTTTGGCCTCAAAGTTGACTCCAGAGCCCTGGACTGGACACTCCTCATCCAGTACGCCACAGTAGCTGACATTGGTCCTTACAGCAAACGCCACAGGTTTGTGCTGGGGAACGTAACCATTGGCGCAAATGAGGAGAACCTCAGAGCACCCCTTCCAGGTTCAGGGCCCAACCGTCCACCCAACCACACACACTCATTCGCACATCCTGCCCGTTGACCCCTCGAGACTTAGGACCTGGCACCAGTTTCCACCCAGCCTGGCCCACTGTGCCCCCAGCCGGCAAGAGGATACCTTGGCCCTTTCCAGCTGCTGCTGAGCCTGGCTCTCCACTTCACGCCGGGCACTCTCCCGATCCTCCTCCAGGGAGACGTCTGAGTCCAGAGATGGGCGGCTGGTATAGGAGTCGGCTGAACCCTGGTATGGGGAGAGGCTGTGACCTGTGGGCTCAGGAGTGCTGGGCACTAGAGAGGCACCTCTGAACCCCACGAACCTCAGCCTCTCCAGTTCCATGGGGGTGGCTGGCCCTGTCAGTCCCTCCTGTTTCCCCAGGAAAGGCACCAGTGCTTGTGGGGCTGCAGGAAAGCCAGTCCAACCCATATGTGCTGAGATCTGGGCTCTTCCTCCCAAACCTATTAATACTGCAGCCGTGAATAGAGCCTTCATTTCCCTCCTTCCTCCCTTTTCTCCCCTTGACCATGTCCTGTGAGGCAGAGGGAAGTGAGATGTACTGAAGATGACATACTGGGGATGATCTGGAATCTTTGGAATCCAGAAGACTCAACCCTCTTGTTCACATCAGCCTGCAAAGCAGCCTGGAAACTATTTCCTTAAAATGCCTGGCAGGAGTATAGCCAGCCAGGAACAGTCAAGAGACACTGGTTGGCATGCTGCTGGTCCTGAGTGTCAGGATATAGCTGCCTAGCCCCTTAGATCCCCTCTCTCATCCAGGGTGAAGGGGAGGACACCAGGCTCCCAACTCCTGGCAGTTACTCCCTTCCTGCTCTCTCTCACTTTCTTTCCTCTCACCCCTGCTGGGACAACTGGCCAGGTGTGGGCAGCACAGACTGAGGAGGCAACATAAAGCTACCTCCTTGAGCCCAGGTGAGCCCTGGCCACGCCTACCAGCTGGCCTACATCTCTCTGCCCCTTGCCCAGGGGGATATCAGCCCTGGAGGAAGGCGGTGCTGGTGCTGGGCAACCCAGCCTGGAGCAACCCTGGGGATGGAGAGAGGGGCTCTCTGGTAACCTGAGCCAGGAGGGTGTGAGTCCTGCTCAGAGGTCGGGCCTCTGGGCAATGAGGGGCCTTGGGAGGGTGGCAGAGCTCACCTTCAAGGCCATGAGGGTGATGAACAAGGGAAGCTGGACCTCAGGGCAGAAGAGAAGAAGTCAGAATGTCTGGGTTTCCCCCTCAGTCTAGGGAGAAGGGAGTCTTTGGTTTCCTGCTTCAGTTTCCCCTCTTTATGAGCAGAAGCCTGAAGTGATACATGCATCAGTTCTGAGGTCCAGGGGGCAGAGATCAGGCAGGAGCCTAGATAAAGGGACCGTGTAGGAATGTACACGTGTGTGCGTGTGTAGTAGAATGTTCTCAGGCTGAGGAACACTCCTTCAGACCCACTGTGCATGACCACCACAGAAGGCAGCGGAGGCCTGATTCTGAGTGGGGAAGACAAACTTACACAGCTTGCCCAGCCCACCGTGGGCAAGAGGGCTGGTCAGCCTGCGGGCAGCCCAGGTCCTAGTGTGGAAGCTAACGACAATGTCCGTGCTAGACCCAAGGCATGAAAACAGCACGAGGAGGGAAGGGCCTCCATTTTACAGAGCACGTTCCCATCTCCCTTGAGAACTAAATAAGGCCGGCTTGGCAGCAAGATAAAGAGCAGCTGAGCCCCGGGAAGAATCTTAGCTCTATCAGCTGAGTAGGGGATCTCATCCCAGGGGCCTGGGGCGCAGGAGATGCCTCTGTGGGAAACAGCTGTCTGAAGTCAACAGGGGCCAGCAGGCGAGGGGGCAGGTCAGGCAGGATGACCACTCGCATTGGTAAGTGCATGCCAGATGCTTCCTAGATGGGAGAGGAGTCTGACCCTTCCTCTGTTCTCCAGGCTCTCAGCCTGAGTCATTGTTGTTTTCCTGCCTGGGGCACCTGGGTTACCTGACCTCTTAGCCTAAGATGGGAACGACAGGGTCTCTTCCTAATGTTCCGTGAGTCACACTCAGAATGCAATTCCTCTCCATCTTTCCCAGGTCCTCAGAGCTCACCCATGACTCAGGGAGGCCAGGGCTGCCCCACCGAGCAGACCCTGGGGTCTTGCCTCCCCCACCCCCTGTTATGGCAGAACAGCCAGAGGCTCAGTGCTTTGGAGCTGCCAGGAGTTGGCACTGTGCCCTGGTGGTGCCCCCCTCGCCTGGTGAGTGTGTGGGCAGGCTGCAGCTCTACTCTTGCCTGGCACGGGGGAAGGAGAGGAGGGAGATGAGCCGTTGGATTTATTTAGAGCCTGATTTCCCTCCTACTGCTTCAGAGGGGGCCTCAGGGAGAGCAAGGAGCCAGGCAAGAGAAAGGAAAGTGGGGGAGGGTAATCCAGGAACCAGAGAGGGGTGGGGAGCCAGCAATGGGTTAGCAGGCTGCCCCAAACACCATCCCTGTGTCAGGCTTTACCTTGTAACAGTCCAAGCCTTCTCAACCAGGGATGGGAAGAACCTTCTAGGGCCCTCCAGCCCCACAGAGGGAGGTTCATTCTCCAGCTCACCTTGGCACCCTGGGCCGTGGCCAGCTGTCCCTTCAACTGTCAGGAAGAGGTGTTCACCAGAGCCTTGAAAATCATCTGCTCTAGCTGCAATGTAATTAGCCTCAGAGGCCCAGTGGGGAATTGGGCCCAGCAGGGGCCCAGTCCCCGAAAAGGACGGATAGATAGGTGCCTTTCCTGAGCCCCAGAACTCATCTATCCTGGACCTGGCAGCAGGAGATGGGAGAAGACGCCAACACTCCCCTTTGACCCTGGCACACTCTACCCTCCTTATCAGATCAGAGACCCCTCTCAAGCCATCCAGCTGCTTTCATAAGGAGGACTTCTTGTCGGATGCTGGAGAGAAGGGACTGAGACAGTGCTGCTCATCCTTGCCGCATCTTTCCAGGCACTCTCCCTGCTCTCTTGAGCTCCGGGAATCACTGCCTAATGAGCTGATTTGTCTCAGTGGGTCAGGAGATAAAAGCAAAGAGGAGAATTAAATATTTATCAGTTGCCTGGTTCTCTGAGCAAAGAGCTTCCTCTCCATCCCCAGGCCCTGGGCTCCTCTGGCTTCATCTCCTGGCCTCCCTGCTGAGCAGGTGCTCAGGAGGGGCCCCTGCTTGGGGATGCCTCAGCAGGAGGAGTGGGATGGCTGGGGCACAGTCAGCCAGCCCACCCATGTGCTGGACACCCAGTTTCCAGCCTGGGAGAGAAGCTGGGCTGAGGGGTGAGGAGGTAAGGCAGTGCCCGGGGATGGCCAGCTGAAGGCGATAATGGAGGTCCTCAAGTTTCATGATCCTTCTGTCTGAAGGGGCTGGTATGGGGTTCTCTGCTCTCCTCCAGGCTCCCTAATCTGTCCTTTACTAAGGCACAGGAGGGCTGGCTTGGCCCCCTCTGTAAGGGCCTCGCATCCTGTGTCTGCTGTGTTCAGACCCCAGAAACCCTCCCTGGGGAACTCCAGACCTTGCCCGAGGGCCTCTCTAATGCCTCCGGGCCCTCAGTCTCCAGCCCCGCCTCCCTCTACCCGTCTGTCCTGGTCTGTGGAGCCACCTGCTCTGAGCCTCCCCCAACCCGAGCCCCTCTCGGCACACACCGGATGCGCCCTGCTCTAGGACGGGGCCACCGGGAAGCCTCCGGCGTGAACATCCATCGCTCCACTTTGCTGGAGCGCCACCGCCCCCCACCCCCCACGCCATGCCCTGCCCCGCCACAGAGGCGTTCCTCAAAGTCCTGAACTGGGGGAAGGGTCCGAGGGACAGGAGTGTCACCCCAGCTTCCCCACCCCCACCCTCCCCGTAGGCACTCACCGCCTCCGAGTCCTCAAACCCGGGCACGTAGGAGTCGTCATACATGGGGGAGTCCGGGTGGGGGGGAAGCGAGCGGCGCCGGGGGCGGGAGCGGCCCGGAGGCAGGGGCGATGACAGCGGGCCGCGCCCGGGAGATGCCACCGAGCCCCGCAGCCCTGCGGGCGGCGGCGGAGAGCGAGAGCGCGAAGGAGGGAGCGAGCCGCGAAGACCAGCTGCTCCGAGCTCAAATCACCGCTCCCCCTACCCCACCCCCCCAAAACCCTGCCGGTCCCACCCCGAGCGCGGCTGAGGAAATCTGGCGCCGGCTCCTACAATAGCGCCCGCCCACCTGACCCCCCTCCCCGGGAGCGGGCGAGGGGGCGGCGGCGGGGGGCGCCGGCCGCCGGGGGAGCCCGAGGCCCGGCCGCCGGAGGGTGGCCGACGCCAGCGGGGGAGAAGGTGGGTCCCCGAGCACCTACGGGGCAGAGGGGCGGCGGGGAGGAAGGGGAGGAGAGACTGCGGGCGGGGCGGATCCCGGCGTGGAGGAGGCGGGCCGAGGAGGGACGCGGAGACCGAGACGCTCGGCAACCCAGGAAATGCTCCGCCGGGAAACAAAGGGCTGGCGCGGGGGAGGGGCGGGGCGGGGCCGGCCGCGGAGCCGGGACCCCGCGAGCGAGGAGCGGGCGCAGGTTAAGGGGAGGCGGGAGAGAGGGAGAGGCAGCGCAGGGGCAGAGGCCGAGAGAGGAAGAGGGGGGGCCGGGTAGCGGGAGACCGGAGGCAGGGGAGGCGGGGCGGGGGCGGGCGGCAGGTGAGAGGGCGGCGTGTCTGCGCCCCGGCGGCCCGGGAGACTCCAAGAACAAACCCTGCAGGGGTCCTGGGGAGGAGTGGCTTTAACGACCCCCGGCCAAATGCCGAAAAGTAGCTCCCGTCCCCCGCCTCCCCAACCCCCCCCACGCCAGGCGCTCGGCCCCGTTAGTGCTGCGACTCGCTCGCAGCAAAGGGCCTCGGTGGTTGCCCAACCCGGGCGGATTGGGGCCCGGCCACCTTACTACACCTGTTGCGCGGGCAGATTTCATCCTAGTCTGGCCAGGATGGGGGTTCCCTTCCTCATTTCCTTGCCAAGGACTGTGCCAGGCATTGCCAAGGCATCGTGGGAATTGGCGTAGGGAGGGGCTGCTTTAGGCGAACCTAAAGGGAGGGGGAAAGAAGCCAGAGAGTGGAGGTAGGGGGGTGGTTGTGGCTGGGACTGAAGGAGGGAGCCTGGCCACGCCGGGGTTGGTGGGGGGAGCAATTTCCTCAGGCACTAGTCCAAGGCCAGATACCCTCCTTAGCAAAAGGATGAGGGTGGTCCGGGTGGCCAGTGTGTGGGTTGGAAGCACATGTACCACTCTTCCAGTCAGTCTCCTTCAAAGGGGCACTAAGGTTTGAGGTTAGAGACCCGAGCAGCATCCCTTGTCTTGAGGAAACTTCCTCAAAGATCCACCCATTTGAACTCCAGAGCAAAATTATTCCTTTGAATTTTGATTCCCTCCCTACCCTTTCCTCCCCTCTCTGCCTCCTCCCAGAGATTGAGGCGGCTGGCGGGGATGGGGGATGTGAGATAGAGGGGTGCTCTTGGACAGCTTCTGGGTCTCAGTCCTTCTCCCCTCCCAGAGTCTCACACCCAGGAGGGTGAATCTGATATTTGCTCATCCCTTTTCTTCCTGGGCTACAGGGGAGTTGGAAAACCAAAACTCTGACAGGGTTGGGTGAGATCTGTGGTAGGAAGCACTGTGCCTGGCAGAGAGAGGAAGACCACCCAAACCAACTGGCTTCCCACTTAGGTCACTTGTTTGTGTTCCTTAACAAGAAAAAGAGAAGGGGGTCTCATTTTAAGACTGTCTTGGTCTGCCTTCAGTCTCTCACCCCTCTGTGAATGGTGCAGTCCAGCCCTGCCCAGCATCTACCTCCCGCAGGGATTTGGCGTGCAACTTTCTTGGAGCCCCTATGGCCCACTATTGGGGGAGGCAGTGTACTTTCACAGTTGCCTCTCCCGAGGCTAGCACCATTTGGGGCTTGGTTATATGTTGGATTCTTCTGTATCGGAAGTTCCCAGACACTGTCTTCTCGCTTTGTGCCCTCCCCCAGTTCCTCAGTATTTCTCATAGCCTCCTTTATTCTCTGTCTCTTCTGTCCTTCCAGAGGGACAGAAAAGGGGCATTAAACGTGACACAATAAGCCCTTAAGGTGCTCTCTCCTGGGAGATGATTCTAACGAAGGCGACAGCTACCGGGGCATCTGCCTCTCTCTCCATCCCTGAATTTACTCTCCTGGCCCCTTCTTTTGGGACTCTAGGTAACAGTGGATCTGCTATCAACCTCACTCCTGTCTTACACACCTTGTCTTCATCCCCATCTGGGACAGTGGTGTCTTAAGTCTGCTTATGAAGCATGAATTGCCATGCCAACCACCCCCAGGAGATGTATTCAAGTTCCTCATACCTGGGCCATCTCCTGGGTCCTGCAGAAGCTTCAGAGCTTCTCCCTGGTTCCCTTCTCTCCGAGTTGCTACTCACTGCCCTCTTCCATTTCTCATCTCACCCACAACTGCCTGCTCTAGTTCTCATGCCAGCCTAGTGCTTCCTGTCCTATATCAAGACATGTGCCTGTCACTACCCATGTGGTCCCTAATCCATTTTCTTTTCCCTGGCTAAGCATAAGGAGAGTGAGCTGAAGGTTAGGGTGGGAGGAGGATTCGTGGACAGGATTCCTCCTGCCTTCCTCTTTCTAGGAGAGCATCATTAGACTGGCAGCTGGCAGATACCCAAGGCATGGAAGCAGGACGTGGGATCGGGGCTGGGGGGAAGCCTGAATAACCGGGTTTGGGAGTTGGAATTCTTGGGAATCTCCAAAATACATTCTAGCTTCTCCTATAAGTGCACCAGGAAACTGGGTGGATCCCAGTCGCGGAGTGTTGAAGGGGGGAAACTGAGGCAGAAGCTAGGACCTCTAGGAAGTCCTCCCCAGCAGTATTTAAGATCTGGAGAAAGCCAAAGCCTCTAGCATTCTAGCTGCTGGGCTGCTCCCAGGGAATGCAGGGAGGAGCACCAGGGGAGCTTCGCAGAGTCCTCCCCTCAGTCCTCACATCTAGACCCCTTTTTGGCCCCCACACGGTTCCCCGCCCCCATTCCAGTCCCAGTGCTTAGAGGGTGCCAGCACTGGCGCTCCCTCCTTTCCTACCTGCCACCTCTACCCTTAGCCTCACCTACTCCGCCTCCCTCCCCATCACTGCAGTCTTCCCCCAAATGGCAGCCCTCTCCCTAGCTCGGAGTGGGCTCTCCTCCCACCCACTGGAGAGGGGGCCCTCGCGTTTACCTCATTCAGCAGGAAGGTTGCACTGGAGTCAGAAAAAGACATAGACCGGGCTGGCGGCCTCTCTCCTTCCTCCGGGGCAGGGGCTCCGAGGCGGGAGCAGGAGCGGGCAGCTGCTCTGCACACTGGCTCCCACCTGCACGCCTGGCCTCGCCCCACGCCCGGCTCCCACGGCGCTCCCTTCCCTCTCTCCGGGCTCCCTCCTCCCTTCCCTTCTCCCTCCCTCCCTCCCTCTCTCTCTCTCTTCCTTTCTCGCCGCCTCTGTCACTCTCTCCCTCCCTTTTCGCTTTTCAGCCCAGCTTTCTCCATTTCCGTCTCTTCCCCCGTCTACGATCCCTGTTTATCTGGGGGCCTGCCACTGTCCTTCCATCCACATATCTCGCCTTTCTTCCCTGACCGCCCCCCCACACACCACCTTCTCTTCCTTAACCGTCTCCCCAGAAAAGGTGGGGGCTCCGGAGCTCCCACTGCCGCAGGCAGAAGGGCAGGAGTAGCCGAAGGGCTGCCCGGACTCCGGAGCTTTAGGCGGAAGGCTCCGCTCCCTTCCGACACCTGCTCGGTGCGCCCGGAAAGAAAGGCGCCGCGGTCCGAGACGACTTCGACCTGTCCTCAGCAGAGGGAGAGATCGGAAAGGAAGAATGCTTGTGTACGGCTCGGTAGCCCCAGCGTCCAGCGCTCCCTCTGGGTTCCGGGGAAGCTCCGTCCATCCACCCGTCCCAGGCCCAGACCCGGTGGCTCCTTTGGGATCCAACTGGAGACACCCCAGCGGGGATGCGCCCGGCACCCGGGGCGTCTCTACTGTCACTCTTCTCTCCCGGGTTCCGGGAGCCGCGGGACTCAGCTCGCACAGGCGGAGAGCGAGGCGAGGCGGCTCCTCCCGGCCAGCTGCAGCGCCCCCTGGGCTTGCTCGCCCCGCGGTCGCGGTCGCACACGCCCTCCAGGTGGTGGCACCCGGGGTCCGCCTGTCGGCCGGCAGGGCTCTGGCCCTGCCAGCAGGAGGCGCTGCCCTGGCTAGACCAGAGGCAGCGCGTTTCGGAGCCAGACCCTCGCCCGCCAGAAGCCTAACAGGGCCCCCCCTCATCCGCTCTTTTTTCCAGGAACTGCGATCCCACCTCCAGACCCCTTTGGGATCTGCACTCTATCCCCTCCCCCAAGGGGCTTCTTTGAGGTCTTTGGCCCTTCTGGGTCCCTACGTTGCTCCTACCTCCATCCTGCTCTCCGGGGGCGCTCCTGCTGAGCCCGGCGGCGTCCTGGCCCGGCCTGGGTAGCAGGGAGTACGGAGTCGTGGGACCAGTCCTCGGGTCAATACCGGCTCCCTCCCGCTTAGGCGGGCACGTCAAATAGGACAAGCCCAAGTTCTGGCGGGGGAAGGGGGGAGCAGGGGAAAGGGGGAGCAGGGGTGTAGCCCCAGCCAGCTCTCTCCCTGCACCCTTGTGAGCGGATCAGCTTCTCATTGGTCCCTGCAAACCCCCAGTATCCCCAGGCTGGACTCTTCTCCATACCAAAGACAGCGGATGGAGGGAGGGGGCGGCCGACAGAGACAGATACACCCTGAAGACCAGTGACCCGGCGTCTCCAACTTTCCCCTCGGCATCAATTAGAACTCTTTCCTTTTGGATCCAGGGTATTCCACTCTCCTTCTTGGCTCTTCTTCTGGCTGCTTTCCTTTGGGGAGTTCCCAATTCCCCCATCCTCCTATTCTCTGGGGATCTTGGAAGACTTCTCCCTGCTTCCCCGTTCAGCTTACCCTGTCCTTGCCCCCATTCCGGAGAGAGCTAAACTGAAGGAGAATCAACTCTCCTCTTTCCACCCCCAACCCCTCCTTATGCTTAACCTGCAAAGTCCTTTGGGGGAGGACCTCCTCTCTCTCTCTCTCTGTGATCTAGTCCCTGCATCCCCTCCCACCCACCTACCCCTCAGTTATTCAGCTTCAACTATTCAGAGGAGATAAAGAGGTTGCTTGTGTGCTTTAAAATTGTGCATGGAGGTTTTTATGGGTTTTGTTTTGTTTTGGCTCTAACAGGGAGCAGAAGCTTTGCTATCATTTGGCAATAGGACCTGGAGGGAGAGAGGCCCCTCCCTACACCCCTGCTGACCACAGCTAATGGACTAGCTCCTCTGGGCCTTGGGGCAGCTTAAGTTTCCATAGGAGAAGGGGAGGGGGGGGGTGCTGGCCAAGGCAAGCAATTGTCCCTAGCTTCCCCCTCCCTCCCTCCTCTTCAAGAACCTACAGCCTCTCCATCCCTTACTTTAAAATAGAAATATCAATGACTTCTCTCTGAGCCTATCAGAGGGAATCTAGGTGCACAGGGACAGCTGAGCACCCTTTACTTGTTCTCATTTCCACTCCAGCTGCTGGAGCACACACCCCTCTCTCTTCTGCTACTGAGAAAAGGTAGGACCCTCAGAGCTGGAGCTGGGAGCCCAGCCTCCAGGTTCACAGAGCAGTTCTCTTCCAGCCCCCTCCATGTGAGATGACTGCTTAGAGGACCCACACAGTCTTCCTCCTCGCTTTACCTCCCTTAGCGCCCCCATCTCTGGCCCTGACCTCACGGTGTCTGACACCCTGCTCAGAGGGGCCTCAAAGCCTGGATGCAGTCCTGTGAGCCATGCTTTAGGTTAGCCCCTTCCGGCCCCTAGCTCCACTATCTGCTTCCCCCACCCCGCACCCCCGCCCTCCAGGTGGCCTTCCCAGACAGCCTTCATCCTCCTCTCTAACCTCCCAGGTTGTCAGGCCCTCAGGATATTTGACAGGACTCTGCTAGCCCTTTTGGCTAGCCTTTGTGCAGACCCCACCCTGCACGGGATGTTGCTGACCTAGAGCTAGATTTCAATCCCCACTTGCCTCCTCAGCAAGGCATAACTCACATAACTGTACTTTGGGGCCCTAACATTTGAAAACCCCTGTACTGCAAAGACAGAGAACAGAGGTCACCATGTCCGTCCCTTTATGTCTACTCTACTGAGAGCTTCTGAGGAAGTTCTGTGGGGGTAGTTTCCACAGGGAATCCCTGTTGCCAACTCCAGATATTACTCTGGGGAAGTTCCTCTACCATCAAACCTCAATCCCTCTTGCTGCAATCTCTGTTTTCTTTTTCTGGGCTCTGCCTCTAGACTTGTGGTGATATTTGATGCTTCTGGGCACTTTCAGTCTCCATCCCCTGACGCAGCATTTGCTATAAATATGTCTGAAGAGTTTCTTGCTGACAGTGCTCAGCAAGACTGCACCTTCCTTCCCACACAAGGCCTCTCTAGAGGGACTGGGCTCTCAGCTATGTCTCCCAGACCCAACTCTTGCTGGTCCTGAGGCAAGTGGTGTGGCTGCTCTGTGAATTTGGGGGTTCCTTTTCATCCCTGGGAAGAGGGGAAGGTGAGAAGGCTGAGATGCTTAGCTCTCATTCTCTTTCTCCCTGGAGTTTGGCTCAGAGTAGGTGGCACATAGTAGGTGTTTGACATATGTCTATTTTAGTCTTAGATCTTAGTTTCCATTGAATGTGACTGGTGATTCCAGTTCCACAGAATGGATTGGAGAGAGGAACAAGGCTGGGCACAGGAGGGGAATGCTAGTGCTGCCCTGGTTGGAGGAAGGGGTATGAGAGGCAGGCTCCCTAGAGTGGCCTGGGGAAGGGGGTGCTGGCCTAGGCTTTACCTCCTTCTCTCCTTTGCTCTTGCCAAACTCTTAACACTTCAGACACTGAATTTCAGCACCACCCAAGGGATCAGGTCAAGTCCTTCCTCCACTCTCACATCTTTACAAGCTTTGTAAACATCAGAGGTGGGGAAGCTGGGGTTGAAAAGAGATGTGATGGAGGTGGGGAATCCCTGGGAGGAGTGCTGAGGCCTAAGTGGGGGCAGGATTCCCTAAGTGGAGGCAGTGGAAGCATCCCAGGCCTTCCAAAAGCTGGGACAGAGTGGACTTGGGCATCCTTTAGAAAAGTGGGGCTGCTGATGAGAGGCTGAGGTGGCCTCAAAAAGGCTCGGGGCAATGGTAATAAGGCGGACCCTGGTGTACATACAGCTGGAATGAGAGAGCTGAGACTTGGGTCCTTTCTTTCTGCACCCTTGGGCCTACTGCAGGTCCTCGGCTCCTTTATCTCTCACAGGACGCCTGACCTCCACCCAGATCAGTCCCCTTCTCTAAAATAAGAATTAGTGGGAGAGGTGTCTGTGGTGGGGCAGGAGGCTGGGTACTCTTCTACTTGCTTACTCTAGCTCTCTCACCCACTTGTGACTCCCACCACTGTCAATTCAGGGTCTGAGCTGTGGTAGCCATCTCCAGCTCAGAATGAGGGCCTGGAGCCCTCAGCCTCCCCGGGAATGAATTATTGAAGAGAACAGAGTGCTAGCTGCTTGGGCGGCTGCCCCCTGGGGCCTGCCATTGCCTGTCACTCTGCTTCTCACGGCTCCTTCACCAGCTGTGAGGAAGATGAGGTCTAGCTGCCTGGGATGGGACAGGCTTTAGGAGATATTAAGGAGAGGCTGGAACTTTGTAGGGATGGGGAAGTGCTGACTCAGGCCTTGAGGAGAAGCCTTCTGGGGAGGAGGGCAGAGGACTGGTGAAGAGTTGTGGCCCCTCATCGTGGATGACGACGGGGTGCTCACCCTGGAGCTGGGTTGGGAAATGAGCCTGGAAGACCCTTGACTTGAGGGGCTGCATTGTCAAGGGGTGGACTCCTATATGCCTTTCTGAGTAACATAGAGCCAGGAGTCTGGATCCTTCTTTGAGTCAGCATCAGGTCACTAGGGGTGCTCTGTACAGAGCTCTCTGTTCCCCCCTGTTCTCCCCCACTCCAGAAATAAGGCCCTACCAAGATTGCAGGAGAACCACAGAGCCTCTGGAAGCAGGTGCTGGTTTACGGTTGACAGGGAGGAGGGCAACAGTCGAGGGTCAAGGTTCTAGGTAGGCCATTGGTGGAAAGAACACAGGATGTGGAGTCTGAAAACCAGCAGGCAAATCCTAATTCGATCACTCACTAGTTCAAGCGAGCCACTTGGAAACAGTTTTCTTACTTTTAAAAGGGGCAAGAGCAGTGCTTGCTCAAGAGATTCTGTGAGAATTCAGCAGGAATATTTGTGTTTCATAAAATGTAAATTCCCATGGAAAAGTTAGTTGTTGTTATAAACAGGGAAGCGGTGCATAGTGGAGAGAACCTGTCCAGAGTCATGATCTGGGTTACCACCCGTGCCCTGTGACTGACCCCTCGTCTTTCCGCTTCTGTGGTTACAGGACTTTTCAAAAGGCCACACTCAGTGCTTGGCTCTGGATTTAGACCTAGATCTTCAGATTCTATCTCCTGGGTTCTTTCCATTACACCATGTGGGCTGGACACTCTGGTCCACTCTGACCTTCCACCCGTGCTCAGCACAGGGGACTTCCCCAAAAAGTCCCCCACACCCTGATGCCACAGCGATGAGTACTTCATTCCTTTGTCTCATGTGTGGCCACACCCCTCTCTCCTTCAGGAATAACACAGCAAATACATTTCTTAGCTTTCCCCTGAGGCAGCATAAATGATATTATCAAGCATGTGGAATGTAGTTTAAAAATAACTTTTTATCATTACAGAAGTAGGGATTATGTATTGGAGAAAGGAAATACAGACAAGCAACAAGATGAGACAAATCAAAACACAGTATTCTCACCACCCTGTTATTTCCACCATTAATGCTTTTGGTGTAATCCTTCTGGATATTTTTTCCTTAAAAAAATTGGGATATAATTTAGTTGTATATAGCGTACTGATTTAAATGTACAATTGGGTAAATTTTTTGCATATATGTACTGATACATCAATGTCTGTGTAACCACATCCATGTCAAGGTCTGTGACATCCTCACTCAAGAGCTGTCCTTGTACCCTTTCATGGTCAGGATCCAGAGTCTTGTGGTGATGGTGCCTTAGGCTCTTATCACCATAGATTAGGTTTGCCTGTTCTTGAACTTCATATAAAAAGGATTGTGCAGTGTGTACTCCCTCATATCTGGTGTCTCTCCCACAATATTATATTTTTGAGATTTATCTCTGTTGCATTTATCAACAACTTAAAAAAATGTCATGTGGTATTCTATTGTTAGAATACACTATGATTTATTTTTCCATTCTCCTCTTGACAAACACTTAGGATGTTTCCAATTTTGTTGTATACTGAATAAAATTACTATGAACATTCTTGAACATGTGTCTTTTGGTTAGACACATGAACCCATTTCTCTTGGAGGTATATAGCAAGAAATGGAATTGCTGCGTTATAGGTTAGGTTGTATGTTTTTTTTTTTTTTTATGTACGCACACATACACACATACACACAGAGAGAAATGAATGCTTTTTTAACCTGCTTATTTTCATCCAATGTTCTCCATGGTTCCATTTCATTAATTTTCTCTTTATCTAATCCCAGTCAATATTCAGATCTCCCAATTGGCCCCAAAATGTCTTGTATAGCTGATGTGCCCTAATCAGTATCCCATCAAGAATTCACACACTGCATCCTGCAACACCTCACCTTGGGTCCTCGCTGGTTGGTGGCTGGAGACATGAGCTCCTTGTCACGTGGACCTCTACGCAGAACTGCAGACACATGGCAGCTGCTGAGAGAGAGAGAGGGAAGGTGTGGTCTTTTTGGAACCGAATTTGGGGAGTGACTTGTCATCTTTCTTGCTGCATTTTATTCCTTAAAAGCAAGTGACTAGATCCAATCCAGACTCAGAGGGTGGTGATTAAACAAGGACTTGGATACCAGAAAGTAGGGATCATGGGGAGCCATTTCAGAGCTGATGGGAAGATGTATAATAATTTAAAGGGAACTTTATATATAAGGACTTCTTCCCTGATAGCTCAGTTGGTAAAGAATCCACCTGCAATGCGGGAGACCCTGGTTCAATTCCTGGGTTGGGAAGATCTGCTGGAGAAGGGATAGGCTACCTACTCCAGTGGCTTGTGGCTCAGCTGGTAAAGAATCCACCTGCAATGTGGGAGACCTGGGTTTGATTCCTGGGTTGGGAAGATCCTCTGGAGAAGGGAAAGGCTGCCCACTCTAGTATTCTGGCCTAGAGAAATTCTGTAGACTGTATAGTCCATGGGGTAGCAATGAGTTGGACATGACTGAGCAAGTGTCACTTAATGTATATATGATACACACACACGCACATATATATAGACCAATACTTCTATTTACATTTTATGAGTGAGAAGACAGCTTCCTTTTTCATTCTATTTAAAGTAGGTCCCTCCGCTCATAGACTTAGAGAACAAATTTACAGTTACCAGGGAGGAAGATGGGAAAAATGAGGCGGGGGAGGGATAGTTAGGGAGTTTGGTATCAACACGTTCTCACTGCTGTATTTTAAATGGATAAGCAACAAGGGCCTACTGTATAGCACAGGGAACTCTG
Organism: Oryx dammah; assembly: GCF_014754425.2. Lineage (NCBI taxonomy): Eukaryota > Metazoa > Chordata > Mammalia > Artiodactyla > Bovidae > Oryx > Oryx dammah. The sequence goes on from NW_024080625.1 coordinate 696,726, forward strand.
CTCAATGTTATGTGGCAGCCCGGATGGGAGGGGAGTTTGAGGGAGAATGGATACAGGTGTGTGCATGGCTGTCCACTTGAAACTGTCACTGCACTGTTAATCAGCTATGTGTGTCTGTGGTCCGTTGTGGTCCATCTGTGGTCCGTCAGTCATGTTTGACTCTTTGCGACCCCATGGACTATAGCCCATCAGGCTCCTCTGTCCGTGCGATTTTCTCAGCAAGAATACTGGAGTGGGTTGCCATTTTCTCCTCCAGGGGATCTTCCTAATACTCCAATATAAAATAAAAATTAAAAAAAAGTAGGTTCCTCCAGTTACCTTTTATTATAATTACCTCTTCTGGTAAGTTCTCACAACACCCTTAAAAAATAGACTACATTTAGAGCAGTTTTAAGTTCACAGAAAGATTGAGGGGAAAGTACATTTCCCACTAACACCCTCCCCCTACACACGCACTGCCTCTCCCATTATTAATATCCCCCACCAGAGTAGTACAGTATGATTTTGTTAAAATCAATAGAGGATGATTTTGACACATCCTTGTTACCCAAAAGTCCCTAGTTTACATCAGGGTTCACTCTTGGTGTTGTACATTTTATGGTTTTTTAAAAAATTTATTTATTCTTTAATTGAAGGATAATTGCTTTATAGAATTTTGTTGGTTTCTACCAACATGAATAAGCATTAACATGATGCTTATTGATGTTGGTGTATAACATGAATAACATCAACATGAATAAGCCATACATTCTATGGTTTTTTTTTTAATTAATTAATTAATTAATTAATTTAATTTTTACTTTACAATTCTGTATTGGTTTTGCCATACATTGACATGAATCCACCACAGGTGTACATGCGTTCCCAAACATGAACCCCCCTCCCACCCGCCTCCCCACAACATCTCTCTCGGTCATCCCCACGTACCAGCCCCAAGCGTGCCATATCCTGCATCGGACATAGACTGGCAATTCGATTCTTACATGATATTATACATGTTTCAATGCCATTCCCCCAAATCATCTCACCCTCTCCCTCTCCCACTGAGTCCAAAAGTCCGCTATACACATCTGTGTCTTTTTTGCTGTCCTGCATACAGGGTCATCATTGCCATCTTTCTAAATTCCATATATATGTGTTAGTATACTGTATTGGTGTTTTTCTTTCTGGCTTACTTCATTTTCTATGGGTTTTGACATGTATAATGGAATATACCCACTATATGGGAATACCAGACCACCTGACCTGCCTCTTGAGAAACCTATACGCAGGTCAGGAAGCAACAGTTAGAACTGGACATGGAACAACAGACTGGTTCCAAATAGGAAAAGAAGTATGTCAAGGCTGTATATTGTCACCCTGCTTATTTAACTTCTATGCAGAGTACATCATGAGAAATGCTGGGCTGGAGGAAGCACAAGCTGGAATCAAGATTGCCGGGAGAAATATCAATAACCTCAGATATGCAGATGACACAACCCTTATGGCAGAAAGTGAAGAGGAACCAAAAAGCCTCTTGATGAAAGTGAAAGAGGAGAGTGAAAAAGTTGGCTTAAGGCTCAACATTCAGAAAACTAAGATCATGGCATCTGGTCCCATCGTTTCATGGGAAATAGATGGGGAAACAGTGGCAACAGTGTCAGACTTTATTTTTCTGGGCTCCAAAATCACTGCAGATGGTGATTGCAGCCATGAAATTAAAAGACACTTACTCCTTGGAAGGAAAGTTATGACCAACCTAGAAAGCATACTAAAAAGCAGAGACATTGCTTTGTCAACAAAGGTCCGTCTAGTCAAGGCGGTGGTTTTTCCAGTGGTCATGTATGGATGTGAGAGTTGGACTGTGAAGAAGGCTGAGGGCTGAAAAATTGATGCTTTTGGACTATTCTAGTAGGATGCTTTTAGTTCAGTTCAGTTGCTCAGTCATGTCCGACTCTTTGCGTCCCCATGAATCACAGCAAGCCAGGCCTCCCTGTACATCACCAACTCCTGGAGTCCACCCAAACCCACGTCCATCGAGTCGGTGATGCCATCTAACCATCTCATCCTCCATCGTCCTGTTTTCCTTCTGCCCCCAATCTTTCCCAGCATTGGGGTCTTTTCCAGTGAGTCAGCTCTTTGCATCAGGTGGCCAAAGTGTTGGAGCTTCAGCTTCAACATCAGTCCTTCCAATGAACACCCAGGACTGATCTCCTTTAGGATGGACTGTTTGGATCTCCTTGCAGTCCAGGGACTGCAGTAAGGGACTCTCAAGAGTCTTTTCCAACACCACAGTTCAAAAACATCAATACTTCGGCACTCAGCTTTGTAGTCCAACTCTCACATCCATACATGACCACTGGAAAAACCATAGCCTTGACTAGAAGGACCTTTGTGGACAAAGTAATGTCTCTGCTTTTTAGTATGCTTTCTAGGTTGGTCATAACTTTCCTTCCAAGGAGTAAGCGTCTTTTAATTTCATGGCTGCAGTCACCATCTGCAGTGATTTTGGAGCCCAGAAAAATAAAGTCTGACACTGTTTCCACTGTTTCCCCATTTACTTGCCATGAAGTGATGGGACCAGATGCCACGATCATAGTTTTCTGAATGTTGAGCTTTAAGACAATGTTTTCACTTTCCTCTTTCAGTTTCATCAAGAGGCTCTTCACTGCCCTTAAAATCCTCTATGCTCTGCCTATTCATTCCTCTCTTCCTTCAAACCTTGGCAACCACTGATCTTTTTACAGTTTCCATAGTTTTACCTTTGCTAGAAGCTTGTATAGTATTTGTTTTGTTGTTAGCAACTATAGTACCGTTGATAAGTTGTGTCCCCATGGACTACAGCATGCCAGGCTTCCCTGTCCTTCACTATCTCCCAGAGTTTGCTCAAACTCATGTCCATTTAGCCGGTGATGCTATCTCATCCTCTGCCAGCTCCTTTCTCTTCCTATGCTCAGCCTTTCTCATCTCATTCGGCCTTTTCCAGTGAGTCAGCTCCTCAAGTCAGGTGGCCCAAGAATTGGAGTTTCACCTTCAGTGTCAGTCCTTCTTGTGAATATTTAGTGTTGATTTCCTTTAGGATGGACTGGTTGGATCTCATTGCTGTCCAAGGGACTCTCAAGAGTCTTCTCCAGCACCATAGTTCAAAAGCACCAATACTTTGGCATCCAGTCTTCTTTATGGTCCAACTCTCATACCCATACATGACTACTAGAAAACCATAGCTTTGACTATATGGACCTTTGTCAGCAGAGTGATGTCTCTGCTTTTTAATATGCTATCTAGGTTTGTCATAGCTTTCTTTCCAAGGAATAAGCATCTTTTGATTTCATGGCTACGGTCACTGTCTGCAGTGATTTTGGAGCCCAAGAAAAAAATCTGTCACTGCTTCCACTTTCCCCCGTTCTATTTGCCATGAAGCGATGGGACTGGATGCCATGCCCTTAGTTTTTTGAATGTTGAGTTTTAAGCCAGCTTTTTCACTCTCCTCTTTCACCTTCATCAAGAGGCTCTTTAGTTCCTCTTTGCTTTCTGCCATTAGAGTGGTATTATCTGAGTGTCTAAGTTTGTTGATATTTTTCCTTGCAATCTTGATTCCAGCTTCTGATTCATCCAGCCTGGCATTTTGCATGCTGTACTCTGCATATAAGTGAAATAAGCAAGGTGACAATATACAGCCTTGATGTACTCCTTTCCCAATTTGGAACCAGTTCATTTTTCCGTGTCTAGTTATAACTGTTGCTTCTTGACCTGCACACAGGTTTCTCAGGAGACAAGTATGATGGTCTAGTATTTCCATCTCTGTAAGAATTTTCCAGTTTGTTGTGATCTGCACAAAGGCTTTAACATAGTCAATGGAGCAAAAGTAGATGTTTTTATGGAATTCCTTTGCTTTCTCTATGATCCAATGAATGTTGGCAATTTGATCTCTGGTTCCTCTGCCTTTTCTAAATCCAGTTTGTACATCTGGAAGTTCTCAGTTCGAGCATTACCTTGCTAGCATGTGAAATGAGAGTGGTTGTTTGATAGTTTGAACATACTTTGGCATTGTCCTTCTTTGGGATTGAAATGAAAACTGATTTTTCCAGTCCTGTGGCCACTGCTGAGTTTTCCAAATTTGCTGACATATTGAGTGCAGCACTTTGACAGCATCATCTTTTAGGATTTTAAATAACTCAGCTGTAATTCCATCACTTCTACTAGCTTTCTTTGTAATAACACTTCCTAGGGCCCACTTGACTTCACCCTCCAGGATGTCTGGCTCTGGGTGAGTGACCACATCATCATGGCTATCCAGGTTATTAAGACATTTTATGTATAGTTCTTCTGTGTACTCTTGCCACTGCTTCTTAATCTCTTCTGCTTCTCTTAGGCTCTTACTGTTTCTGTCCTTTATCGTGCCCATCCTTGCATAAAATGTTCCCTTGATATCTCTAATTTTCTTGAAGAGATCGCCAGTGTTTCCCATTCTGTTGTTTTCCTCTATTGCTTTGCACTGTTCACTTAAGAATTTTTTTCCCATCTCTCCTTGCTCTTCTCTGGAACCTTGTATTCAGTTGGGTATATCTTTCCCTTTCCCCCTTGGCTTTTGCTTCTCTTCTTTTCTCAGCTATTTGTAAAGCTTCCTCAGAAAACCACTTTGCCCTCTTGCATTTCTTTTTTCTTTGGGATAGATTTGGTCACCACCTCCTGTACAGTGTTACAAACTTCCTTCCATAGTTCTTCAAGCACTCTACCAGGTCTAATCCCTTGAATCTATTAATCACTTCTACTGTATAATTATAAGGGATTTGATTTAGGTCATACCCAAATGGCCTAGTGGTTTTCCCAAGTTTCTTCAATATAAGTCTGAATTTTGCAATAAGGAGCTTATGATCTGAGCCACAGTCAGCTCCTGGTCTTGTTTTTGCTGACTGTATAGAGCTTCTCCATCTTCAGCTGCAAAGAATATAATCAACTGATTTCAGTATTGACCATCTGGTGATGTCCATGTGTAGAGTCATCTCTTGTGTTGTTGGAAGAGGGTGTTTGCTATGACCAATGTGTTCTCTAGGCAACTCTCTTAGCCTTTGCCCTGTTTCATTTTGTACTCCAAGGCTAAACTTCCTGTTACTCCAGGTATGTCTTGACTTCCTATTTAAAAAAAAAAAGAGATCATAGTTTTTTTAAAAAAAATATTTATTTATTTGGCCCTGGGTCTTAGTTGTGGCATGTGGGATTTAGGTCCCTGACCAAAGATAGAACCCAGGCATGGGAGCATGGAGTCCTAGCCACTGAACCACCAGGGGACTCCTTGACTTCCTACTTTTGCATTCCAATTCCCTATGATGAAAAGGACTTCTCTTTTTGGTGTTAGTTCTAGAACGTCTTGTACATTTTCATGGAACTGTTCAACGTCAGCTACTTTGGCATCTGTGGTTGGGGCATAGACTTGGATTACTGTGATGTTGAATGTTTTGGAATGCCTAGGAAACCAACAGAGATCATTCTCTTGTTTTTGAGATTGTACCCAAGAACTGCATTTCAGACTCTTTCACTGTCTATGAGGGCTACTCCACTCTTCTAAGGTATTCTTGTCCATAGTAGTAGATATAATGGTCATCTGAATTAAACTCGCCCATTCCTGTTCATTTTAGTTCACTGATTCCTAAGATGTCGCTGTTCCATCTTGCATCTCCTGCTTGACCACATCCAATTTACCTTGATTCATGGACCTAACATTCCAGGTTCCTATGCAATACTGTTTTTTACAGCATCGGACTTTACTTTCACCACCAGATATATCCACAGCTGAGCATTGTTTCTGCTTTGGCCCAGCCACTTCACTCTTTCTGGAGCTCCTAGTAATTGGCTTCCAGTCTTCCTCAGTAGCATATTGGATGCCTTCTGACCTGGGAGACTTATCTTCTAGTGTCGTATCTTTTTGCCTTTTCATACCATTCATGGGGTTCTCGAGGCAAGAATACTGGAGTGGTTTGCCTTTCTCCTCTCCAGTTCTATAGTATATCCATACAATATGTAGCTAGATTATGCAATATACTTTTCATGATATATATTTTTCTATTTCATTTGCCTGTTTGTTTATTATCTGCCTCCCTGGACTCTAATGTAAGTAGTATGAGGCCATGAACCTTGTCAACATTTTTTACTTCCCATTATATCCCAGTACCTAGAATTGTGCCTGCTACCTAGTAGCATCTCACATGCTAACGGAGTAATGCTCAAAATTCTCAAAGCAAGGCTGCACCAGTACATGAACTGAGAACTTCCAGATGTTCAAGCTAGATTTAGAAAAGGCAGAGGAATCAGAGATCAAACTGCCAACATCTGTTGGATCATCGAAAAAGCAAGAGAGTTCCAGAAAAACATCTACTGCTGTATTGACTATACCAAAGCCTTTGACTGTGTGGATCACAACAAACTGGAAAATTCTTCAAAAGATGGGACTATCAGACCACCTGACCTGCTTCCTGAGAAATCTGTTTGCAGGTCGAGAAGCAACCGCTAGAACCAGATGTAGAACAATGGACTGGTTCCAAACTGGGAAAGGAGTACGTCAAGGCTGTATATTGTCACCCTGCTTATTTAACTTATATGCAGAGTACATCATGAGAAATGCTGGGCTGGAAGAAGCACAAGCTGGAATCAAGATTGCCGGGAGAAATATCAATAACCTCAGATATGCAGATGACACCATCCTTTTGGCAGAAAGCGAAGAACTAAAGAGCCCCTTGATGAAAGTGAAAGAGGAGAGTGAAAAAGTTGGTTTAAAGCTCAGCATTCAGAAAACGAAGATCATGGCATCTGGTCCCATCACTTCATGGCAAATAGATGGGGAAACAATGGAAACAGTAACAGACTTCATTTTCTTGGGCTCCAAAATCACTGCAGATGGTGACTGCAGACATGAAATAAAAGATGCTTGCTCCTTGGGAGAAAAGCTATGACAGATCAAGACAGCATATTTAAAAGCAGAGACATTACTTTGCCAAGAAAGGTCCATCTAGTCAAAGCTATGGGTTTTTCCAGTGGTCATGTATGGATGTGAGAGTTGGACCATCAAGTAAACTGAGCACCAAAGAATTGATGCTTTTGAACTGTGGTGTTGGAGAAGACTCTTGAGAGTCCTTTGAGCCTCAAGGAGATCAAACCAGTCAATTCTAAAGGAAATCAGTCCTGAATATTCATTGGAAGAACTGATACTGAAGCTGAAGCTCCAATACTTCAGCCACCTGATGAGAAGAACTGACTCATTGGAAAAGACCCTGATGCTGGAAAGATTGAAGGCAGGAGGAGAAAGGGATGAGATGGTTGGATGGCATCACCCACTCGATGGACATGAGTTTGAGCAAGCTCTGGGAGTTGGTGATGGACAGGGAAGCCTGGCGTGCTGCAGTTCAAGGGGTCACAAAGAGTCAGATTCGACTGAGCAACTAAGCTGGACTGAACCTAGTAGGCAATTAATGAATGTTTGCCGAAAGGATGAATATCTTTTACAGTTTGTCCAAGTTACATTCTGATTGGAATTCAGGTCTTCCTGACTTCACAGCCCAGACGGATGGGTGTTCATTACATCACATGCGTGCATACTCAGTCACGTCCGACTCTTTGTGACCCTGTGGACTGTAGCCCGCCAGGCTCCTCTGTCCCTAGGATTCTCCAGGCAAGAATACTGCAGTTGCCATTTCCTTCTCCAGGGGATCTTCCCAACCCAGAAATTGAACCTGCATCTGCTGCAGTTCCTGCACTGATAGGCAGATTCTTTACCACTGAGCCACCTGGGAATGCCTCATTACACCGCACTGGGAAGGGAGAAAGACGGTGGGAGAGAGAAGGGGATGGGCAGAAGGAGTGAAGACAAGAAAGGAAGAGGATAGGAGGCAAATAGCTTTTCTTTAGCCAAGGGAGAAGCTCTGGAAGGCTCTCCTTTCCCTTGAGAGCCCTGCCCCAGCAAGAAAGTTAAGAGTTCACATGCCTCTGCAACAAAGAGTGAAGATCCCAAGTGCTGCAATTAAGACCCGGCACAGCCAAACAAACAAATATATATATATATATTTATTATTATTTTTAAAGAAAGTTCCCATTCTCACTACAGCTGGCTTTATCCTTGGACATCCAGGCTTGGCTCCTTTATAGATTTTGCCCCCGAGATAACTGCTACCCAATTTAAAAGTTAGTTTCTTTCTCTCTTTCTCTCTCTTTTTTAATGATTTTGCAGTGAACTCTGGGAGATGGTGATGGACAGGGAGGCCTGGCGTGCTGTGATTCATGGGGTCGCAAAGAGTCGGACACGACTGAGCGACTGAACTGAGCTGAACTGTATGCCTTCTGGGTTTCCCTGCCTCCCAGCTCCTAGCCTGTTTGTGCTGGTTGATGGGTGTGAGGACATGATAAGATACCCTAAGCATGAAAAAGATTATAATGATCCTTGTATAGTGAAAAACAATTCAACCCTCAAGAAACTCAACTGCAAAAAAATTTAGAGGTTTAACAAAATTCTGAAAATTTTCATGACAAATTTGATGTGTGGGGGAAAATATCAAATATAAAATTATTTCTAAATAAATATTTTTCAGTGCCCTGTTTTGCTGACACCTAGCCCTCGGCATATCTATTGAGTAAACAGTCACTGTTAAATCCCCAAAACCCCACCTTGGTGGGATGGAAATGTGAAATTTAGGGGAATTATAGTATATTGTGTCTTTCCTTATTTAGAGTATTTTTCTGAATTGGCATTTCCCCAAAAGTTTGTCTTGAAAATTTCTAAACCTTTCTGTAGATTTAAAGTTGCAAGAATTATATGACTATATATGCCTTTCACTTAGATTCACTAGTTGTTACAATTTTCCCACATTTGCTGTGTAGACATGTGTTTTTGCTGAACCATTTGAGTTAGTTCCAGATATCAGCTTCATTCCTAAATACTTTATCATGTATTTGCCAAGAACAGAGACATTTCTACATAAGCACAAAATGTTATTCACATTCAGGAATTTTAACATTGTTACAATATTATCTACTATATAGTCTGTTGCAAATTTCCCCAATGGTCCCAACAATTTTCCTATGATTACAAAAACAAACAATAAACCAAAAAAACCCCCAAACCCGCGAGATCCAATCAAGCATCATGCATTACGTCTAATTATGTCTCTCTGGTTTCCTTAAAACTATAAGATTTCCCTGCTCTATTTTTTTTCTTGCGTAACATTGATATTTTTGAATGGTGCAGGCCAATTGTTTTAGAAATATACCTCAATTTGTCTCCTTGGGATCAGATTCAGTTTAAACATTTTTGGTAGGAATACGACAAGTGACTTTGTGTTAAACATTTTTGGTAGGAATACGACAAGTGACTTTGTGTCTTTCCCAGTGCATCCTGTGGGGGACACGTGATGTCAGCTTGTCCCATTTTTGGCGATGTTAAATCTGATTACCTGGTGTGACTTCCTTGGTGGCTCAGTGGTAAAGAGCCTACCTGCCAATGCAGGGGACACAGGTTCCATCTGTGGTCCAGGAAGATTCCACATGCCGCAGAGCAACAAAAGCCCGTGCCCCGCAACTGGAAAGGCCACGCTCTAGAGCTGGTTAGCCACAGCTACTGAGCCCACACGCCTGGAGCCCACGTTCCACAGCAACAGAAGCCACCCCAGTGAGAAGCCCATGTACCGCCGCCAAGAGGAGCCCCTGCTGAAAGCCCGTGCAAAGCAATGAAGACCTAGAGCAGTCGAAAATAAAGAAATGAAATCATAAAAATTTAGTCATCAGGTTAAGGTGGCATTCGTGGCATTTTTCTTAATTAGGGAGGATGTTACCTCAGGGAGGAGGAGAGGGATGAGAGAGCCGGAGGGAAGAGTGAGAAGACCAGGGAGGAGAGGAAAGGCAGGGCTAAGGTTGGCCATCATTTTTCCTGGGGCCAACACTGTGCAAAGTGAAGCCTGCTTCCTGCTCCCTGCCGCGGAGCCTTGGAGCCAGCCTGCGCCAAGGCAGCAGCAACTCAATGACTTTCTCTTCTCCCTTCTCTTCCCTGATGCCCAGGTCCTGAACTAAGGGCTGAGATTCACCTGGGTCAAAACCAAGTTCAAAGAGAATCCTTGTCTTGAGTGTCTGCCACCCACATCTACAGAGTGATAGCTGATTTCTAGGTGCTGGTTCTCCATCCTGGGATTTCTCTAGGATCCTTTCTCTTGATCTTGATCTGTCCTGAAGAACTAAGCACAATACAGAAGGGGAAATGCCGTATGCTAAACACCAATTTTTTAAATGACAATATCTATAAGCCAATGACAATCAGCTCCACCCCACATCCTTCTATTCAAGGTGGATGAAAGCACTTTAGTGAGCTTATATATATATCTCTATCTATGTATATTTATGTATTTATGGGGGTTCCCAGGTGGCGCTAGCAGTGAAGAACCTGCCTGCCAATGCAGAGGTCCCAGGAGATGCAGGTTTGATCCCCGGGTTTGGAAGATCCCCTGGGGAGGGCATGGCAACCGACTCCAGTATTCTTGCCTGGAGAATCCCATGGACAGAGGAGCCTGGCAGGCTACAGTCCATAGGGTCGCAGAGTCAGACATGATTGAAGCGACTTAGCACACAGCACACACACATATTTACAACCTTACACACAACCTCTGAGGCTTATGAGATGAGGAATCCTGGTATTAAATATTGTTCCTTTTAGTCCCACTCTCATCTTGAGCACATGTATAAAGCTGACTTTCTAGACCATTTTTGGCAAGAGCAAAAGCAACTTTTTCCATGGCAACTACTCAGCCAGGGAGATTGGGAAGCAGTGGGAGAATGGCCTTATGACTCTCTCCTTACTACTCTAAAATATTTTAAACAAAAGTGTGGACTTCATAATATTCTACCGCTAAAAATTTCAGTAGTATTTCTCAAAAAGAACATTTTCTCATAGCACTGAAATTACATTACCCCCCAACACAATTAAAAATAATTCCATGTGACACCCAGTACATCAAGCTTCCTCTTTTGTAAGAAGGTTGATTGGGAGGAGTTTGGGTTGAGGAGGGACTTGACAAGCCCTCAAGAAGGAAGTGGGATTCTGGGGCTTCCCTGGTGGGACAGTGATTAGGACTCTGCACTTTCACTGCCTCAGGCCGAGGTTCAGTCCCTGGTTGGGGAATTAAGATCCTGCAAGTCTTAGGACATGGCACACACCCTCCCCACCCCACCCCCCACCCCCCAAAAGAAGGAAGTGTGATTCTGAACAAGGCCTAGAATGAAAACTAAAAGCTAGCTCACTGTGGCAGGCTGACTCCAAGCTGGCCCCAGAGGATCCCTGTCTTCTGGTATCCACTCCTCTGGTATAAGGGCCAGCCTTGTGACTTGCTTCTAGTTCACAGAACATAGCAAAAGGGATGAGATGGCAGTTCTTTGATTAGGCTACAGGAGCCTGTGACTTCCATCTTGCTAGCAGACTCTCTCCCTCTGGTTTTGATGAAGTAAGCTGCCATGCTGGAGAGATACATGTAGCAAAGAGCTGAGACCCTCAGTCCAACACCCTTCAGGAACTGTCAACAACCACCTGAACCTGGAATTAGATTCTTCCTCATCCAAGCCTCAGATGAGACTGCAGCCCTGGCTGACACCTTGATTACAGCTCAGAGCACACAACTAAGCCATGCCTGAGCTGTAGAAACTGAGCTAGTAAACATGTTTAAGGTGTTAAATGTGTGGTAGTTAGGCAGCAATAGATAACTGATACACTCATTTAGTAAAACAGCCTTGAAAAAAGAATTCACTTTCATCCCTTTTTACCAAAGAGGAAACTAGAACTGAGAGGCTGGATCAATTGTCCAATCAAGGCATCAGTCATCTTCTTGGTTGTAAAAGCAGAAATAGACTTCGACTAATGTGAACAGAAGAGATATTTATTGGAAGGTTATTGGAAGGTTAGGGAATATCTTGAATTTCCCTGGTGGCTGATGATAAAGAATCCGCCTGTAATGCAGGAGACCTGGGTTCGATCCCTGGGCTGGAAAGATCCCCTGGAGAAGGGAATGGCAACCTATTCCAGTATTCTTGTCTGGGAAATCACATGGATAGGAGCGCCTGGCGGGCTACTGTCCATGGCATCACAAAAAAGTTAGACATGACTGAGCGACTAACCACAGGAATAACTTGCTCATAGAACTGATGGAAAGGTCAGAGTACCAGGCTTAAAAAACAGGCAGGAACAAAGGGGAATTACTTCCCAGGTGGCTCAGTGCTAAAGAGCCAGTGCAGAAGATGCAGGTAGATCCCTAGTTTAGGAAGATGCCCTGGAGGAGGAAATGGCAACCTGCTCTAATATTCTTGCCTGGAAAATTCCATGGACGGCGGAGCCTAGCCTAGAGGAGCCTAGCTTCAGCCCATGGGGTCATAGAGTCAGACTCGACTGAAAGACTGCACGCGTGTGCTCACACACACACATACACACACACACACACACAACCATGGAAGAGTCTGGTTCCCATAGTGTCCCCTGCCTTGACCCAGCACGGATTGTCGCTTGCATGGTGACAAACTGGAGAGGCTAACTGTGGGCTGCAGTGTCAGGAATGTGCCACCAGAGGGCACACAAGACTCAGAAATCAAAGGGAGCTGGAGGGCTTGGGAGCAGTAAAATCGAGGGGTAGAGAGAAGTCGGGCTTGGCTGGGGCTCTGGTGTGTTGAGGCTGTAGGGGCTCAGAGAAGCGGGAGCACTGGTGTGGGCACCACTTGGCTTCTCTTGTCCTCATGGCCCTGACTGCCCTATCTCCCCATTGTTGGAGCTTTGGGCTCTCTCAGTCTTTGCTCTGAGATCTTGGGAGGACTTTGGACTCATTTTTTATGGCATCAATTCTCCAGTTGTAAACACTCCCCCCACCCCCATGCCATTAACTCCAGCTCAGCGTTGGAGTCTAGTGCAGGGGTGAGGTGAGGGTGTGGCCATGGCCCTGAAGGTGGGACAGGGCCCGGGGTGGGCAGTGGCTTACTCAGCCTAGAGCTTGATATGGTGGTGGGGCAGCAGAGGGTAGGTTTGTCTTCTTCTCTGGGCTGTACGGAGAAGGCAATGACACCCCACTCCAGTACTCTTGCCTGGAAAATCCCATGGAGGGAGGAGCCTGGTAGGCTGCAGTCCATGGGGTCACTGAGGGTCGGACACGACTGAGCTACTTCACTTTCACTTTTCACTTTCATGCATTGGAGAAGGAAATGGCAACCCACTCCAGTGTTTTTGCCTGGAGAATCCCAGGGACTGGGGAAGCCTAGTGGGCTGCCGTCTCTGGGGTCGCACAGAGTTGGACACGACTGACGAGACTTAGCAGCAGCAGCAGCTGGACTGTAACTTCCAGCGCCTAGCACAGTGTCTGGCATACAGTGGCTGCTCAATACATATTTGTCAGTTTGGGATTATTATTTGTTGTGGATCAACCATGCAGAGGGAACCAAGACAGGTCATTTGGGTACTTCAACTCCAAACCTTTCACTTCTCAATAGCCCACTATTATCACCATCCTTGTCTAAGACATTGCTGTTTTCCACCTGAACCACTATAATAGCTTCCTAAGTGGTTTCCCTTGCGTCTCTTGATCCCTTGATTTATTCTTCATCTAGCAGCCAACATGATCTTTTAAAACCATAAATCAGATCATGCCGCTTCCGAGCTTAACATATTCCAAAGGCTTCTCATTACACTTTGAATGAAATCCAAGCTCCTCACCCTGGCCTCCAAGCTGTTGCACTAGCTAGGGCATGCCTCCCTCTCTGATCTCATCTTTACTCTCTTCCTCCAGCACAATGGGCTTCAACCTCATTGACTTGCTTTCTGTTTCTTGAACCCAGTGAGCTTGCTCTTGCCTCTGGACTTTTACATTAGTTGTCCCCTCTGCCTGGATGCTCTTTACTCATATTTTTTGCACAGCTGATTCCCTGTCATTCAAGTCTCCATGAAAACATTACTTCCTCAGAGAGGAACTTACTTCCTATCTGTCCCTGCTTTTTTTTTTTTTTAATATTTATTTTTGGCTGTGTCAGTTCTTAGTCGCAGCACTGGGGACCTTTCAGTGAATTGCACGGACTCTCTAGTTGTGGCATGTGGGCTCAGTAGTTGCAGAGCATGAGCTTAGTTGCCCCGAGGCATGTGGGATCTTAGTTCCCCACCAGGGATCAAACTTGGGTCCCCTGCGTTGCAAGGTGGATTCTTAACCACTGGACCACCAGGGAAGTCCCTGTCCCCATTTCTAACGGTTATCATCACACCTATTACCATCAACATATCTCCTCATCTATTCATTTGTTTCTTGTCTCCTCCCACTAGAAGGAAAGCTCTATGAGAATAAGGACCCAGTCTGCTGAGACTGTAGCCCCAGTACCTATGAACAGAACAGTACCGGGCCTTAGTAAGCACTTGATAAGTATTTGTGGAAAGAAAGAAAGAATGAATGAATGATGGGGATCTAAGGAATGAGGAAGTTCGTATCCATCTTGGGTTGACAGTTAACCATTCCATTCCCATAGATGGTAGTGGCTGTGGGATTGGTGGCAGCCAAGGGCTCCTCCAATATGGGACCTAGAGGAAGCCAAGAGTCTCTGGGGTGGTGATGGTGGCAGTAGCCACGTTCCGGTGGGGTAGTGGACAGGGGATATTCGGATGTGGGTTGTCTTGACACATCTTTCCAGAAATGAAATACACAGAAATCTGATCTCGAAGAGAGAAAAGTCAGGGAATGGTTGTTTGCACTGTAAAGGAATCCTTGCCTTGTCAAAGGGAGTAGGCAGAGGCTCGCTTAGCTGTTTTCCAAACAACCCAGGGAAAGCTCAGGGGACTCAAGCTCTTCCATTACTTATGTTCCAGGGTGCTTTCAACGCTGGATATTTATAGCACTGTCCAGATACACTTACAGTGATATGGAACTTGCATTTGCATATGATGCACTTTTCTCATAGGAATTTCCTCTTTGTGAAAATGAGGGGTTGAGAGTATAGCACTCTGTGACTGTGGTCTGTATTAGAAAAAACCACAGTCACTGACATTAAGCTAGACTTGGACAATAGAAACAGTTCATGCCGGCTGCCTCTCTCTTTTTAATTCTTTTTGTTAGGGTTAAAACTTTCCAACTGATTCCTGACTGGTTTTATTTCCCACCCTGGGATAAGAAGGTCTTTTCTGAATATTTCACTTACTGTAGTGGTTCTCAAACCAGGCTCAGCAGGGCTGGTGTTCCCTCAGCTGGATCAAGGTGTTCTGCCATGAAAATTGAGTAATAGCCATTGTGTTCTGGCTCAAGGACTAAAAATTAATAGAATTTTCTCAATTTTAAAGTTTCTCCAATATTTTTTTCTAAAACATAGGTGCCTGTGATTCTAGAGTCTGTTAGATCTGGCAAAGCACAACATTATGTATTTTAATATATTAATATTTCATCATGGTCTGCTAAGAGTACCATTTCTTCCAGGGGCTCAGGATTAAGTCTGAGAACCACCGACTCAAAAATTCCATGTTTGCTATGCAAGCTCTTTTAAATAGCCTTGGTGCATTTCAGAGGGAGGTGATTTGACTTAAAAATGTCCCACACGTGCAACCTTCTCTCACCGAGGGGCTGGTGGAAGGCCCAGACTCTAACCCATGGTCTAATCTGGCGTCCCTGGTCCCCGACAGTCAGTCACTGGCATCACGTCTCACTCTTCTGAGGTCAGGAAGCTACAGATCGGGGGCCCACTGTCCCTACCCTTCAGTGCATTCCCCACAGCCGAAGGGGAGAAAAATATTGCCGCCTGCCAGCAGAAGAATGTCGTGCCTCTGAGGGAACATAGGGAAGGATGAGAACAACTCACGTCTATATGATCTTGGGTTGGCTAAAAGGTCATTTGGGTTTTTCCCTAAGGTCGTATGGAAAACCCCAAACGAACTTTTGGGCCCACCCAGGGAAGCTGAGTGGAGAGGGAAAGGAGCCAGGGTCAGGGGCTCTGTGTGCCGGTCCTCCTCCTGTCGCCAGTCAGCTGTGTGACCATTCGTTGTTGTTTTCAGTCCCTAGGTTGGGTCTGACTCTGTGACCCGATGGACTGCAGCACGCCAGCCTTCCCTGTCCTTCACTGTCTCCCAGAGTTTGCTCAAACTCATGTCCTTTGAGTCAGCGATGCTATTCAACTGTCTCATCCTCTGCCACCCGCTTCTCCTGCCCTCAATCTTTCCCAGCATCAGGGTCCTTTCCAATGAGTTGGCTCTTTGCATCAGATGGTCAATGTGTTGGAGCTTTAGCATCAGTCCTTCCAGTGAATATTCAGGGTTGATTTCCTGTAGGATTGACTGGTTTGGTCTCCTTGGAGTCCAAGGACTCTCAAGAGTCTTCTCCAGCACCAGAATTCAAAAGCATCAGTTCTTTGGCATTCAGTCTTCTTTATGGTCCAACTGTCACATCTGTATACAACTACTGAAAAAATCATCATGCTGTGCTAAATCGCTTCAGTCGTGTCCAATTCTTGGTGATCCCATGGACTGTAGCCCTCCAGGCTCCCCAGTCCATAGACTTCTCCAGGCAAGCATACTGGAGTCGGTTGCCATGCCCTCCTCCGGGGGATCTTCCCAACCCAGGGGTTGTACCTGCGTCTTTTATGTCTCTTGCATTTACAGGCAGGTTCTTTACCACTAGTGCCACCTGGGAAGCCCATAGCTTTGACTATACGGACCTTTGTCAGCAAAGTGATATCTCTGCTTTCTAATATGCTGTCTAGGTTTGGGTGATCATAGGCAAGTCCATTCCCATCTCAGGGGCTGGGTTTTCCAGAGTCAGCAGAGGACAGTGGTGACACACAGACTCTGAAGCCAAGCAGCCCGTGCCCAGAATCTGGACCTACCACTCTGTGACCCTGGGATTACTGAACCTCTCTGTGCCTCATTTTTTCATCCTCATTCCAAGGTGAGGATAGTAACAGCATCATGAACGCAATTATGAAGATTAAATGAATTGTTTTAAGTCAAGGGCTTAGAAGACTACTCTGCACAGTAAATGATATGAATGTGCTTGCTATTTTGTTTATGGAAAGTATAGCAGCTGCATTACATAAAGATTTCTTCCTGCTCTAATATCGTATAGATTAAAATGTTTAATGATTGAATATTCCCCACATGCCCAGCACCAGCTCACGTTTCCTATCTGTGAAGTAAAGGGCTGGGATCATTTTTATGGCCCCAATAGCGCTAGAAACAAATCCTCTGTGTAAGGTGCTGATAGTAGGGATCAAAGGAACATGCTGGTGCCAGCCTTGCCCTTCAGAAACCAGAAAAGGACGGCGGAGGCCAGACCGCCACAGCAGCTTCCCAGGAGGCAGAGGGGGCCAGAGATGCGTCCCTGGCATGGTTCTCCAGCTTGCCTGGTTGGTGTCCCCCCAGTTTTCTTTTTCATTCCAAAATAAAATGAAGGATCCAGGCTTCCATTTTGAAATATAAAATTTCATAACACACACATTTCTTTCCCTCTATGTCTTTTGTATTTCCCCAATACTGTCTGTAAACATATTATTCTAAGAGATAAATGGCAGATACTAGATTCAGATTGGAGAGGAAATTTTGACAGTGGTCAGAACACTGGCTACTTGAAGGGAGAAGTCAGCCAGAAAGGCCCCAAAGGTCAAATTACAGGCCAGGCCTGCACCACTGAGACTCATACATGGAAGAATAAACTGTCCCTTTTTCACTTTCAATTTTCAAACATTTTAACCAACATTTTTTCTAGCTTATCCTGAAAATTCTGTAAGACAAGACAGATAGTTTTATCCCTATTTTATAGATGAGGCACCAAGAGAGTAAGTGATGATTAACCGCAGATGAAGAGTTTGCAATTATATATACCTGATAAGTGACTGAAAGAGGCTTTTTTTTTCTTTTTTAAAATATTTATTTGATTGTACCAGGTCTTAGTTGCGGCATGTGGGATCTAGTTCGCTGACCAGGGATGGAACCCAGGCATTGGGAGCACGGAGTCTCAGCCACTGAACCATCAGGGAAGCCCCCGTGAAAGGGATTTTCTTAATTCTTCCCCTCTCTTTCTGGCCTCAGGCTCTGTCCTGGGCTTTGGGATCCTAGTAGGAGTTTGGCAAGGACAAGAGTTGGGCCCTGAAGCACAGTGCAAGTGAAGTGATGGCAGGAGGGCTGGGTCTGAAGAGCAGCTTCAGATATCTAGGCTGGGACCTCCGGGTGGAGAAGGCGCTGCCAAAGGAAGGATGAACTACTGGTCTGGTTGAGGACCCTGCGAGCCGCCTCCAGGGGAAGGCTGACAAGCCGCCCTCTCCCGAGCTCGGGAGGACTGGCACCCCCTCTAAAGCCAGAATCACCTACATCCTGGGTGAGTTCACCCACCCTCCTCTCCTTTCTGGCTACACCGTCTTTCTAACCATCAAAGGGTTAAAGCGGTTTCCACGTGATTTCCCCATCATCCAGGTTACTTGGGCTGCAGCTCCCGGCTTGAAAACCTGGGAAATAAACAAAAGTCCCAAACAATTTCTCAGTACCCTAGCAATGCACCCTCTCTCCACCCCAACCCCCACTCCACAGAGAAGGACAACCCTTTGGGTAAAAAGTGTGTGTGTGAAAGGTGCAGGTGTGTGTCTACATATGCGCAGGTGCTGGGGAGCGGCTTCCCAGAGAGAGTGGGGCCACGTGGTGAGTGCCCCTTCCCTCACTCCCCCTGGGGCTCTGGGTGCAGGAGATTCACGTGGGGCCAACGCTCCGGGGGAGGAGGAAGAGGAAAAAAGTGGTGTGTGGGGAAGCAGGCCGCACACACCTGGCGCCTTGTGGAATGAAATCTTTATTAATTATTAAACCGAGTTCCCTCGGGAGCGAGCAGAGCCGTGGCAGGCGGGGCGGGAATGGCGGGGTGGAGGCTGGGGTAGGGAGGAGGGGTGAGGAGTGGGTGCTGGGCACCCGTTCAGTCCCAGGGTACCCCGACAGGAAGGAAGCTGACCCTCTGGGCGCGGGACCGGGGCGGGAGGGGGTCGGGTGATCGCTGCTGGAGAGTGCGTTTCCCCTGCGCGTGGGGGGACCCCGGGAGTGAGGGTGGGAAGAGAATGCTAGAGGAGGCAGCCCGGGGGTGGAGGGAAGTGGGGAGAGGGCCGGCCGGCCGGCTCCTCCCCGGGGTCTTGATCCCAGAACAGTAGCCGCCTGTTTTCCCAAGACTGGGGGAGGGAGCGGCCGGAGGAGAGGAGGGGGCGTGCGGAGGGAGGGTTTCCATTCTTCTTCGGTCTCGCTCGCCCCTACCCCGCTCCTCCGAAGGGAATCGGGCCGCTCAGCCGGGCGTCCGGGGTGGTGGCGGGGGGGAGGGGGTGCCCAGACAAAAGGAGCTTGTGCCTTTAAGGCGGGGAGTCCGGGAGCCGGCGGGGAGGGGACTTCTGGATCCGGGGTAGAGGGCGGCTGCGCTGGACAACAAGGGAGGGGGCGCGGGCCCGGCGCTCAGCGGACGGCGGGCGGCACGGCCGGGACGCACGGGCACGGAGCAGGACCGCGGGACTGCCGGCCGGCCGGCCGGAGCCCGCGGGGACGGCGGGGCGGGGGCCCCGGGGACGCGCCGACCCCGGCCGGCAGGTGAGACCGCGCGGAGGAGCGTCGCGGGAGGCGGCGGCGCCCGGCGCTCGGGGCTCGGCGCGGCGGCGGGCGGACTCCCGCGCAGCCCCCCGAGAGTTCTGTGGTCGCGGAGGAGCGGCGAGCTCCGGGCCGTCGGGACTGGCGGAGGGAAGTCGGGAGGGGATGGATGGGGGACGGTGGACTCAGGCCCGGGGCTGCAGCCTCCCACCCTCAGCCCTCGCTGGGCGCTTCTCTTTCTCCACCCGGAGTGAGTTCCCGGCTGGCGGGGAAGATGGGGAGAGGCATGTACGGCTGGGAGGGGCTGCCCTGAGGTTTTTGCAGCCGGGTTGTGGGTGCGTCTTCGAGTTTGAAGTAGAGTGTGGTTGTGCTTGGGGAAGAAGGGAGGGAGGGGTGTCCTCTGCCTGCAATCACCCACCTCACCCCAGACCTTGGGAACAGAAAGGGTTGGTGTGCTGGCTGGCTGCTAAGGCAGACTTTATTCAGAACAGCTCTGGGGCCCGACTGAAAAGCTCGAATCAGGAGTCAGGCGGTAGACTCTTTCCCCAGCCTCCCCTGCCCTGCGTGCCTTGTGACTGGAGGACCCTGATGGGGGTTTTCTGGTTGTGGCGGAGGACGGAGCTCAGTGCCATCTTCAGGGAGACCAGGGGCTACGGAAGGGAGGGATAGGGTCGCTGGACCTCCTGATAGAGGCCCTGGCCAGGCTCATCCACATCTGGATAGGCCTGGAATTGAGGCCCACGTCCCAGCCTGATGGGTGGTGCTGGCACTGAAGTGCCCAACCTGGGCAGCGCCTTCTGCCATGAACTTTCTGAAGTCCTTTTAAAGTCCCCCCCGGAGCCTCCTTTTGCCAAGGAGGGCAGGGGCAGAGGGGTCCTGGGAACAGGAGGTGGCCAGGAAGAGGGTGTAGAGTGAAGGGTGTAGGGCGAAGCAGCAAGTACAGCCATCCTTGGGGCTGGGGCCTGGCCTGCTTCAGGCTCCAAGTCGCAGACCCACCAGAGGACCCAGATTTGGGGTCAGGGACCCTGGGCCTGGGTCTGCCAGGCTGCATGGACACAGCTCCCAGATGGAGCTGGAGGTGCCTGTATCTGCGTTGGAGCAGAAGATCGGTGAGAGAGAGCAAAGAGACCAGGAGCCTGGGGAGGAGGGGCCCCGGCGCAGGCTCAGGAGCCTGCATCTGGGGAGGAAGGGGTGGTCTGTGGTTCACAGAGTTGGGTTCCTGGACATGTAGGGGTGGGGGCCCATATAGGGAAGTTTTGTGGCTTTGAACAGTACCCTGCCCTGTTCCCTGCCGTACCAGCCTGGCATGGGGTGCCGGGAGTGAGTTCTCCCAAGTTGGGCAGCGCCTGGAGTGGAGCCCAGGGTGGGATGGTTGCAATGGGTTGGACAATTACAGATCTCCGAAGCTATCCGCTTGTGGGGTCAGAGTGTTCTTGGGAGGGTCATGCGCTCTGCAGGACAGTGTGTGTCCTTCCTCTGTGAGTACAAGCCACAGGCTAGAATGTGCTTCCAGGGGGTGGGAACGTGCGGGAACGTGGCCAGAAACGGGTCCTTTGGGAACAGAGGTCTGGCCAGTGGGGGGGGGGTGGTAAGGACAGGTCAGGGGACGGGTGAGGGAGAGGAGACTGAAGCAAAATATCACAGGGAGTGGGCAACCTGCTCGCTCTGGGTTGTGTGTCATGCAGCTCTGGAGACTGACAGTTGAGGACATGGCGACACGTGACTGGCTGGCACGCGTGTGGTTTTGCTCATGATTTTTCCTCTCTTTCCATCTCTTGGACATTGACAGGCTTTTGGGTTCAAAGTGGTGGAAGGCGGGGAGAAGAGCTCACGTTTATTAAGTGTGTACTCTGTGTGTGGCAGGGGCTGTTATTCTTTCCTCGCAACACTTCTTATTCCCATTTTACAGATGAAGAAAGTGACGTAGGGAGGTGATGTAACTTTGTCCAAGGCCGTGAAGCTAGCAAGTGATCACAGTAAGGTTTGAAGCCTGGTCTCATTCCCAAGACCTCGTTTCCAGGGAAGTGTTTTGAAGAGCCAGGCTTTCTTCGGTGACCTTTTCCAAACGCCAGCCTGACCAGAAGTCTTAGGTTTTGGATCTGTTTCTCCAGATGGTGCTGTTGGTGATGTTAAGGGGTTGAAGGACACCGAGGGAACTTGGTGGAGTGTGCTTGGGAATGGGGGTTTCCCATGTGCGGAGAGGTCCCCAGGCTGCCTTCTGCTCTGAAATCCCTGGCTGTCAGCTTGAAGCACTGCTTCTGTGGCCACCTGGGGCAAGTCCTGGGTACTCCTCTCGTGAATACAAATGTCAATGCTGCTAGCTCTGCAGGTTTAAGTATGAGGAGCCCCTCACGGTGCCCCGTGGCCATGGAGGAGTGTAGCCCTGGAGGGGACACAGGCATCCGTGATGGCAGGGCTCTCACCCTCACCTTCTGAGCTGGGCTCAGCTGGAGACATGTCCAGGGTTTTGTCAGGGAGTCCTCCCGGAGACGTGAGATCTGGGGCTGACTTGGTTACTTGTGGTCTCTAGAGTCTGGGCTGGCCGTGTAAGACTACAGTGGACCTCAGTTTCATTTTGTTTTGTTTGGCTATCAAATCTGTCCTGTGCACTGGGTAGCCACAGGACCAGCCTCACAGGGTTTTAGTGATGATCAGATAGTAGTTCAAAGCAGAGGGAAAGTGCATGGAAGTGTTATCTATCCATCTGTCCCCCAACCCAACTGTCCACTCAGCAAACATTCATTTAGACCCTTCTAGGTGTTGTAGATGTGGCAGTGAGCAAAACCAGCCAAAATCCTTGCCCTCGTGAAGTTGGCATTCCAGTTAGGAGAGACAGACAATGAACAAATAAGAAAAATATATAGAATGGCAGTTGCCGATAAGAGTGGTAGAGAAAAATAAAGCATAAAGCTCGGAAGAGAGATAGGGAGCGCCAGGAAAGGGGGTTGCTATTTTAATAGAGTGGTTAGGGAAAGCTCACTGATAAGGGGGTGTTTGAGTTGTGACCTGGAGGAGCCCTTGTTCTAGGCAAAGGGGACAGCAAGCACCAAGGTCCCATGCTGGCTTGTGCATGGTGTGTTGGGGAACAGCAAAGAGGCTAAGAGAAGCAGAGTGCAGAAAGAGAGATGGAGCATCATAGGATTACCACTATTAGTTATTATTTCACATTAGCTGCTCCGAACTAGCCCCTTGAGCTTGCTTTTTTTCTATCTTTTCCACATATAAATTGGTTGAGTACCTGCTATGAGCCAGGCTCAATGCTCGGGGTACTTGGGGGTGGGGATAAAGTGCTGAACAAACTAGGTGTCATCCCTCCTTTCAAAACATTTGTAGTCTGGGGGCAGATTCACACAATAAACAAGGGCTGTTGTGGTTGCTGTTCTCTAAGTCTTGTCCGACTCTTTGTGACCCCAAGGACTGCGGCACACCAGCCTTCCCTGTCCTTCATCATCCCCTGGAGTTTGCTTAAACTCATGTCCACTGAGTCAGTGATGCCATCCAACCATCTTGTCTTCTTGGCCCCCTTCTCCTCCTGCCCTCAGTCTTTCCCAGCATCAGGGTCTTTTCCAAGGGATGGTTTAGTTTCAGTTGTGATCAGTTACTACGGAGGGAGTGCATGGAGAGTGAATAGGGACCAAACCTAGTCTGGGTGGGGGTACTGGGACACCTTCCTGAGGAAGTTACGTTTAAGCTGGGACCTGAGGGAGAGTTTGACTTTCACTTGGTGAAGTGAGCGGTGTGTGTGTACGAGCGCACGCGTGCAAGATCCCCCCCCGCCCCCCGTGTACAGAGGTCACCAATTGGCAGCTCACAGGCTGAATTCATTCCATAGATGTGATTTATTTGGCTTGCAGTATTGAGAAATGTTGGTTACTTGCCAAAGTTTAATTTTTTTTTTTTTAAATCTTTTGACCGCGCCACACGGCATGTGGTATCTGGTTCTCTGACCAGGGATGGCTCCTGGGCCCCCTGCTTTGGGAGTGTGGAGTCTTAACCACTGAACCACCAGGGAAGTCCCTTGCCAACATGTAAAACCAGGAGATGTCGTGTTAAAGTCTACTTTTTTTTTTAAAGCTTCTGTTGAAAAATCAGATTGGATTCCACTGGGACACCCGTGGCACCAGTCCCCGAGTGCGGGGTGGTGCTAGCCCCTGTCTAGGGTGTGCCCTCTCTCCTGAGCCGGGCGGCTTTTCTCACTGACAGGTCACATCAAATCAGTGCCTTGTAAGGAAGAGGTGGATGTTTAAGTGAACTGCTTTGGAGTCAGACCGATCTGGGTTAGAATCTTAGCTCTTATACTTGTGTGGCTGCTTGACCTTGGGCAGGTGACCCTATCCGTCTCTGCTTCGATTTCCTCACCTGTTGACTAGGGCTACCCTGGTCTTCCTCAGAGTCATTTTAGGAGGAGGATGTGCCTGAAGCACTCAGCTTGGCAGCAGAAAGTGCCGTTAGTGAGAGCTGCTGGTGGTGGCAGCCCACGATGGGGGTATTGACACGTCTCATTCCTTTCCTCCCCGCAGGATGTCGTGGTTTAGCGGCCTCTTGGTCCCCAAGGTGGATGAACGGAAAACAGCCTGGGGGGAGCGCAATGGGCAGCAGCGGCCACGCCGCGGGACCCGCACCAGTGGCTTCTGCACGCCCCGCTACATGAGCTGCCTCCAGGGTGCGCAGCCACCCAGCCCAACCCCCGCCACTGCCCCTCGGTGCCCCTGGCAGGATGAGGCCTTCATCCGGAGGGGCGGCCCGGGCAAGGGCCCGGAGCTGGGGCTGCGGGCGGTGGCCCTGGGCTTCGAGGACCCTGAGGCGGCCGCGGCCGGCGGAGCAGCGGAGGCGGCCCCCGCCGTGGCCACCAGGAGCAGGCGGGCTTGCTGGCGCCGGCTGGTGCAGGTGTTCCAGTCGAAGCAGTTCCGCTCGGCCAAGCTGGAGCGCCTGTACCAGCGGTACTTCTTCCAGATGAACCAGAGCAGCCTGACGCTGCTCATGGCGGCGCTCGTGCTGCTCACGGCGGTGCTGCTGGCCTTCCACGCAGCGCCCGCCCGCCCTCAGCCCGCCTATGTGGCCCTGCTGGCCTGTGCCGCCACCCTCTTCGTGGCACTCATGGTGGTGTGCAACCGCCACAGCTTCCGCCAGGACTCCATGTGGGTGGTGAGCTATGTGGTGCTGGGCATCCTGGCGGCCGTGCAGGTCGGGGGCGCCCTGGCAGCCGACCCGCACAGCCCGTCTGCAGGCCTCTGGTGCCCCGTGTTCTTTGTCTACATCACCTACACACTCCTCCCTATCCGCATGCGGGCCGCTGTCTTCAGCGGCCTGGGCCTCTCCACCCTGCATTTGGTCTTGGCCTGGCAGCTCAACCGTGGTGATGCCTTCCTCTGGAAGCAGGTGGGTGGTCAGGGAGGTAGGCCTTGGGGCATCAGGCCAGGAATGAGAAGGGGTCTGGTGATCAGGGCGGTGGGTGAGCCCTGGATGGACACTGGGCGAGGGATGTCTGGCTGGATCTGGAAGGAGGGGCAGGGGTCTGGAGGCCTGGTTGTGGGGGTCAGTCTCCATCTGGGATCTGGGGCAGAAGGCCCTGCTGAGGGGGAGGAAGGCTGCAGACCCTGTGCTCTGCTCCCATGGGCCGCTGTCCGCAGCTCTTTAGCCTGAGGCTTGTGAAATAGTATCATCTGCAGAGACACCGTGGAGGGCTGGAGGAGGGCAGGTGATATTTAGCCCCTGGGTGGGGGCAAGGCTGAGAGGGCAGGGGAGGCTACATCCTACCCTGACCCCTGACCCCCCAGCCTGAGACTCTGGGCTTGGTGCCTGCCTTCTAGGCAGCTCTTGGCGGGGACCAAGGGGGGACCAAGTAGGCTTTCGATGGAGTTAGCAAGGGAGGAGTCACCTTCTCCTGGACCAAGGCCAGCTCCAAGAGGACAGGGGAGGTGATGGGTGGTCTCTCCTCTCCTGGGCTGGGAGTAGTTTGGGGTGGAGCTGTGGACAAGAGGGGCATTAGGCTCCGACCTCATCTCGCCTACTTCCCACTGAGCACCAGGGCTCTGGCAACTGCCTTGAGGCTCTCTGCCCATGTGGGCTTCTGCCTCTGGGTTCTGAGCGGTATGTGAGGTGAGGCTCTCGTAAGAGCTTGGCTGCGGGCAGACCTGGTTGTCCAAGGGGCTGAAATCTTCTCTGTGAGAGTGCAGACAGCACACCTTGCCTCTCCCAGTCTTAGTTTCCCATTCTGTAAAAGGAAGATGCAATGGTGTCTACCTCGTGATGCTGCTGAGGGCCCTGCCTCATAGGGTGGTGTCCTCACCTGCAGTGAGGTGTGGGGAGGCTGGAGGGGATGGTACCCAGTAAAGGGGCTTCCGGGACGTCTGTTGCAGAGAGATGTGAGCCAGTGGAGTCGGCTGTCTCATGTCGTCCCCTGTCCAGGCACAGGGGCTTTTGCCCAGCTGAGCCTTTGGGGCTGCTATAGATACAGCTCCCCAACACTCCTTGTGATCCCTCCGTGGCCCCTACTTTAGATGATGCTGCCCTCTTTCTTGCTCTGCCTTGCCCAGAGCCTGTGGCCTGTAGCCCACCCAGCCCCACCCACAAAGAGGAAGTTGCCTGGGGCTCCCAGGGTGAGAAGCTGGGTGCTCTGGCATGATGCCCTTCCCTGCCTTGCCTGTGGAACAGAATGTACCTTTTTAAGAGTAACCTTATAGCCAGTTTGTTTGTGGAGCACATACCCGCAGGGCGCTGTCAGATCTCTTAAAGGGCCAGGGTCCTTCTGCCGTTGCTAGCCCCCCATCTCTCTCCAGGGGAGCTGTCACACTGGGCATTGGAGTTGGACTGCCCTTTTGGGGAAGGAGGAGCTTGGAGGTGGGACTTCCCATCCCCCATCCTTTCTAGGGTAGATGGGTGTCTCTTCCCTGCTCCCTGCTGGCCTGGTGCCCAGAGCTAAGCCCAGGGCCTGACTAGGGAGGCATAGTTCCATGGAGGCCAGGACTGCACCAGTCTCCCGCCTCTCCAGGGTGCCCAACCAGTGGGGCTCAGTGGGCATGTTCTTGGGGTGAGTGGAGGAAGCTGCCCATGGCCTGTGCCAGCCCTTGGGGCCAGGGCAGCCCATACCCCTTCTCTGAACTGAGGATTCCCTGCACCCATTTGGCTTTCAGGTTTCTGGGTGGGGCTCTGGCCTCCTTTCTATGGTCCTTGGGCAGCCCCTTCCCAGCTCCAGGCCCTTCATCCTCCTCTGACCCACTCACCCAGACACACTGAGCAGCTTCACCCAGTGACCCAGTCCAGCCTGGCGTGTCCTGCAGTGTCCTGGCAGCCATTTTTTCTCACAGTCAGATCGGGGTCTGTGTACAGATCTATTTCAGTCTCTTGTCCCCCTTCCCCTTCCCTCCACCATGACTCACATTTTCCTCTTGGGCTCCTGGGGCCAGGAAGGGAAGTTGCCTGGTTTGCCCCCCCTTTTCTTCTCCCCCACTGGGGGCTATTCTTAGAAACCCCCGAGGGAGATAGTGTGCCCCCCTTCTTCTCCCCTGCTGCTGGGAAGGGGGTGGTCTTGTGAGCTAGACAGAGAAGGGAAGCTGGGAGACCAATCCTAGAGGGCAGGAGCTGGGAATGGTGGGGGTTAGCTGGCCCACCCTCCGTCTTACCCAAGGAACAAGAAGCCAAGGTCCCAGAGACTGAGTGACAGGCCCAATTTTGCAGGATGAGTCCTGGTTCCAGGCAGAGCCCAGAACTCCTGGCTTCCAGTTGGTGCTCTTGCCCTCCCTTCTCCCAAAACCAGAGCCCTGCCCCAGCCAACTCTGGGGTGGAGCCACGAGTGCCAGGTTAACTCCTGAAGTTCCAGAATCACTGAGGCCAGCTTCCCTTAGACTCGCTCTCTAGTCACTGTTGCTGCTGCTGACTGAGGATGGAACACCCTTGGGTTGGGGTCCTAGGGTGTAGGGACCTGGCTGGACCAAGTGTTGGAGGTGGCCAGGCGTGGTGGCACCCCATCCCAGCTCAGAAGGGTTCTTCGTGTCTGGAATTGGACTCCCAAGCCTGGGTTCTGAGGTGGGCCTCAAGAGCGTTGGTGAGTGGAGTGAGTTGGAGTCCTGGGAACGTGGGCTGTAGTACACAGTAGGGTTAGGACACAGCCTGGAGTCTGACTGTCCTGGACTCAAGTCCCATGCCAGCTACTACCAGCGGTGAGATCCTGGGCAGGTTATACAACTTCTGTGCACCTGAGTCCCTCACCTTTAAAATAGGATCATGCTCCCATCTCATAAGAGTTACAAGAAATGCATCCGTTAATGTATAAAGCACACCTATACAATCCAGGCATGTTGTAAATAGCCAACAAATTAGCTATTAGTAGTCATTATTATCATATTAATTTATGTCAGGGTAGGGAGGAACCTTGGAGATCTTACTGTCCCTCTCCAGGTTCTAGACAAGCAGACAGGCCCAGAGAGATGAGGTGACTTGTCCTGGGCACGCACAGGAAGATTTGGAGCTCAGGTCTCCTGGGTGTCGTCCTGTGAGGAGAACCACATGCTGGAGCAGCAGCATGTCTTTTGTTTGGGGTGTTTGTGGGGCAGGGAGTCAGAGAGTGCTGGGCCCAGGCCCTGTGACCTACTTGGCCCTGGCTGGTGCTTCCACTCCTAGGAGCTGTGAGAAGATCACATTTCTCACCACGGGTGAGCCAGGCAGGGAGCTGGACCCCTGTGGGGAATGGGGAGCTGGACTGCAGGGGTGGGGCTGGCTTGGGGAAGACAAGGCACAGGATCCTGGCTTCCTCCCCAAAGCAGTGCGTCCACCGAGAGCCTAACTAGTTGCAGCTGTGTGTGTTGGGAGTGGTCACCATTTGCCTCTGCTACCCCTCTGCAGCTCGGTGCCAACATGCTGCTGTTCCTCTGCACCAATGTCATTGGGATCTGCACACACTATCCGGCTGAGGTGTCTCAGCGCCAGGCATTTCAAGAGACCCGCGGTTACATCCAGGCCCGGCTGCACCTGCAGCATGAGAACCGGCAGCAGGTGGGGCTGCTCTCCCTCTTCACAGACTTCCCCCGCCCCCTGCCAGTAGCCTGCAGGTTGGGTCTGCCACCTGTGCCATGGAGTACTGTGAATGGTTCCCCCTGACTGTGCAGCACAAAGGTTCTCTGACTTTGGAGTTGCTGGCCTGTCAGAGGAGGAGAGGGAATAGATGCAGTGCACCTGAGGGGTTGAATGGGGTGTTTGTCAGAGAAGACTGGGGTGTGTGTCTGGTGAGGGCTCTAACGGAGGAGGGTCAGGCTACGGTCCAGGAGGGAAGCTCAGGTCTCCAGAGAGGTCAGGGAGGGTTCCAGGATGTGGAGGGACCAGGAGGGATTAAAGCGTTGGGCCAGGGAGATAGTGGTGCCCTGTTGAAACCACTGGTCTAGGAGCGGCTGCTGCTGTCTGTGTTGCCCCAGCATGTTGCCATGGAGATGAAAGAAGACATCAACACAAAGAAAGAAGACATGATGTTTCATAAGATCTACATTCAGAAGCACGACAATGTCAGGTAGGGTGGGGGTGGGGAGGATACTGGGAGAGGTGGGGGCGGTCTGTGAGTCTCTGAGGGCCACACCGTCCTTCTGTCTTCTGCCATTGTCCACAGCATCCTGTTTGCAGACATTGAAGGCTTCACCAGCCTGGCATCCCAGTGCACAGCGCAGGAGCTGGTCATGACCCTGAACGAGCTCTTTGCCCGGTTCGACAAGCTGGCTGCGGTGAGGGTGCTGGGGCTAGGGGGCAGGGGCGACCCGGTGGGGCGCACCTCTCTGGCAGCAGCTTGGGGGTGAGAGCCTGTGGAGTCTGCAGTGAGAGTAGTGAGCTAGGCAGGCTGGCTGGTAAGAGAGTAAAGGTGACTGTCCCCCAACTCTTTCTGCTTCAGGAAAATCACTGCCTGAGGATCAAGATCTTAGGGGACTGTTACTACTGCGTGTCAGGGCTGCCAGAGGCCCGGGCAGACCATGCCCACTGCTGCGTGGAGATGGGGGTGGACATGATCGAGGCTATCTCGTGAGCACCGTTCCCTCCCAGGCTTCCTGGGACTGAGGGGGGCTCTGCCTGCCCCTGCCCTTCGATGTGTCCTTAGGACCTTTCCTCAGTCTTGGCTGTCTCTCTGTCTTGGAGATCCACGCCTGGGGAGGGGAAAGGCTTCAGCCCATGTGAAGATCCACGTGCACCTTAGACTCCAGCGGCTGGGATGGGGCAGGGGGAGTCAGGGTGAGGGGGGATTTACGCTGGAGAGAATGCCAGTTGTAGGCCTGCTGGGCGAGTGGCGATTCCTCATCTCGCCCAGTCCCATAGGACACTGCTGGACCCCTGCTGGTGAACAGGGTTCCCAAAGGTTTGTCCTTGAGCCCTGTGCAGCCTCCTACCTGTGTCCCGCCAAGGGCGTGTCCCGCCAAGGGTGTGCCGTGTGCCCTGTGGCTGGGTCTGTCCTTGCCCACTTGGCTCCAAGGCAAGCTCAAGGCCTGGGCTCTGGACTGGGGGTGGGGAGGACTACCGGGAGCTAAGCCAGGCCCCTCCTCCCAGGCTGGTGCGCGAGGTGACGGGGGTAAACGTGAACATGCGCGTGGGCATCCACAGTGGGCGTGTGCACTGCGGTGTCCTTGGCTTGCGGAAATGGCAGTTTGACGTGTGGTCCAATGACGTGACTCTGGCCAACCACATGGAGGCCGGGGGCCGGGCCGGGTGAGTGCGGGCCCAGGGGTGAGGGGTGGCGGCCATTGGGGGAGCCAGGGCCTTACCCGCCTGTCCCACGCAGCCGCATCCACATCACCCGGGCCACGCTGCAGTACCTGAACGGGGACTATGAGGTGGAGCCGGGCCGGGGCGGGGAGCGCAACGCCTACCTCAAGGAGCAGCACATTGAGACCTTCCTCATCCTGGGAGCCAGCCAGAAACGGGTCAGGGTCGGGTGGGGAAGGCGGCTGGGGAGAGGGGCAGATGGAGGGAGCAAGCAGAGGCCTTCTCTGGGCGCCTCTTCCCAGCCTGTACCTGTGCTGTCTACACAGAAAGAGGAGAAGGCCATGCTGGCCAAGCTACAGCGGGCACGGGCCAACTCCATGGAGGGGCTGATGCCACGCTGGGTGCCTGACCGTGCCTTCTCCCGGACCAAGGACTCCAAGGCTTTCCGCCAGATGGTGAGGGACCCACCGCGCCTGGCCCGGGCCTTGGTTTCTTGTTTCCCTCAACACTCAGTATCGCCCTGCCCTCTTCTGCCTCCCTTGTGGAGGCTGTTGTTTCTGTAGTTTCTGCAATTGGGAATGGGAGGGCTGATTTCATCCCAGGGGTCCCAAGCTCCCCAGAATCTATCGGGAAAGCCTTCAGCACTGTGTTGGGGGTGGGGAAGGGACTGTAGAGGTGAAGGTGGCCTGCCCCTCACCTCACTCACACACTGTCCCTTTCTCCAGGGCATCGATGATTCCAGCAAAGACAAGTAAGTCAAGTTGTTGAGGAGGGGGGGTGGGTGAAGGCACTTGCAGCCTGGGGTGAGGCGTTGGGGAGCTGAGATCCCCCTCTTCCCTGGACTTCAGACGTGTCGTGTGGGACCGGGTGCCACCTGCCCCTCTGAGTGCTGCCCATGCCCCTCCTTTCTCATCACTTGTCACGTGGCCGTGGTCAGGCGCCTGGTGAAGCCATGTCCTCTGCCCTCAGCCGGGGTGCTCAGGATGCCCTGAACCCTGAGGATGAGGTAGACGAGTTCCTCGGCCGGGCCATTGATGCCCGCAGCATCGATCAGCTGCGCAAGGACCATGTGCGCCGGTTCCTGCTCACCTTCCAGAGAGAGGATCTTGAAAAGAAGGTTTGGGGGGTACAAGGGTAGCAGGAGGAGGTCCCGGCAGGGCGGTCTGAGCACAAGTGAGGGAACAGGAGAAGTTTCTAGGGAGCGGGGGGTGACCACCGGGCACTGGGGATTCACCTCAGCTGGGCCAACTGGCAACACCCTGCCTTCCGAGGGCAGTGGCAGCCAGCTTAGTCTCCTCTCCTTCAGTACTCACGCAAGGTGGACCCCCGCTTTGGAGCCTACGTAGCCTGTGCCCTGCTGGTCTTCTGCTTCATCTGCTTCATCCAGCTTGTCATCTTCCCACGGTGAGAGCTCTGCCCCTCCCTGCTGGGCTTCTCTTCCCTCTACCACTTCCCAGGCCCTTCTTAAACTCCTCGCAAGCACACAGTCCTGGGGCCTGCCCCCTGCCTGCCCAGGGAGTGGGAAAGGACCCCCAGATCTCCCAGAGTAACATCTTCCCTGGCCCCCTCCCGCCCAGCTCAGCCCTGATGCTTGGCATCCACGCCGGGATCTTCCTGCTGTTACTGGTCACCGTGCTGACCTGCGCTGTGTACTCCTGTGGCTCTGTACGTGGGGGACCTTCCGGGGCTGGTCGGGGAGGCCAGGCCGGGAGTGGGGAGGGAGGAGAAGGCCAGGCCTCTGCCACTAGGCCTGGCCCTGGGTGGCCTTACCCGTTGGGTGACGTGGCCTCTGTCTCTGTCTCCTGCCTCCTGACAGCTGTTCCCTGAGGCCCTGCGACGTGTGTCTCGCAGTATCGTCCGCTCGAGGGCACATAGCACCGCAGTTGGCATCTTTTCTGTCCTGCTTGTGTTCACCTCCGCCGTTGCCAGCATGGTAAAGGTCCAGGGAGAATTCTTCTCCTCCTCCTCTGTGCCAAGCACTGTTCTGGGTGCTGGGGCTACAAAGAGGAAGGAGACACATTTCCTCCTCAAAGCAGGAGTGAGGTTAACCCCTGTCCTCCTGGCTTTCTCCCTTTGCCTCTTGTTATCCCTCAGTGAGAACTTGGGCCTCTGGCATATAAGGCACTTGGGCATGGCCCTGGTAACCCCTTCCCCCCTCAGTTACCCTAATATATACCTCCTCTTCCCCTGTTTTTGCAGTTCACCTGTAACCACACCCCTATACGAACTTGTGCAGCCCGGATGTTGAATTTAACCCCTGCCGACATTACCGCCTGCCACCTGCAGCAGCTCAATTACTCTCTGGGCCTGGATGCTCCCCTGTGTGAGGGCACCGCACCCACCTGCAGCTTCCCCGAGGTGTCCAGGCAGTGGTCAGGCGGGGTGGGGGGGGTCCTGATCAGTGCCAGTTCCTCACCTTTCTGTGCCAGGCTTGGTGGTGGGCACTGGGGACCCAGCATCTCACCAGAGTCTCCAACTCCAGGAGCAGCCCTGGCGTGGTGTGGTGTCAGGGTGTGTGGAGGGCGAAGGAGGCTTGGGTTTGAGGTGGTCAAGGGGGCTCAGGCCAGGCGGCGGCGTGCCTTTTGCTCTGCCCTCTCACCCAGACTTCCTCTGCCTTCGCTCCGCAGTACTTCATTGGGAACGTGTTGCTGAGTCTCTTGGCCAGCTCTGTCTTCCTGCACATCAGTAGTATCGGGAAGTTGGCCATGATCTTTGTCCTGGGGCTCGTCTATCTGGTGCTGCTTCTGCTGGGTCCCCCAGCCACCGTCTTTGACAACTATGACCTCCTGCTGGGCGTCCATGGCTTGTGAGTTTATTCTCAACCCCTTTAATCCCCCAGGAGCCTCTTGACCCCGCCAGGTCGCTGAGAGCCCTTTGTGCCCTGGCATGCTACCACTCATCCCTCACATGAGGGGAAAGGAGGTAGCAACTGACCCCTAACAGTCAACTCAAGGAAACCCCAGACCTGGGAAATCCCTTTGTCTTTAGGTTAGACATTAACAATAAAAACTCCCTCTTGCATTTGCAGGTTTCATATCCACTCTTAACTACTTGTAGGTCACATAGCTGCTTGGGGTAGAGCCCCGGCTAGGAAAGGAACCAAAACTCGGGCTCCTGCTTTAGGGCTCTGCCTGGGACAACACTGGCTTTTCCTCTGTAAAAGCCCACACCTTATGTGGCAGAAACATATGGTGTGGTAGAAAAAGCCTCTGCAGCCTGCTGAGTTTGAATCCCTACTCTGCCACTTATTAGCTGTGTGACCTTAGATCGGTGAGTTAACTTCTCCGAGCCTCAGTTTCCTCATCTGTAAAATGGCAGTGCCATCTATATCACAGGGTAGTTGTAAAGATTATAGTAACATTTATCGAAGACTTGCTGATGCCAAGCACTGTGCTGTCTTTTTTTTTTTTTAATTTAAAGCATTTTTTAAGAATTTAGACTGTGCTGTGTCTTTATTGTGCTACTTGGGCTTTCTATAGCTGTGGATGTGCTAAGCCTTTTGCTCACATTGTTTAGATCTGATCACTCTTGTATTGATGAGGAAACTGAGGCTTACAGAGTTAAACAACTTGTTCCAGGTCACATAGTTGGTGGGTAGAGGAGCCAGGAGTGGAATCTCTGCTCTTAATATAAGCAAATGCCTTGGCCTGGTCCCTGATCTGTGGTGCTCAGTAAATGCAGTTTCTGTCTCCTCTTCCATGCCCTGACCTGGTGACCCAGGAAGAACCAATGACTTTGTCTCTTGTATCTTCTTGCCAGGGCTTCTTCCAATGAGACCTTTGATGGGCTGGACTGGTGAGTGAGGGCTCCAGGGCAGCAAAGGGCTGGGCTGCCAGACGCCTCTTTCAGCCACTGAGCCCGCCTCTGCTTCCCTCAGCCCAGCGGCCGGGAGGGTGGCACTCAAATACATGACCCCCGTGATTCTGCTGGTGTTCGCACTGGCGCTGTACCTGCATGCCCAGCAGGTGGAGTCCACAGCCCGCCTGGACTTCCTCTGGAAGCTGCAGGTGACAGGGCAGGCCTCTGGGGTGGGTGGGTGGTTCCTGGGGGCGGAGCCTGGGCCGTGTCAGGCATCTCTTAGTCTGGTCAAGGTTCAGCCTGCCCTCAGCCCACCCTGGCTCCATGCTTTCCCTGTGCCCACCCCCATCCCCCGCCTCATCCTGTCCCTGCCCCCTCGGCCCCTCTGCCTGTTCTTCGGCCTCATCTCTCCCTGGTTTTCTTCTCCCATGCGGTTCCCTTAGATACCCTTCTCCAGGTGTTGGCCGCTGTACCCACGCCTTGTGGATGTTGGGCAGTGGGTGATGGGTGTGGTGTCCACAGGCAACAGGGGAGAAGGAGGAGATGGAGGAGCTCCAGGCCTACAACCGGCGGCTGCTACATAACATTCTGCCCAAGGATGTGGCCGCCCACTTCCTGGCACGGGAGCGCCGGAACGACGAGCTCTACTATCAGTCCTGTGAATGTGTGGCCGTCATGTTCGCCTCCATTGCCAACTTCTCTGAGTTCTACGTGGAGCTGGAGGCCAACAACGAGGGTGTCGAGTGCCTGCGACTGCTCAATGAGATCATTGCTGATTTTGATGAGGTACTTGTCCCTTAGGCTGGTGCTGGCAGAGGGTAGGGGGATGTGGGGACCAGAGAGGTGGGAGAACTTTGGATAAGAAGGCAAGGATTGGAGGGGCTCATCTGATGAGACCCAGAGATGTGAAGGGTAGGAGTAAAGGTAGGCACCGTGGAGTTAGGGACAGATATGAATGTGTCACAGGCAGCAGGGTCAGCTCCAGTGGGGCAGGGTCATTGTTACTGAGGAGCAAAGGAGGACGTGAAGATCTGTGGAGGGGCCAGTAGAGTTAGCGAGTGGATGTCATTGAAGAAGGAGCTGGTAATCTGTAGACTACAGCCTCATGAGGCCAAGTAATCAAGATGATCCCCTGAATAGAGAAAATGGAAGTAAAATATGAGGAAGCGTCCTGAACATCCAGGTCAGGTCTGGAGAGAAGGCACTTCCTCAGTCTGGGACTCTCTCCAGCGCTGAGGGTTGGAATCATTAATGCCTGATATCCCTCCTGTGGTTCTGGGTTCTGTAGCGGGCTGTAGAAGTTGTCCTGGAGTTGTGTGCTCAAGTCCCTGCTTGGGTTTTGACAGCTGCCTAGTAAGGGAAACGTTTTCCCAGTTCCTAGCCCAGCACCAAGAGCAGTAGTTGGAAGCGGGGCTCACATACTGGAGGGAAGTATGAGGCAGGGAAGTGAGGCAGGGGCCAGAGCATGGCCAGGAAGGAGCCTTGGGGCAGGACTGGGTCTGGCCTTTCTGCCTTGACAGCCGGGTCCCCCTGTGCTATCCAGATCATCAGTGAGGAGCGCTTCCGGCAGCTGGAGAAGATCAAGACAATTGGTAGCACCTACATGGCTGCCTCTGGGCTGAATGCCAGCACCTATGATCAGGTGGGCCGCTCCCACATCACTGCCCTCGCTGACTATGCCATGCGGCTCATGGAACAGATGAAGCACATCAATGAGCACTCCTTCAACAATTTCCAGATGAAGATTGGTAAGAAGGCCTGGATCATGGCACGTTTTCCCAGGGATGTTTCTGGGGTGAAGCTGAGGCAGCAGGCTAGGGATGGTGTCTCAGACTCCCCATCAGGAGTCCCGTGGGGGTTTCCTTTTCTCTCGCTTCCTATATCATCTGATGTTAAGAATAGATACCATTTATTAAGGGCCTCCTATGTGCTAAGCATTGTCTCAGATTTTTTTTTTTTAACACATATCAATCCTCACATTATTATCCCCTTTTACAGAAAAGAGTTGGATTTTCAGAGTGGGTAAATAACTCAGCCAAGGTCATACAACTAGTTACGGCTGAACTGGGATTCAAGACCAGGTTTATGTAGATACCAGTACCTATGTCCCTATCTGTGGCTGGTCTGGTAAGAGGCACTTCCTCCCAGATGAGCTGGTGGATGGGAGTTGTTAATAGTGTGGGTTCTGGAATCAGAATGTCAGAATGTTTGAATTCTGGCTCTTCCACTTATGTGCTTATTTAGCAAGTCACCTAACTTCTGTAAGCTTCAGGTACCGTTTCTATAAAATGGGGATGGTGAGCCCTACCTTGTAGGGCTGTTGAGAGGCTGAGATAGTGTAGAATGCTTATAGAGCGGTTGGCACGGCATGAGCCTTTGGTGGATTAGCTGCCGTTCTGGCATAGCCTTTCTGACTCAGGGGAGCTCCTTGACATTCTTTACAACCAGGAGACTTGTCCCTTTTCCACTTTCTTCTCTGGGTCCTTCTAAAGGTGCCGGGCGGTGGTGGCTCCCTGGGCTGACTGGGGAACATCCACTGCTCTCAATTTCTTACTTTTATCCCTGCCCACCCCAGGACTGAACATGGGCCCAGTTGTGGCAGGCGTCATTGGGGCTCGGAAGCCACAGTATGACATCTGGGGGAACACAGTGAATGTCTCAAGTCGAATGGACAGCACTGGGGTCCCCGACCGAATCCAGGTGAGGGGGTTGTAAGCGGAAGCTGGAAGGGGTCTGGGTGTGGGGAGCTTCCACAGGGCCCCCTCTGCAGTCAGCCAGGACAGGGGTAGGGTGGCGATATTCTGTATTTGGTGGAGGAGGTTATAGGGGGAGATAGTAGCATGACCAGAGAACCCCTGAGCCCCTGCAAATGCAGCAGGAAGGATCCTGGCCTAAGCAGGTTCCCCTCCCACCCCCCCAGGTGACCACGGACCTGTACCAGGTTCTAGCGGCCAAGGGCTACCAGCTGGAGTGTCGAGGGGTGGTCAAGGTGAAGGGCAAGGGGGAGATGACCACCTACTTCCTCAATGGGGGCCCCAGCAGTTAGCAGGGCCCAGCTACAGATCAACTGAAAGGACCAAGGTGGGCATTTGGGTGGACTCTGTGCTTGCTGGGGGAAGCTGTGGCAGGGGCCACTGAGCTTTCAGACCCTGCTGATCACAAAGGGAACACCCCAGCAGGCTGTTCAACTACGTCCTCAGGCTGGTGAACGAGGGGATACCAAGAGGATTATGCAAGTAACTTTTAAGATCTAGGGTAGGGCTGTTTTCCCTCCTTTCTTCCAGCTTTTGGGAGCAGGGGAGGGGGCAGCAGCAAAGGTGGGGGGACCCTTCCTGCCTGAGAGATTAAAATGGCAGCTTGTCACACCTCCCCTTTCCCTGTCTGTCTGGGCAACATGCTCAGGGCTGGGCCCTTTCTTTCCCTTTTTCCTGGGAATCTTTTGTACAAAGACTGGGGCAGGGTTGAAGAGTGCCTGTTCCACGCTTGCCTTTGCTGTGCCTGCATCCCCAGCATGGGTCCTGGGCCCTCCCCACCCTGCCAGGTCTCCCTCAGGGACACAGGGCCAAGGAGGGAGAGGCTTGGGAGACCCAGCTCTGTCCATATTTCAGGGGAACGTTTCCATTTGCCAAATCCTAGTCCCACGATCTGTCCCCAAAGGGGAACAAAGGGACTTCTGACAGCTCAGATTAGCCTCAGTTCCTGCACAGCTCCAGGGAGAGGGGCATCTGGTCTCATTGGTACTGTGAAAAGACCCAGCCAGGGAGCAGGCACGTGCATGAGGGTGTTAGAAGACTGGAAGGTGGACGTTCGCCTGCAGGTGCCAAAGAGAGCAGGCCGGCCAGGGATGGGGGTGGTGCCAGACTCTGAAGGTCAGGATCAGGCCACTCTGCCCCCGCACACTCTTGCTGTCTGCTGCAAGAGACACAGAGCGTCTCTACCCCTTCTGTTGCCAAATAGAAAAGGGCCAGGGCCTGGAGGAAGACGACCCTGATCCTAAACCCGTCCTCCCAGACCTCTGGCACTGGGGAGGGCCTGTGTGTCTGTGTAACTGTGTGTGCACGGTGGTCCGTGTGTGTCTGTTTTCCAGGTCTATGTATCCTTACGCTCCTGCTCCTCAACTCTCCACCCTGGGTTGCCTCTTTCCTGTGGGCCTCTGTCTTCTGGGAATAAGGCAGATGTCTGATTTCAAGGGATGGAGACAGATGCCCAGTTTGCACAGGAGTGGGATGGGGTATGGTAACAAGAGGAGGGTGACTGGGGAGAGGAGGTCTTTTGTGCCAAATCCCTAATTGCCTTCTGGGGACCACGTATGCAGCATGACTGTCTCTCTGCTAGGGCAGGGACCCAAGCGCCTGCTGGAGCCCCCATGCTCCTTGCACTTGAAGTCTCTGGGGTTTGGTGGGCAGAGGCTCAGGAGTCCCCTGGATTTCCCCAGCTGGTATCCTGGGATGTGGTAAGCCTTGGGGCTTAGGTAGCATGGAATCTCCCGAGGACCCAGATTCTGGTACTAGGGGCAAGGGGAGGGGAACCCGGACCTCAGCCGTCCCTAGTCTACAGCCTGAGCCCAGCGTGCTCCAGGCTCCCCAGTCCCCATGAAGCCTGCGGGGGCTGGCAGGAGGATTAGGAGGGCTGGGCCTTAGATTCCCTTCTTGTCCGTGCCTGCCTTTCACCCGCTTCCCTTCAGCCTTGCCTCTGGCCTGAATGAGTCGGTGCCTTGGTTTCTCTGTACCTGTTTAAGCTGAGGCAGTGGCCACAGTTTTGCTTGAAGATCGCTTTGTCTCAGAGG
The DNA here is from genome assembly GCF_014754425.2 of Oryx dammah. Taxonomy (NCBI): domain Eukaryota; kingdom Metazoa; phylum Chordata; class Mammalia; order Artiodactyla; family Bovidae; genus Oryx; species Oryx dammah. Next base: position 735,530 of record NW_024080625.1, read on the forward strand.
TGTTAAGAGGCAGAGGGGAGAGGGTCCCAGAGTTGCTGACTTTGGGGACTGGAAGGGGTAGGTGGTACTCTTGCCCTTCCTCATGCCCTTTCTGACTCTAGTTCCTTGCAGAGGTTGTTTCTGGCTCTTATTGACTGCTCTGGGGCATCTTCATGTATCAACCAAGTGGGCCATCAGTCACTTCATTAGCCAAGGCATGAGAAGAGAAAAGACTAGGTGGTCCAGATGAAGTCAGCTCCCCTTCCCTCAGCCACAGCCCTGGACAGGAAGGTTCTGCATGGGGTCCTGGGGTGGGGGTGAGGCTGTAAGGAGACCAGAGTGGAAGACTGCTTCACTTACAGCAGAAGTGAGTGACTTGTGTCTGCTTCTTGCTAGTGGAAGGGGCCTGTCTGCACCCTGGCTCCCTGCACCACAGTGCCAGCCATGCATTTCTCCTGGGCTGATATTGCCCTCTTCCTTGCCAGTTGGTGGGGGAGTCAGTGGATGGGAGGCCATGGACTTTGGTTTTATAATGTAACCAGCGTGGAGGCCGGGGGGAGGGTGGCATACCGTTGTATTTCAGTGAAATATTTAATATATTTAAATATCAATAAAAATCAAATTCTTTGTAAAATTCCCTGTTCTCTGCAGCTGTTCTGGGCCCTGGGTTGGGTCCGAAGTGGCAAAGCCTGGTGGAGGGGGCAGGCCCCTGCCAGGGGTTCTGTAGACCTCTCATCTGCTAAGATGAAGCTGCAGTGTCTGCAGAGAATGTGACCCCTCTGAGGCCCGGCAGCATTCGTTACTCTGACTCCTGCCATACATGAGGTCAGAACCCCTTGTAGTGGTCTGTCCTGGCCCCTCCCAAACTAAGCACCAAGCTCCGACTCCTTCAGGAGTCTCTCACAATCCTGATCTCACAGGAATTGGGGAATAATTTCCTACTCACTCATTTCCTGTGTACACAAGTTACTTCTAGATCAGTCTATTTATTGCACTTTCTCAGTCCCCTCTCCCCATTAGTCAGCCATTGGAACCAGGATACCACCTCTTCATCGCTCCATCCACAGTACTATCTTGTCCTTCTGCAAACGTATCCTGGTTAATACAGACTGAAGTTCCTGTCATGGAGAATAGAGTGATCCATAAACCTGGAAAGAGACAGTCTCAGATTCAGCTAGGTTAGGCTGGACTGGGGGTGGGGTGGGGCTTAAACCTTGAATGGGCAGGGGTAGTAATGAAGAAGTGGAGCTGCTGCCAATGGGTGGTGCTTAGAGGGGTGGGAGGTGGCAGCGAAGGGAGCAGAAACATTCCAGGCCTCCCACAGGAATGCTGTAGATTCTTGAGTGTTCAGAAGTCATAGCCATAAGGTGAAACACAAAGACATGGATGAATCTTTAGCTCCTTTGAATAGCCACTACTAGCAGTAGCCACTACTGCCCAGATTCCGGGGCCAGTTTTCCCTGGAAAGACCAAAACCTCCTATTCCATTTCCCAACTCTGAATAAGATGGAAAGCATCTCCAAGGATTTAAGTGATCTCCCCACCCTCCCCCCTCCCAGCCTAACCTGGTCATTGCGCTTTTGATGAGGCAGTGGCGGGGGTTCCGGATCCACGGCATGGTCTCTTCTGGGCGCACTCCTGCAGCGTTGGACCGCCAGAAGCTGAAGTTCTGAGCATCAGTCAGGGGGACCCTGAAGACCTGATTAGGGACTGAATGGTTAGGCAGGTTATCAGATTTCTTAGAGTTTGTGCCTTAGGGCACCACAAGCCCAACGTAGCAACTAGGCTTGACCAGATGCTGAGAAGTCCCGGAAATGTAGTCACCACACTCGGCTCCACTTCTGGATTTCAGCATCTTACACCCTACATGGTCAGTGGAATCAGTCTTGGTTCTTCTGGTGTTTACCACAAGTCAATCTCTAAGAGCGCTTTCCCCAAGTGCTAAGGTGGTGCAAAAACAAGTGGTCCACCTACTTGGTTTCTTTTCTATTTGGCCATGCCACATGGCTTGTGGGATCTTAAGTTTCCCAACCAGGGATTGAACCTAGGTCCTCAGCAATAAGAGTGCAGAGTCCTAACCACACATCCCACTTGGAAAATGTGCAAGATGGGTCTACTGGTTCTTCCTTCCCTCCCCCTTTGATTATTTCAGGAAATTCTCTGAAATTTAGCAGTGATACTGCCTTATATTTAGGTATTGCTAACATATAATTGTGAGAAGGCAATGGCAATCCACTATAGTACTCTTCCCTGGCAAATCCCATGGACGGAGGAGCCTGGTAGGCTGCAGTCCATGGGGTCACTAAGAGTCGGACACGACTGAGTGACTTCACTTTCACTTTCCACTTTCATGCATTGGAGAAGGAAATGGCAACCCATTCCAGTGTTCTTGCCTGGAGAATCCCAGGGATGGGGAAGCCTGGTGGGCTGCTGTCTCGGGTCACACAAAGTCAGACACAACTGAAGCGACTTAGCAGCAGCAGCAGCAACATATAACTTATCAAGTGAAAGTGAAGTTGCTCAGTCGTGTCTGACTCTTTTCGACCCCATGGACTGTAGACTACCAGGTTCTTCATTCGTGGGATTTTCCAGGCAAGAATACTGGAGTGGATTGCCATTTCCTTCTCCAGGAGATCTTCCTGACCCAGGGACTGAACCCGGGGTCTCCCACATTGTAGGCAGATGCTTTACTGTCTGAGCCACTAGGGAAGTCCTATAATTTATCCAGTACCTGTTAAATTTTAAATGTTGTATTAGATATTTAAAAAATTTTGAATATCAGACTTACCTAGATTTTCTTTTTTTGGATTTTCACTCTTAATTTATTGTATAAATCTAATTATACCAGTGTATAAAACTTGTATACGTTTTAAAACTTAGAATTATAGCCTAATATTCTGGCTATCTAGTCTTTATAATTATTATTTTTTTAAAAAAATCCCTACTATATTATTGGGGCCTTCCAGGTGGCTTAGCGGCAAAGAATCTGCCTGCCAGTGCAGGAGTCTCGGGTTTGATCCCTGGGTTGGGAAGCCCCTCTGAGGAAGGAAGTGGCAGTGCACTCTGGTATTCTTGCCTGGGAAATCCCATGGATAGAGGAGACTGGGGGACTACAGTCCATGGGATTGCAAAGAGTCCAATACGATTAAGCAAAAAAAAAAAAAAAAACAAAAAACACCACATTCCCACTTTTCAGTTACAACTAGGCTATTAACATACTGATACAGTTCTGTCACCACAGGATCCCAGAGTTGCCCTTTTACAGTCACATACTCCTCCCTCCACTCCTTGGTAATCGGTAATGTGTTCTTTAGTTCTGTAATTTTGTCAGTTCAAGAGTGTTGTATAAATGGCATCATACAGTATGGGATCTTCTGGGGACTGGCTTTCTTTACATAGCAGAATTCCCTGGAGATTCCTGCAAGTATCTGCCTATATCAGTAGCTTGTCCTGCTGCTGCTGCTGCTAAGTCACTTCAGTCGTGTCCGACTCTGTGCGACCCCATAGATGGCAGCCCACCAGGCTCCTCCGTCCCTGGGATTCTCCAGGCAAGAACACTGTAGTGGGTTGCCATTTCCTTCTCCAATGCAGGAAAGTGAAAAGTCTAAGTGAAGTCGCTCAGTCATGTCTGACTCAGCGACCCCATGGACTGCAGCTTGTCCTAGGTACTTTTTAAAATGTAAGTTTCTCTTTCTCAAAAAACACTAGAGTGTTATTCCAGTTTTCAGATGGTCTAGAGGCTTCCTTGGTGGCTCAGAGGTTAAAGTGTCTGCCTGCAATACGGGAGACCCGGGTTCGATCCCTGGGTTGGGAAGATCCCCTGGAGAAGGAAATGGCAACCCACTCCAGGATTCTTGCCTGGAGAATCCCATGGACAGAGAAGCCTGGTGGGCTACAGTCCATGGGGTCACAAAGAGTTGGACACGACTGAATGACTTCACTCACTCAGAGAAGTTACGTGATCAGAGGATTTTGCCCAAGGTCACACAGTTTGTTTGGAGTTGAAAAAAAGTAAAGTCGCTCAGTCGTGTCTGACTCTTTGCGACACCATGGACTGCAGCCTACCAGGTTCCTCCCTCCGTGGGATTCTCCAGGGAAGAGTACTGGAGTGGGTTGCCATCTCTTTCTCCAGGGGATCTTCCCGACCCAGGGATCGAAACCCGGTCTTCTGCATTCCAGGCGGACGCTTTAACCTCTCAGCTACAAGCTTTGATCCTCATAACAATCCTGTAAGATTGGTGGAGTCGGCATTTTCTGCCCTTTTTTTTTTTAATGAATGAGGAAACAAGTTTAAAGAGGATACGTGACTTATCCACGGTGAGACACTTGAAAGAGACAGAAAGTACTCACGGGTAGATCTTCTGCTGTCAATTCTGATTCAGTTTTTATCTTATCTTGTTTATCTCACTTTTGGAGCCCACTTTCTCCCTCTTCTCAGTCTCTTCTTGGCTCTTTTTGACCTCGCCGCCTGCTCTAAAACAGTGCCCACCACATCCCAGCCACTTTAGCAACTCAGACCCACCTTTTCTGCCCCTAGAATTGTGACAAACCCAAGATACTTACATGTCTTTAACGATACCTTCCGAACAGCTTCGTGGTACTTTGTGTGGCTATTTTGGTGCACAGAATAATTCCCATCTTCTGAGGAAATAGGGGGAAGCCTCGTGGGCACTGGATCCTTCTGGTCTGAAACGAGAGCAGACTTGGTCTGAGTGCCTAGCAAATGGGATTGTTTGGCTTTCTCAGTCTCTGGTCTCCACGCTAACCCGGCACAGGCAGGGGTCCCTCCAAGCCCCTCACAAGCCAAGTGCTGCAGGGTAAGAAGGGGTTCATGGGACACAGTAGTATCAGGAAGAGCATTTTGGGCAGCAGGCATCAAGTGTGTTAGGAGCATTAGAGAGCTCTCAGCTTGCAATTGGTTTAGAGATGGACTGGTGCTGGGTCAAATGGAGAGGGACAGGGCCAGGAGCTGGGAAGGCAGTATAGAGTGGGATAGTGTAGTCTTAGCATTCTTATGGGGGTTTAGAAATCTCAGATGCAAAATCTGTAACTTCTTATAGTGACTGAAAAGATGAGATTTTCCTTACCCAGTGCTGTGGTCTGAATGTTTGAATTCCCTCCACTCCATCCTCCCCCCAAATCCATATGTTGAAAACCTAATGCCCAAGGTAATAGCATTTGGAGGTGGGGCTCTTGGGGTGTGATTCATGAGATGGAGCCCCCATGAATGGAATAAGTGCCCTTATAAAAAGAGGCCTGAGAGAGCTTCCTGGCCCCTTCTGCCACGTGAGGGAACAACAGGAAGTCTGCAACCTGGAAGAGAGCCCTCACCTGGCTTCCTGATCCTGGACTGCCAGTCTCCCGTGAGAAATAAATCTCTGTTTATAAGCCACCCAGTCTATGGTATTTTGTTATAGCAGCCTGCATGGACTCAGCCTCTCTTGTAGCAAGGCCAAGGGCCAAGAGTTTTGGCTAGGCTAATCAACACGTCTTCTTCAGATTCTGAATCAAAGATTGGGGTTGCAAAGAAGTTGGGACCATGTGAAGTCTTTTTCTGTTGATGGAGGTTGGGGCAGTGAAGCTGCCTCTTGTCTCCAGCAGCACTGTCTGGGGCCCAGTGTCCTCGGTGCCGGCAGTGCCCACCACAGCACTGAATGCATTGGCGGATCTGCACAGCCAGGTCTATGGCATGACTGTGAACCTTGTTTCTGGTTACTATCTGCCAAACTTGGTTCTCTGTCCCTTCTACAGTTTTTATGTGCCTCCTAATATTTTTTAAACAACTATTTCAAGGACTTGCCTGGTAGTCTAGTGGTTAAGAGTTTGCCTTGCAATGCAGGGGGCTTGGGTTTGATCCCTGGCAGGGAACTAAGTCCCACACGCCACAGAGCAACTGAGCACACACACCACAACTAGAGGGTCTGTGGGCTGCAGTGAAAGGTCTCACATGTTGCAACGAAGACCTGACACACCTGAATAATAAATTTTTTTAATAAAAATTACTTCGTTGTGAAACACACATAAAAAAAGTTTATGTATATAATTTATACAACTTAATGAGTTTGGAGATAAGTATACACCTGTGAAACCATCACCAAAATCTATGCCACAAACATATCCATCTCCTCCAAAAACTTCCTCTCACCTTCTTAATTATTATTTTGTAACAAGAACATCTAACATGAACTCTAATCTCTTTGTAGAGTTTTAAGTATATAGTATAGTATTAACTATACTATGCTGTACAGTAGATCTCTAGGATTTATTCTTCTTGCATAACTGAAACTTTGTACTCTTTGATTATTGCCCTCCTGTTTTTTCCTCCCCTGAGCCTCTGGTAAACACTATTGTATTCTTTGCTTCTATTGAGTTTAATTATTTTGGATTCCTCACATAAGTGGTATGTAATATGTGTCCTCTGTCTGGCTTATTTCACTTGGCATATCTTCCAGGTTCATCCATGTTGTTGCAAGTGTCAGGATTTCCCTATTTTTTTTAAGGCCAACTAATATTCTGTTGTATGCACTTACCACATTAAAAGAATCCATCCAAGCCCTAATGGACATTTCTGTTACTTCCATGTCTTGGCTAGTGTGCATAATGCTGCAACAAATATGAGAGTGCAGATATCCCTTTACGATCATGATTTCAGTTTCTTTGGGGATATATATACCAGAAGTGAGACTGCTGGATCATATGGCAGTTCTATTTTAATTTCTTGAGAAATTGCCCTGTTTTCTATAGTGGCTGTACCCATTTGCTTACCTACCACAATGCATGTGGGTTCCCTTTTCTTCTCACCAATGCTGTTAAGTTTTGTGGATTTTGTTTTTTATTATACCCACTTTAAGAGGTGTGAGGTGATATATCATTGTGGTTTTAATTTGCATTTCCCTGGTGATTAGATGTTGAGCATCTTTTCATATACTTGTTGGCCATTTGTTTGTCTTCTTTGGAGAAGTCTATTCAGATCCTCTGCCCATTTAGTTGGATTTTCTTTCTTTTTTTGCTGTTGAGTTGTAGGAATTCATTATGTGTTTTGGGTATTAACCCTTTATCATATATATGGTTTGCAAGTATTTTCTCCCATACTGTAGGCTGTCTTTTCAATTTGTTTCTTTTGCCACATGGAAGCTTTTAAGTTTGGTGTAGTCTTACCACTATCTTTAAAAAAAAATTCATGTTCTACTTAAATAGGCTAGATTTGGCTTGCATCTCAGAATCCTGAGCTTGTAGTGAACTGGGTCAAAGCTTGCCATTCTCTCTGGAAATTGTTGAGATTGCGGACTCATCTTGGGTGGGTGGTGGGGATGCCTGCTGTTCTGTAGTTCTTCTGCAGTTCCTGCTTTCCCCTTTATTCTGCTTGGCCCCACATGTTGTTCATCATCTCTGTCCCTCCATCCTCCCTTTTGCCCTCCCATGGACACCCTTAACATTCTCTGCGACAGTGACACCACAGAGTGGGGCAAGGTTTGAGTCCCCTCCACTGACAGTTGAGGGCTGGGACAGGTGGAACCCTGGACTGAACCAGGGGTTGGCTTTGTACTTCATCACAGGTTACATTTCCTAGAAACAGTGTCATTTGAGTTTGGTTGTTTGACTTTGGGCTAAGTGAGGGTGGCAGAATGTCCATGGCCAAGTAAGTGTAGACCAAGAAAGAGCAACAGCATATTCCTAGTGAGCAATGGGACCTGGATTGCAGGCAAGTACTGATTAGGGTGCCGGTGACAGAGGGAACTCTTTCTCTGGTCCTGAGGCCTCAGGCTGATAGTTCTTTAAAGTATAGCCGTATGATTATTATCAGATGACTGTTATGTCAGTTTCTGAGTAGTGGGTGCTTAGCTTCCTGTATGGGTTACCATGTGCTTGGAGGCATATTAGACAGTGTCACCCACTTGGATGCCTTCCTCGTGAATCAAGCACCAGTTGGCCTACTCTTCGGATCAGTATTTGGCAAGCTGGAAGATATTTTTGGTAACCCATAACTTTGCCAAGTTGTGGAAGCCACCCGAGGTGAAGGGTGGTGAGGGGTAGGTAAGAATCATGCCACAGCTACTGTGAAAGAGCATGTTCTGGATAGCGCAATGCAATGAACTCTTTATAAGCAAATTCCATTGTGGCAAGGGAGAAAAATTCATCATTTTTTTGGCAGATGGTATAACAGAGGTTCTTCATCCACTTAGTTAATACTATACTCCATATGGTTTTTTGTGGTAAATAGATAGGAAGGGCCCTGACAGCTTCTTCTAGAACCAGGCCATAAATTAGGAATTACCAAAAGACCAGATTTAATGCTTTGAATGGACTGTGAAGGATATATGGGGTAATGCAAAAGTATGGCTGGATCTTCTACTTTTCCAAATTTATGTTGCAGATTTCTCAGTAGTATAAGCTTCCCAGGGCCCCTAAGAAGGTCACAAAATCTTAGTTTCCCACTGCTTTGCCCACTGTTTCTGTTAGTTAGAACTGGGGCTGATTGGCCACAATGTTTTCAGGCTGAAAACTTTTTAGAATGGGTCTACCTATGATGGTTCAGATGGTAAAGAATCTTCCTGCAATGCAGGAGACCTGGGTTTGATCCCTGGGTCAGGAAGATCCCCTGGAAAAAGGAATAGTTACCCACCCCAGTATTCTTGCCTGGAGAATTTCATGGACAGAGGAGCCTGGTGGGCTATAGCCCATGGGGTCACAAAGAGTTGGACATAACTGAACAACTAAGCATGTACGCTACCTCAGTGACTCCCAGAATTCTGAATTTTAGGTTAAGGTATTTGCCTGTCTGTTCCAGATTCTTAGTACATAGTGATGATATTATCTAACAGATATTACTTGAAGTTGGTGTCACTATAAGCAGAGTAATACCACCCAGACTAGAAATGCATACAAGATATTTGTAGAACATACTTGTAGAAATGCAAACAACATTTCTAGATGTTATGGTATTGTACATAAAATATGACTCCTATCTAAGAGGTTGTATCAGATATGAGGCAAGTTGACTGGAGTATTAACACAGACTGAAACTGGTTGAAATATTTTTGGAAGCTATCTTGTACTTAGTCTTTCCTGACATCAGGAAATTGTCAGTGATTTGGGAGAAAGTGAACAAGAACATAAACCCAGGCAACCAGACCAATTCTCAGGGCACATTTTACACATGGGGGCAGTTCCTTTACCTCTGAAAATATCTTCCTTAAAGTGGTGGAGTTCTTCAGAATTCTGAACACAGGGAAAGTTGGGGGGTGCATGAGATAAGAGAGAGACAGTGCTGGTTGCAGACTGCTGATATAAAATGGACTGCATGGATCTTCTAGCGATAACAACAATAAGAGCTGATATGCAATGAATGTGCTTGGCACAACTGTAAAACGTGGGTACTATTACTTTATTTTATAAATGGAGAAACGGAGGCCCAGAGAAGTTTACTGATTTGCCAAGATCACATGACTAGCTTATGGCCAAGACACGAGTTTAACCCAGCACTTTGGCTCTACTGCCCATGCTCTTAACCACCACATTAAATTGGCTTCTGAAATATCATCAGAGTTTCCAGGAAATACCAAAGGCTAAGGAAAAATATGAACTGATAGAACTACCCTCTTAGTGGGCTCTCTTGTGTATAGCTGAATGAGGGCCCTGTCAAGGGTGTCTTCTCACCCTGAAGAAGCCTTGTGTTGGGTAAGGGACTTAGTAATATAACCTTGTTCCAGAAGCAGATCTTCGCCTCCCTGAGTGTCACTTAAATGCAGAACACCATTTCCTATGGCTAGCATCGAGGGAACAGAGAAGACAAACCTGGTGGGTCACTCTTCAGTGGATTAGACCAGCCTCAGTGGGGAGAACCAGCAGGGAAAGACCCCTGTGAAAAAAGTGGTCTGTCTGCTGCAATACAGACACAGTCACCTACCTTGGAGGTGCCCATTCCTGAGGCTCTGGCAGGGTGGTATTACTCTGCTTGCAGTTATACCAACTTCAAGACAACTGCAAGTAATGTCTATTAGATAGTATCTAACTGTGAGTAGCTTGAGTATCTTGTCCCTCTAGTTTCAGGTGGATGAGGATGACGGTCTGCAGAAGCTATGAGATGTATGAGTGTTTCCAAAAATAATTTCAGTACATTTATCCATTTAGAAAGGTAGAGGGGCTCAGAGACTTTGGCCAGTTCACTCTTGGCTGCATTGTGCCATTCACGCTCCTGTTCGAAAAGCCAGAACTACAGTGCCCTCTGCTGGAGTCTAAGAATGGCATATCCAGCTGTCTTCTCATAGCGGGTCATCAAACAGGCAGCTAGCAGAGGTCAAGAGAACTAGGAGACTGAGCAGAGTACTTTCCAGCAAGGGTGGGGAAAACCACCTATGGGATCCCTTTGGCAAGATCCAGAAAATGAGAATACAAGTGATACATACTCAGTTTTTACCAAAGATATACTTTTTCTTTGAAGAGATTCATTTGGAAGTAAGAGCAACTAGGAGGACTCATTATGGAATTCCTCTGGGAGGAGGAATGATAAAGGCTGCAGTGGAGGAAGATGGAGTGAGGCCCTTTGGATATGCAGAGCTCGGAGGTCACTGTGTCTGTGGCTGGAGGGCAGTCACTAGAGAGTCTGGCAGGCAGACTCTGTCATTCGTTTCCAATCAAGAACAAGCATAAGCACCCTTTACCACCAATCCCCATCAATTTGCCTCTGAGACGCCTGTCAGTGGGCAATGCCCTGAGTGGAGATGTGTGTTGGGATTATGTCTAGCTTGACCTAGGTTTTTCATATAACAAGGCAAGGGAGTTGTCTTAGCAAAGGGCCATATAAGGGAATTTTTCTGAAATTCTAAGACACTTCTGAACCAAGAAAAGAGTCCAGGTGTGATGCTAAAAGAAGATAGGAGAATAGGACTCAAAGCAACTGGTGAGACAGATTCAGCAAAGGAAAGGATAGATATGTGGCCAGGCTCTCCTGGGCAGGATAGGGAAGGGAAAGCTTAGGCACTCAAGGTGAATGAACTCAGGAAGCTGGGCTGAACCTGCAGGGGCAACTAGTAGAATTAGGATCAGTAAGGTGAGTCTGGGAGGGGTAGGAATTACTGATTGGTGGACAAGAGAGTTCTGGTCACTGGTCAGGGATGCACTTCTGTGAGCAACTGCAATTGACCAGGCTCTTTCAGGGTCTGGGATGAGCTATCCTTTGATGCCAGCTAGCATTTGTTGCTTCTCAAGAAATCTTATGGTTAAAAATATTGCTTTCCATGGGAACTCCCTGGTGGTCTGATGGTTAGGACTCGGAGCTTTCACTGCCAAAGGGCCCAGGTTCAATCCTTGGTTGGGGAACTAAGATCCTATAAGCTATATGACCCAAATATATATATTGCTTTTCAGGCTCTCTACCCTGGCAAGTATGTTTGGAGTAGCAAATATATTCCAGTCAGAGGAAAGGTATATATTCCCTATGTAAATAAAATTATGGTTTTTAACTTTTCTTCCAATCATCTGTCATACAGTTTTATGTGCTAGGTCTCAGGTGTATTACATACATTGTATATTTAATTTACTCTCCAAAACAGATCAGTAAGGAAGGCATTATTATCTCCATTTACAGGTGAGGAAAATGGGGCACTCTGAATTTGCTTAGTGTGAGTTAGCTTTGAGTACCTGATAAGAATGAGTTTCTCAAGTCAAGGATAAACCAAAATATGCTCTCCACACCCGGTTTTCCTCTTTGGCTTTTCTATTTTGGTTCTTTATCAGGAGGAAAAGAAAGGAAGGGGGCAGAGACTGGCAGAATATTTAGTTACCTGTGTTGACTCACTTCTACAAGTTCTCATTATGACTATAATAAGGAAAGGTTGAGTGGGCCCTCATATCTACTAGAAGGGGAAAAAAACTTTCTTCAAAGAAAAATTGTGAATAACTCAAAAATATCATTATAGTATGTGTTAAGAATGTGAAGTGTTAATAGATTCATTTTAATGTTGCTGTTAAAGCCCTCACTGAAGAGCCAGGTAAGAGTGTGGCTGATCTGAGCATGGAGAACAGGTTGAAGTGCTAGTACAGGCAGTCAGAAAAGGGTCAAGCCACTTGAGTGAATGTATTAACAAGGTGAAATCAGTCAGAAAGTGAGAGGGGCCAGAGAATCATTCTGAATACAACTCACAGTCCTGTAAGATCACTTGTGTTGTGGAACTAAGGGTGAGCACAGTCAGGAACTGTGTGTTCCTTAAATTAATGAATGTAGAAATTGAGATTAGAAAGGCCTGGTTAAGCATGGTGGATGGATGTGGTTTTTAAGAGCCAAACAGAATGCAGTATTTTCTCCACACATAACTTTTTCCGAACCAGTTCTGAAGTAACAGAAGGGTATGAAGCAAGTTCCTCATTATGGTGGTCCACATTCCCAAACCTCTACCAGCTGACATACTGTAAGCAACATTAGCACCATCAGGATTCAGAACCAGGTGAGCTCTGTTGCTCTTTCTTGTTAATATGTTAAATGAGACGAAAGCCAAGAGTTTACCATTTAATTTAGCAACATCACCATGGATAGGAGCACTGGTGACTAGGTATGTTTCAGTGGACTGGTGGGGGCAAGAGCCCGACTGATGTAGGTTCAAGAGAGACTGGCAGGACATTTGGAGACAGAAAGACCCGACAATTCTTTTGAGAAGCTTTTCTGTAGGCAGGGAAATAGGATGTAAGGTTTTAAGATGGAAAAAATTATAGCATGTATGTATGTAGATAGGAATGGTTAGACACAGAAAAACTGATGCAACATTTGGAGTAGTACTAGCAAAGTATCTTTGAATAGTCAAAAATCTGATGCACAAGTGGAGGGGTTGGTCTTAAGTGTGTAGAACATTCGCTTGTTATTATAAGACATGTATGGGCACAGATGCGGTAGATGGATAGATATGGTTTGTGAGGGGTTATATAAATTATCTTCCAGTTGCTTTCATTTTCACTGTGAAATAGAAGGAAAGTCATTATCTGAGAGTGAGGATAGGGGAGGAAATGGTGGAGGTATGAGGGAAGAGAAGATATGAAGAGGCCTTCAGCAGAGTGAGAAAATGCATAGAACAAAGAAATGTAGTCTGACATTTGGGCAGCCATAAAGACCCATTTGAGTTTAGTGATCAGGAATTTTAAAGTGAGGTCAATCAGCATGGTTGTTTTTCTCCTGTTGATGAGTATAAACTACTTTTCCTAGGAATTTTGGTATAATCAGGAGTGGGAGTGGGGAGAGTGGTGGAGCAAGAAATGGGGATAACAGCTTGAGGGGATCATATGATCAGGAGAGGATTCCTTTTTTTCCCAGATGGAAGAGATTACAGCACATGTGTATACTTATGGGAATGATCTGGGAAGAGGGAAAAAACTGAGGGAGAAGGGGATAATTACAGGAGCAAAATCCTTGAGGTTAAGAGTGGATTAGATCCATGACTTCCCTGGTGGTCCAGTAGTTAAGAATCCACCTGCCAGTGCAGGGACACAGGTTCAGTCTCTGTTCTAGGAAGATCCCACGTGCCACAGAGCAACTAAGCCTATGTGCCACAACTACTGAGCCTGCGCTCCAGAGCCCGTGCTTCATAACAAGAGATGCCACCACAATGAGAAGCCCGTTGCACTGCAACAAAGAGTGGCCTCCACTTGCCACGACTAGAGAAAGCCCACTTACAGCAGCAAAGATCCAGTGCAGCCAAAAATAAATAAACCCAAAAAAAGTGGATGAGATAGAGCAGACAAATGGAGTTAGTTCATTCATTGTAGCAGAGGGAAGATAGAAATGCAGTGGAATGTTAGATGTGATGACGGACAGTGTCTTTTGATTACTCCTACTTAGTTAAATAAGAAACAAGGAAGTTATTACCTCAGAGTGAGGATGGGAGAGGGCATTTTAGAGATTTGAGGAGAGAATAGATGTGAAGTTGCCTTGAGGAGTAGGAGAGTGGCTAGGGAAATATAACAGGATTATCAGGAAGTCCCAAGTGCTCACTTGAGATTTGTGGTTATTGTTCCTAACCATTCTAGGAAGACTAGATATCCTAGGAGGAGAGCCATATACACATACCTTTGTCTTGATAGATTGCCCTGGAGTTCAACACTCCAACTCCCTTGAGTTTCATAGCCTTATCCTGAGCTTCTAGAGTCAGCCTATGTACCCCAGAGCTTGGTCACATGAGCCCAGACTTCAGTTCTGGGGCAGCTGAAGTGGCTTCAAGGGAATACTAGAAACAGAACATAATTGCTATTGAGTGGAATTTTTACATAGAAGTCTGAATAATATAACTGAAACCAAACTTCGCAGAGGGTAGTCAAGTTCCCTGAATGTCTTTGTGCATAGATATTTCAGGATGTGCACAATTAAAATGACTGGTGAAGAATATACAGTATGCTGCCACTTTATGGCAAAAGACACACATGGATTGAAAGTGAGGGGATGGAAAAAGATAATTCATGCAAATGGAAACAGTAAGAAGTCAGGGGTAGCAATATTCTTATTAGACAAAATAGACTTTAAAACAAAGTCCATGAAGAAAGACAAAGAAGGACACTGTCTAATGATAAAGGAATCATTATATTACAAGAAGAAGATATTATATGTGTTATTAATAACATACATACACCCAATATACACCCAACAAGACAAAATGGTTCTCTAAGGAGGTATTACAAAATAGCTGAAAAAAGAGAAACAAAAGTCAAAGGAGAAAAGGAAAGATATACCCATCTGAATGCAGAGTTCCTAAGAATAGCAAGGAGAGACAAGAAAGCCTTCCTAAGTGAACAATGTAAAGAAATAGGGGAAAACAATAGAGTGGGAAAGACTAGAGATCTCTTCAAGAAAATTAGAGATACCAAGGGAACACGTCATGCAAAGATGGGCACAGCAAAGGACAGAAACAGTATGGACCTAAAAGAAACAAGACACTAAGAAGAAGTGGGAAGAACTGTACAAAAAAGGTCTTAATGAGCTGGATAACCACCATGGTATGTTCACTCACCTAGAATCAGACATCCTGGAGTGTGAAGTCAAGTGGGCCTTAAGAAGTATTACTACGAACAAAACTAGTGGAGGTGATGAAATTCCAGTTGAGCTATTTCAAATTCTAAAGGATGATGATGCTGTAAAGTGTTGTACTCAACATGCCAGCAAATTTGGAAAACTCATCAGTGACCACAGCACTGGAAAAGGTCAGTTTTCATTCCAATTCCAAAGAAGGGCAATGCCAAAGAATGTTCAAATGACCGTACAGTTGTGCTCATTTCACATGCTAGTAAGGTAACGCTCAAAATCCAAGCTAGGCTTCAACAGTATGTTAACCGAGAACTTCCAGATGTACAAGGTGGATTTAGAAAAGGCAGAGGAACAGAGATCAAATGGTCAACATCTGTTGGATCACAGAAAACCCAAAGGAATTCCAGAAAAATATCTACTTCTGCTTCACTGACTAATCTAAAGCCTTCAACTGTGTGGATCACAACAAACTGTGGAAAACTCTTAGAGAGATGGGAATATCAGACCACCTTACCTGCCTCCTGAGAAATCTGTATGCAGGTCAAGAAGCAACAGTTAGAGCCAGACATGCAACAATGGACTTATTCAAAGTTGAGAAAGGAGGCTGTATATTGTCACCCTGCTTATTTATGCAGCGTACATCATGTGAAATGCTGGACTGGATGACTTGCAAGCTGGATTCAAGATTGCTGGGAGCAATATCAATAACCTCAGATATGCAGATGACACCACCCTAATGGAAGAAAGCAAAGAGAAACAAAAGAGCCTCTTGATGAGGTGAAAAGAGGAGAGTGAAAAAGCTGGCTTAAAACTCAACACTGAAAAAACTAAGATCATAGCATCTAGTCCCATCACTTCATGGCAAATAGGTGGGGAAACAATGGAAACAGTGAGAGACTTTATTTTCTTGAATTCCAAAATCACTGAAGATGGTGACTGCAGCAACAGCAGCAGGAGACTTTAACACCTCACTGACATCAAAGGACAGATCTTCCAGACAGAAAATCAGTAAAGCAACAGAAATCCTAAAGAACACAATAAAACAGCTGGACTAAACTTATATCTACAAGACACTACATCCAAACAAAACAAAACAAACAAAAAAAGAACCAGGACTTCCCTGGTGGTGCAGTGGATAAGAATTTGCCTGTCAATGCAGGGGGCACATGGGTTTGATCCCTGGTTTGGGAAGATTCTACATGCTGAGGAGCACCTAAGCCCATGCACAACTACTGAGCCCATGCTCTAGGGCCCACAAGCTGCAGCAGCTGAAGGCCACGTGCCTAAAGCCTGCGCACCACCACAAGAGGAGCCATCACAACGAGAAGCCCACGCACCAGAGTGAAGAGGAGACCCTGCTCGCCACAGCTAGAGAAAGTCAGTAGAGTAACGAAGACCTAGCACAGTCAATAAAAATAGATAAATGATTTTCTAAAAAAGAACCAGAGTACACATTCTTTTCAAGTCTCAAGGAACATTTTCTAGAATAGACCACATAATTTCACACAAAGCAAGACTCAACAAAGTTAAGAGGAGAGAAATAATTTCAAGCATCCTTTCTGACCATAGCAGTATGAAACTAGAAATCAACCATAGGAGAAAAAAATTCTTGTTACAAATGGGAGATGAGTCACAGGTTTCTGACTGGGATTCAGTGAAAGTAGTCTGTGATCAAAGTGGGAGTTGGAAGTGCTTTGCTATAGTTTTGGCCTTGAACTGCTTCTAGATTTTGAAATTTACTCTTATGAAGTTCTTGCCTTACCTCTACACATGGCTAGTTCATTCTCATTTTTCATGAAGTTGCTCAAACATTGCTTCCTTGATTATTGTCTAAAGTGGACCTCTCCAAGTTACTCTCCATCATGGGATCTATGAATTCAGTTGCCTCCAAGAGTCAGGCAGATAATGAATAAAACAAACTGAGCAAGAAACTTGTCCAATCAAAATGGGCAGCTGCTACTTGACTCTGGCCGTTTGTGCTCATGTGGGAACTTAGGGCCAGTGAGGCCAGTTCTAATCTTTAAGAGAAGTCAGAAATGTGGAATTTACATAAAATCTCCTGAGTTTTAGATGTTGGACCAAATTTTTTCAAGAAATCACTCTGCAGGCTGAGTCTGGCCCTCTGGCCAGCAGTTTATAACTCCTGAGCCATTGCATCAACTTTCCCACCCTTATATCCTTTCCATACTTGTTATACTTGTTATAATCTGTGAATATCTTGTTTGTTTATTTATTGTCTGTGTTAGTCACTTTTGTATTCCCAGTGTCTAACACAGGGCCTGGCACAGTCAGTTCCCAAAAAATAAATATCTGATGTTGAATGAGAAGGAGAATCTGGATTGATGCCCTACTTGGGGGTTTTCTATGTACTCTGAATATTATATATATGAATTATAAATATGTGTGTTTTATATGTATGTGCGAATTATAAATTTGTGTTTATATAGAGGTGTGTGTATATATATAAATATGTGTATACACACATACACATCTATAAATAGCAAATATTTTCTCTTAGTCTTTCTTTTATTTATTTAATTTTGGCCATGCTGCATGGCTTGTGGGATTTTAGTTCCCAGACCAGGGATCAAACCCAGGTCCTTGGCAATGAAAGTGTGGAGTCCTGACCACTAGACTAACAGGGAATTCCTCTCTTAGTTGCTTTCTTACCTTTAACTTTATGATGTCTTTTGATACAGAATTTTTATTTAGGAAAGGTTGTCAATCTTTAATTTTAGGCTTCTGGGCCTTATGTCCTACAAGAAAGTTTTCTGAAATCATCCTAGGATTGTGAAAATATTTTACATTTTCCTCTAATATTTCTATAGTTTTGTCTTATATGCTTAGGTCTTTACATCATCAAGAATTTATTTTTGTGTATAAATATGAGGTAGATACCATATTATGCTAATGATGTCCTTTTTTACTTAATTTACAAAGTGTTTTCTAAAAGTATCAAATGCCTTTTTAGTTCCTAGTGATAGTTGGATATAACTGTTGGACATACAGGTGTGGTGTATTTATATTTATCTATTTCCTAATAGTAAATCATCATTGCATTTCTGGAATAAATCCTACTTGATGGTATATGATTGTCTTTATTCTTGAACTTAACCTATTAGTGAATTTGTCCATTTATTGGTCTATGGGTTCCTCTTTTGTACTGTATTCTATATTGTTTTATGTTATTTTATCAGTTTGTGTTAGTATTGTAAAATTAATTGGTTATTTTTTTTTTTCTATTAAGAATGGAATTATCTGGAACGTTTTGAAAATATTTCCTATCAAATTTGTCTGAGCCCACATTTTGTTCTACACAACTGTAATAACTTTCATTTTCTCTTATGATTATTGATTTAATAAGTTTATACTTATTTATTTTAAAATCTGTCTTATAATCCAAACATTTACAAAAACACATAAACCTCTTTTCACTTACTTGACAGTTTTCTTTGAAACACAAAATGTTTTAATTTTTATGAAATCCAGTCTATCTTTTCTTCTGTCATTTATGCTTTTGCTGTCATTTATTACAAAACATTGCCTAATCCAAGGTCATGAAGATTTTTCTTCTAAAGTTTTAAAGTTTTAGCTCTTAATGTCTGTGATCCATTTTGAGTTTATTTTTGCAGATGGTGTGAGGTGGGGTCCAGTTCATTCTTTTGCAGGTGATTATCCAGTTTTTGCAACACCATTTGTTGAAAAAACTATTCTCTCCCATTGAATTGTCTTGGCACCTTTGTTGCAAATCAATTGACCATAAATATAAGGGTTTATTTCTAGACTCTCAATTCTATTTCACTGATCTAATATGGCAATTCTTATGCCAACATCACCATGGTCTTGATTATAGAAGCTTTGTAGAAGAATTGAAATTGGGAAGTATGTCCTCCATCATTCTTATTCTTCAAGATTGCTTTGGTTATTCTGGATACCCTACATTTCCATATGAATTTTAGAGTATCTTGTCAATTTCTATCAGATATCATTATCTTTGGGTAATATTTCTTTGTTTTTTAACTGAAGTATAGTTGACATACAATATTAGATTAGTCTCATTTGAGTGATATTTCACCACAAGGAATTCTAAGCTTCTAAAATATGTCTGGAAAGAGACCTCACATTTATTTCCCCCCGTATCCTAACTCACATATAGAATTTGGCAAATATTCAGGAACCTCTAGCTTGGTCCAGGACAAGCATATCTAAGTTTTTATCAATAATTCTTTACAATGCCCTAGTTCCTTGGTGTATTTTAGAGTATTAAATGTGAATAGCTCAATATTATAAATATTAGGAGCTCTTCTAAAGAAGCTCCATTGAATAGGTTTGCTAGATTAATGTTCTGCATTTCCTCTGAAAAATGTATTAAAAGATGCCTGAAACACTCCAGTTGCAGCCAAGAGCTACTCTCTAGCATACCTGCATACTTATGCTCCCACCAGCTGAACTGTATGCATACCAAGAGTCAACTGTTATTTTTCTCCCCGCAAAATTTACTCCAGTTTTACTTTGTAATTGCAATTTAATGATATATTATTTAAACTAATGGAATATGTATTTTTAAAAAAGGATCAGTGGGTGCCTCCATGAGATTTACTAGGGGCACCCCAAGCAAATAGTCCCAACCTTTCTCTATAAAATGTATCAAGCAAGAATTAAATAAACTTCCGGGATATTAAAAAAAGAGCAGTGATTTTGTATAAAAATGAAATGGAATGCTTTGGAAAAACTCATGCCTAAATTTTACACTTGGAGTTAAAATGGATGTGAGAAAATTACCATTTTGGAACTATCGTAGAGATAACCGAATCATCAGTAGATGCTAAAACTAGTAAGAAAAAGTTTGATGTAAAATAGGGTATTTACATTTCTTCAAAATATCTTCCTGGAAATCACTACTAATTACAAAATAAAAATAGCAACTTTGAAACTGTTTGGGTTTCGTCTCAGGGGCTCTGAAGAGCTCTGATACTGTAGTACTTTATGTCTCAGTGCAGAAAAGAATTCAACAAGAGACAAAGTGATAGGTAAGAAGTAGCTGATTAGAGGAGGACACTTGGGAGGCTTACAAGTAGGTGGGCAAGGGGATGCCATGCTCTGAGAACTTACTGGGCTAGTTTTATAATCACAGGAAAAGTGGGGAGAGGGAGAAGGACTTCTTTGTCTTTCTTGAGTAGACGTCATGCTTCCATCATCAGCTCCTCCTCCAGGTTGGACAAGGGAGTTTTTTGTCCCTACATGGTCAAGCTAGGTGCACAAATTATTGTTTTTTATGTGTGCAGAGAGCATGTCCTAGGGATCATTAACTTACTGAGCTCAATGGGCAGGATGTGAGTCTCACGCCACCATTGTTTTATTGTTTTGGTTCATGTCTTCTGCCGCTGCGTGGTTCTGTTGCTAAGCTAGTCTGCTTGGTTTCGTGGTTAAGCAAACCTGCTTTCTTAAGTAATCATTAAATTACAGGGTCTCCCATACTGTTTCGTATAATCTCCCAGTGGGATTAACTACTTATTCACCTATTTTGTTCCTTTACTCTGTCACTATCAACTTGGCAGTGAAGAAGACTGGAAAACACCACCTTAATCAAATGGTCAAAGTTAACATCACCAATAATGGGACAAAATGACATCTCAAGCCTCCTGATGTGATGTATTAAAAACGTACTATTGCTTATTCCTGCCCAAAATATTTAAACCTGATCTAGAGAAAGGAAGTGTTAGTTGCTCAGCTGTGTCCAACTCTTGGCAACCCTGTGGACTGTAGCCCACCAGGCTCCCATGTCCATGGCATTTTTCAGACAAGAATATTGGAGTGGGTTACCATTCCCTTCTCCAGGGGATCTTCCCGACCCAGGGACTGAACTTGGGTCTCTCACACTGCAGGCAGATTCTTTACCATTTGAGCCATAAGGGAAGCCCTTAATCTTAATAAACATCAGATAAACCCAAATTAAGAAAAATTGTATTAAATGTCTTGCCTGTACTCTTAAAATTGTCAATGTCACGAAACAAAGGAGCAGAGGAATTTTTCCAGATAAAAGGAAACTAAAGAGGCATGCCAACTAAATGCAATGCCTGATCCTTAATTGGATCCTAAAAGGGAAAATTTTGTTCTAAAGGACATTAACAGGGCAACTGGAAAAATTGGAATATAGACTGTAGGTAATTAGATAATAGTATTGTATCAGTGTTAAAATTGCTGAGTTTGATAACTTATACTGTGGATTATCTAAAAAAATGTCCTTATTCTTTTTTAAAAATAATTTTATTTATTTGTTTTTGGCCGTGCTGGGTCTTTGATGCTGCTCGGGCTTTTGTCTAGTTGCATGGAGCAGGGGCTACTCTCTAGTTGCAGTGTGCAGGTTTCTCTTTCTGGTGGCTTCTGTTGTTGCAGAGCATGGGATCTAGGGCATGTGAGCTTTAGTAGCTTTAGTAGCTGCGGCTCCCAGGCTCTAGGGCACACGCTCCATAGTTGTGGCACACTGGCTTACTGCTCTGGGGCATCCCAGATCAGGGATTGAACCTATGTTCCCTGCATTGGCAGGCGGATTCTTTACCACTGAGCCACCAGGGCAGCCCCTAAAAAAGTGTTTTTATTTTTAAGAAATACAAACTGAAATATTTGAGAGTAAAGGACATAATATGAACTACTGATTCTCAACTAGCTGAGAAAAAAATAGATGTTTATATATAGATATGCTAATATATATAATATATATATATATGAGGGGAGAGAGAACAAGCAAATATGGCCAAATATTAACAATTGACTAATTTGGGTAAAGGGTATAGGGAATTTCTTTGTACCAGTCTTACAAATTTTCTATAATTTTGGAAATACATCACAAAAATCAGTTTTAAAAATGATTAACCATAAAGTTTATTTTCTTTCCCTCCTAAATTTCCTAAAGTGACGTCAAAATAGCAACAACAAGGACTTCCTTGGTGGTCCTGTGGTTGAGAATCTGCCTGCCAATGCAGGGGACACAGGTTCCATTCCTGGTCTGGGAAGATTTCACATGCCACGGGGCAACTGAGTCCATGCACCACGACTACTGACACCAGTGTGCCTAGAGCCCATGTTCACAAGAGCAGCCACTGCAGTGAGAAGCCCACACCCTGCAACCAGAGAGCAGCCCCCACTTGCAGCAACTAGAGAAAGCCTGTGCACAGCAAGGAAGACCCAGTGCTGCCCCCAGAACAAACAAGCAAAAAAACAGTGATGAAAATGGCATTAACCTTCAGGGGCAGAGGGAGAGTAAGTGTGCAGTAGCAGATGATTATTTCACTGGAAACATCTTTTGAATAATGGAAGTGGATAAAGGGGCAGCAGCTAACTTATCAGAATGCCCATGCGTGTGTGCTGCAGCACTTCATCCTGTCTGACTATTTGAAACCCCATGGACTGCAGTCCCCCAGGCTCCTCTGCCCGTGAGATTCTCCAGGCAAGAATACTGGAGTGGGGCATCACGCCCTCCTCCAGGGGATCTTCCCAACCCAGGGATGGGACCCCCATCTCCTGCATTGGCAAGTGGGTTCTTTACCATTCATGCTACCTGGGAAGCCCCAGTTTATCAGAATAGGAAAAGTTTTAACTCAAGTTTCTGCAATGGAGGATATATCTAGAATTGACCTAATCTGCTTGAGAATCTCAAACTTTGGTATATAGCAGGTACCACAGATGGTAGGAGTAAAAAAATAGGTCTGAGAACAGGGAGGTACTCACTGAAACTCTGTCTACAGAAGGCTCATCATATTCACCATGCCCCAGCAAGGAGATGAAAGAGTTCTCTGTCCAGAAGCCCCATTTCTGGCTATATATTCAAAGGCAATAAAAACAGGATCTTGAAGAGAAATCTTCACTTTCATGTTCACTGCAGCATTATTCACAATAGCCATTTACAGAATCTCAAGTGTCTGCCAACGAATGAATGGGTAAAGAAGATGCGGTATGAATACATTTACAATGAAATACTATTCAGTCATGGGAAAAAAGGAAATCCTGTTATTTGCTGCCACATGAACGAACCTTCAGGGCACGATGCTAAGTAAGATAAGTGAGTGAGTCAGACAGAAGAAGACAAATACTGTACGATCTCACTTATATGTGGAATCTATAAAAGTAGAACTCAGAAGGTAGAATGGTGGTCACCAGGAGCTGGAGGTGAGCGGATGAGATGTTGGCCGAAGGGTATAAACTTCCATTTATAAGATGAATAAGTTATGGGGATCTAACGTACAGCATGGTGATTATAGGTAATTAAATGGTATTATATATAATTGAAAGGTACTGAGAGAGTAGATCCTAAATGTTATTACCACAAGAAAGAAATGGCAATTATGTGATGTCATGGAGGTATTAGAGCTAATGATACAGTGGTTAACATTCTGCAATATATTTTAAATGTATCAAATCAACATATTGTACACCTTAAACTTACACAATTTGCTTGTTGTTGTTTAGTAGCTAAGTTGTGTCCAACTCTTTGTGACCACATGGACTGTAGCCCACCAGACTCTTCTGTCCATGGGATTCCCCAGGCAAGAATACTGGAGTGGGTTGCCATTTCTTTCTCCAGGGGATGTTCCTGACCAGGGATTGAACTCACGTCTCCTGCTTGGCAGGTGGAGTCTTTACTGCTGCACCACCAGGGAAGCCCAAACTTACACAATGTTTTATGTCAATTATATCTCAATAAAAATGAGGAAAAAAGAGAAAGATGTCTTTGGAGGAACTGAATCTTGGAGGCACTGCACTCCTGGACAAGATTTACTGTGAGGGATGGCATATGGTGTAGGACTAAAAATACCATGATTAAGTGAAAACCAAGATCCTCAAAAGTGAGACTCTCAGTCTTGGTCGCAGTATGCTAGCAACAAACACGTAACAATCCCCAGAGAGGCAAGTATGGTGTTCTTCCCTGGAGAACACGTAGAAAGCCAGTGGAAAGCTCCTAGAGAAGCCCAAAATGGATAACCAACCCTGCCCTCCAGGCTTCTAGTCAGCTTTTTAGTTCCTCACTCTTACAATAAAGAGCCAAGGATAACCAGTTATTTGACAATAGTTATCAGTGAGGAAAACAGAGCCCAAAATAAACTCATAGGAAAGAAAAGAGCAGGAGAAACAGAGCTAATGCAGAGAACAGAAGAGAATTTCAAATAAAGTATAAATATCCTGGAAGAAAAAAGATGTGGAAAAGGAAAACCAGAGGACCAAAAACAGTCCTTGGAAATTAAGAATATAGTCACCAAAATATTCTGATACAAAGATATGGTGATTTGCCCATGTCCACAGCTTCTTTATTACCCTTCCTCTTGTGTGTGGGCTGGATTTAGTGACTCTCTTCTAACAAAAAGAATAAGGTGGAAGTGACAGTCACTTCTGAGACGAGGTCATAAAAAGACATTTGGCTTCCTTCCTCCTTCCTCTCTTTCTCTGATCACCAGCTTTCAGGAAAGTTAGCTGCCAGGTTAGAACACTCAAGCAGCTTATGGGGAGGCTCATGTGGTGAGACACTGAGGTGTCGTGTCAAGAGCCAGAGATGCCCAGCTGTTGATAAGAACTGAGGCCTCCAGCCATGAGATGACTGGAGCCCCTGTTGACACCCTGTCTGAAAACACATGAGAAACCCGGAGCTAGAGCCACCTCCCTAAACTCCTTCCGGATTCCTGATTCACAGATACTATAAGGTAATACATGTTTTGTTGGTTTAAGCCTCTATGTTTTAGGGTAATTTCTTACACAGCAAAAGATAATTAACCCAGAAGGTTGGAAGATAAAATTGAGGAGGCTCCCAAAGAGTAAATTTTTTAAAACCCAAAGGAAATATAGAGAAATATGACTAAAGTTAGAGGATCACCTCAGGTTTTACAGCTGATAAATGGAAGTTCCAAAAAGAGAGAAGAGAGAAAATAGAGAATACATTAATAAAGAAGTAATAGAGGAAAATTTGTCAGAAATGAAGGGTACAAATGTCCAGGTTGAAAAAGCTCATGGAAAGTCTATCACAGTGAATAAAAAAAGACCCATACAGAAAGTTCCAACATTATGAAATTTTGAACACTTTGGGTACAAAGAAGGAAACAAAAAGCTTCTGGAGACAAATAAATCCTACACAAAAGAATACAGCCGGAAGTTAGAGGGCAATAAAGTATACCTTCAAAGTTTTCGGAAAATGACTTTCAACCTAGAATTCCATATCTGGAAAAGCTGACAAGTGTGATGGCAGTCTAAAACCATTCTTCACTCAAAAACATACTTCCGATACATTCTTAGAAAGCTAGTCAAGGATATATTCCAGGAAAAGGAGAGAGTAAAACCAAGAAAGAAAGAATCCAGGAAATAGGGAATAAAATCCTGGACAGAGGCAAAAGCAAGTTTTAGGAAAGAGCTATGTGCCAGGAATAGAAGGCAGAATGTAGGAGTAGGAGAGAGAAGTTTGGGAAAAAAGGAATTGGTAGATTAGTTGTTGTGTTTTGAATGATTGGAAAAGATATCACTGGGCATTGGATAGAGTTGTTGAAGTAATAGCAGAGAACCAAGCAAATGGGGGGAAAAAAAAAACAATGGTGGCAGTTCTTAACTCTAGGAATAAACAAAAAATTGAACAAAAAAGTTATTATAGTCAAATTAATTGCCTTAGAAGTAAACAATTTTTACATATTTTAAGACTACAAGACTATAGATATAAGCTTGTATTAGGGTTTCTACTGCTACATCTCAAATGACCACAAATTTAGTGGCTTAAAACAACACCCTGGTGGTCCAAGTGGCTAAAACTCCACTCTCCCAGTGCAGCTGGCCAGGGCTCAATCCTTAGTCAGGGAACTGGATCCCATATGCTGCAACTAGAAGAGGATTCCTGTGAGCAGCAACTAAAGATCCCACATGCTGCAACTAAGATGGGAGAGCCCATCTGCCGCAACTGAGACCGGACACAGCCAAAATAAATAAATACTTAAAACAACAACATCATTCACTCACCATCTGACACTTCTATAAATCAGAAGTCTGGCAAGTCTCTACTTAGTCTCACAAGGCTGAAATCTAAGTCTTGGCTGGGCTAGGGTCTTATTTGGAGTCTCTAGGAAGAATCTTGGAGAAGGCAATGGCACCCCACTCCAGTACTCTTGCCTGGAAAGTCCCATGGACAGAGGAGCCTGGTAGGCTGCAGTCCATGGGGTCACTAAGAGTCGAACATGACTGAGCAACTTCACTTTGACTTTTCACTTTCCTGCATTGGAGAAGGAGATGGCAACCCACTCCAGTGTTCTTGCCTGGAGAATCCCAGGGACGGGGGAGCCTGGTGGGCTGCCGTCTATGGGGTCACACAGAGTCAGACATGACTGAAGCGACTTAGCAGCAGCAGCAGCAGCAGGAAGAATCTATTTTCAGGTTCATTCAGGTTATTGACAGAATTCAGGTTTTTGTTGTTATAGGACTGATGCCTTGCTGACTGTCAGCTGGGACACTTTTTTCAGCTCCTAACTGCCACCCACATTCCTTGGCATGCAGCCTGCCTCCATCTTCAGAGCCCCACATGCTTCCAATCTCCAAATTCCACTTTTTCTGTTAACTGGAAAAAACCACTCAGATTTTAAAGGGCTTGTGTGATTAGATTAGGCCCACTCACATAATCTCCTTTTTTTCTATGTAAAGTAACAATCACCAGAGTGTTTTCCATCATATTCAGAGGTTCCACCCACATTCAAAGGGGAGGGGATGATATAAGGCCAAGATTCACTGAGGGTCATTCTTAGAATTTTTCTTACCATAAACCTAAAATTGTGACATAACTATACTAGAAGAACTAGGACGGGAGAGGGGAAGCTAAATTCTCAACTATCATTACAGGAGGGCAATATATAAACCAAAATGGAACATGGGAAATTAGTGAGTAGGCCAAGTGTGTTTCTCTGAGAGAGGGTGATGAACTAACTGAGAGAGGGTGATAAACTAATTTGGAGACAAAACTATCCTCACCAGAGCACAATGCTTCGACCCAGCTGGGTGGGGGCAAGTAGGGTGTAGCGCTATTAAGGGATTCCTAGGGTTTATTCAGAGAAGGCAATGGCACCCCACTCCAGTACTCTTGCCTGGAAAATCCCATGGACGGAAGAGCCTGGAAGGCTGCAGTCCATGGGGTTGCTGAGGGTTGGACACGACTGAGCGACTTCACTTTGACTTTTCACTTTCATGCATTGGAGAAGGAAATGGCAACCCACTCCAGTGTTCTTGCCTGGAGTATCCCAAGGACTGGGGAGCCTGTCTATGGGGTCGCAGAGTCAGACAAGACTGAAGCGACTTAGCAGCAGCAGCAGCAGCAGCAGCAGGGTCTATTAGTGGGACCCTTTGTACAAATCTTACTTGAATGCTAAATACATGAAACAGAGCTTCTTTGATATGATTAGAGAAGAGAGAGTGCCCAGTGGAGTCCTACACAAGCTCAGTCCTTCTCAGCCTTAATTTTGTGCTTTATCCTTCCCCAGTTATCCCCTCCCTTTACCCCAATACAACTTTTGCAACAGTTCCTGCCCACATTTAATTTCCTTCACATGTGTTTCTTATTCTGCCTGGAGTACCCTTTCTCTTTTATTCCCGTTTTCAAGCAATTCATCTTTTACTATCTTAATCTTGTCATATCTCCTGTAAATCCTCCCTTTAGAATTAGTCATTCAGTATCACTTATTTATTCATTCACCCTACAGATACATTTATGAGACCTCTATTAGATATAAGGTACTGCTAGGTATTGCAGATATAATATGGGTCTGATTATTTACTCACTGCCTACTAAAATTCCTTCAATAGTTCCTATAAAGTTAAAAGGTTAGCATGGATAACATAATCCTCAATTATCTGGCCCCTGCCTAGTTTTCAACACCTGCTTCTTAGCTCCTGTCTACCACTTGTCTGTACTCACGGACTTGGAGCTCATTTAATAAGACTCTCAATTCTCTGTTCCTTTGTCTGTGCTGTATTCCCTTCTTGTCTCCTCAGTTAATTCCAATCATCCTTTAATATTGAGTTCTAGAAGCACTTCCTGTGGAAGTTCTTCTCTAAAGGTCCTTGCATTCTCATTTCAATCTAATAGCATTAGGTACTTCCTCTTTAGTGGTTCTACAGCATTCCATATTTAACTGAATCATACACCATATTGCAAACTTTTTTGTTTGCATACTTATCTTTATTGGATAGTTGGCCACTTTATGGCAGAGAGAGGTCTAATCCTATCTATCTTTGTAACCCTAGTCACCAACATAAAGTCTGACTCATAGTTGGGGTGCTTAAAAAATATTGATTAAATGAGCAAATGAATTCATTCAGTTGAACAAACTGGGTGTTTTAACAAGGATATTAAATGACAGGAGAGGGAATGGATGGTTACTTTCTCTACTACATAATTTTAACTAGTGTAGTGGTTAATCTTGGGGGATAAAACTCTAACCCAAGGTAGGAAAAGAAATGACTAAGAAGTGGCCCTTCTAACCCTCTATTCTATGTTTCCCTTACTTGTTTCTTCAGGTTTGTCCCTCTTCTTGTTCTGAAAGGAATTTTGATATCCTAACAGATATAAGTTGAAGAAGGCCATCTCAGGTCCTCCCTGACTTCTTCTAGAATGTTCAGGCGGGAGCAGTGGAGTCTGTTTGGTAACCATGGTAATGTCCTGAAAAGGACATCTTTTTTTGGGTGTTAGTTCTAGAAGGTCTTGTAGGTCTTCATAGAACCATTCAACTTCAGCTTCTTCAGCATTACTGGTCGGGGGATAGACTTGGATTACTGTGGTATTGAATGGTTTGCCTTGGAAACAAACAGAGATCATTCTGTTGTTTTTGAGATTGCATCCAAGTACTGCATTTTGGACTCTTTTGTTGACTATGATGGCTACTCCATTCCTTCTAAGGGATTCTTGCTCACCATAGTAGATAAATGGTCATCTGAGTTAAATTCACCCATTCCAGTCCATTTTAGTTCACTGATTCCTAAAATGTTGATGTTTACTCTTGCCATCTCCTGTTTGACCACTTCCAATTTGCCTTGATTCATGGATCTAAGATTCCAGATACCTATGCAATACTGCTCTTTACAGCATCGGAATTTACTTCCATTACCAGTCACATCCACAACTGGGTGTTGTTTTTGCTTTGGCTCCATCTCTTCTTTCTGGAGGTATTTCTCCACTGATCTCCAGTAGTATGTTGGGCACCTATTGACCTGGGGAGTTCATCTTTCAGTGTCCTATCTTTTTGCCTTTTCATACTGTTTATTGGTTTGCAAGGCAAGAATACTGAAGTGGTTTGCCATTCCCTTCTACAGTGGACCACGTTTTGTCAGAACTCTCCACCATGACCCATCCGTCTTGGGTGGCCCTACACATCATGGCTCATAGTTTCATTGAGTTAGACAAGGCTGTGGTCCATGTGATCAAATTGGTTAGTTTTCTGTGACTGTGGTTTTCATTCTGTCTGCCCTCTGATGTAGGATTAAGAGGCTTATGGAAGCTTCCTGATGGGAGAGACTGACTGAGGGGGAAACTGGGTCTTGTTCTGATGGGCAAGGCCATGCTCAGTAAATCTTTAATCCAATTTTCAGTTGATGGGCAGGGCTATGTCCCATCCCTGTTGTTTGACCTGAGGCCAAACTATAGTGGAGGTAATGAAGATAATGGCGACCTCCTTCAAAAGGTCCCATGCAGGCGCTGCTGCACTCAGTGCCCCCAACCCTGCAGCAGGCCACCGCTGACCCACCCCTCTGCCAGAGACTCCTGGACACTCACAGGCAAGTCTGGGTCAGTCTCTTGTGGGGTCACTGCTCCTTCCTCCTGGGTCCTGGTGTGCACAAGGTTCTGTTTGTGCCCTCTAAGAGTCTGTTCCCTTAGTCCTGTGGAAGTCCTGGTGGCTCTACGGTGGGGTTAAAGGCAACCTCCTCCAAGAGGGCTTATGCCATACCCAGGTCTACTGCACCCAGAGCCCCTGCCCCTGCAGCAGGGCAAAGGCTAACGGAGTTTTGCCAAGAGAACACACTGGTCATAGCAAACACCCTCTCCCAACAACACAAGAGAAGACTCTACACATGGACATCACCAGATGGTCAACACCAAAATCAGACTGATTATATTCTTTGTAGCCAAAGATGGAGAAGCTCTATACAGTCAGCAAAAACAAGACCGGGAGCTGACTGTGGCTCAGATCATGAACTCCTTATTGCCAAATTCAGACTTAAATTGAAGAAAGTAGGGAAAACCGCTAGACCATTCAGGTATGACCTAAATCAAATCCCTTATGATTGTACAGTGGCAGTGACAAATAGATTCAAGGGATTAGATCTGATAGACAGAGTGCCTGAAGAACTATGGATGGAGGTTCATGACATTGTACAGGAGGCAGTGATCAAGACCATCCCCAAGAAAAAGAAATGCAAAAACGCACAATGGTTGTCTGAGGAGGCCTTACAAATAGCTGAGAAAAGAAAAGATACGAGAGGCAAAGGAGAAAAGGAAAATATACCCATGGGAATGCAGAGTTCCAAAGAACAGTAAGGAGAGATAAGAAAGCCTTCCTCAGTGATCAATGCAAAGAAATAGAGGAAAACCATAGAATGGTAAAGACCAGAGATCTCTTCAAGAAAATTAGAGATACCAAGGGAACATTTCATGCAAAGATGGGCACAATAAAGGACAGAAATGGTATGGACCTAACAGAAGCAGAAGATATTAAGAAGAGGTGGCAAGAATACACAGAAGAACTGTACAAAAAAGATCCTCATGACTCAGATAACCACGATGGTGTGATCACTCACCTAGACCCAGATATCCTGGAATGAGAAGTGGGCCTTAGGAAGCATCACTATGAACAAAGCTAGTGGAAGTGACAGAATTCCAGTTGAGCTATTTCAAATCCTAAAAGATGATGCTGTGAAAGTGCTGCACTCAATATGCCAGCAAATCTGGAAAACTCAGCAGTGGCCACAGGACTAGAAAAGGTCAATTTTCATCCCAATCCCAAAGAAAGGCAATGCCAAAGAATGCTCAAACTACAGCACAGTTGCACTTATCTCTCATGCTAGCAAAGTAATGCTCAAAACTCTCCAAGCCAGGCTTCAACAGTATGTGAATTGTGAACTTCCTGATGTTCAAGCTGGATTTAGAAAAGGCAGAGGAACCAGAGATCAAATTGCCAACATCCGCTGGATCATCAAAAAAGCAAGAGAGTTTCAGAATAACATCTACTTCTGCTTTATTGACTATGCCAAAGCCTTTGACTCTGTGGATCACAATAAACTGGAAAATTCTGAAAGAGATGGGAATACCAGACCACCTAACCTGCCTCCTGAGAAATCTGTATGCAGGTCAAGAAGCAACAGTTAGAAGTGGACATGGAACAACAGACTGGTTCCAAATCAGGAAAGGAGTAGGTCAAGACTGTATAATGTCACCCTGCTTATTTAACTTATATGCAAAGTATCTCATGCGAAATACTGGACTGGATGAAGCATAAGCTCGAATCAAGATTGCCAGGAGAAATATCAATAACCTCAGATATTGCAGATGACACCACCCTTATGGCAGAAGAACTAAAGAGTCTCTTGATGAAAGTGAAAGAGGAGAGTGAAAATGTTGGCTTAAAACTCAACATTCAGAAAACTAAGATCATGGCATCCAGTCCCATCACTTCATGGCAAACAGATGGGGAAACAATGGAAACAGTGAGAGACTTGATTTTGGGGGGCTTCAAAATCATGAAATTAAATGATGCTTGCTCCTTGGAAGAAAAGCTGGACAGCAACCTAGACAGCATATTAAAAAGCAGAGACATTACTTTACCAAATGAAGGTCCGTCTAGTCAAAGCTATGGTTTTTCCAATAGTCATGTATGGATGTGAGAGTTGGACTATAAAGAAAGCTGAGCACTGAAGAATTGATGCTTCTGAACTGTGGTGTTGGAGAAGACTCTTGAGAATCCCTTGGACTGCAAGGAGATCCAACCAGTCCATCCTAAAGGAAATCAGTCCTGAATATTCATTGGAAGGACTGATGCTAAAGCTGAAACTCCAATACTTTGGCCACCTGATGCGAAGAACCAACTCATTGGAAAAGACCTTGATATTGGGAAAGATTGAAGGCAGGAGGAGGCGGGGACAACAGAGGATGAGATGGTTGGATGGCATCACTAAAGCGATGGACATGAGTTTGAGTAGGCTCCAGGAGTTGGTGATGGACAGGGAAGCCTGGTGGGCTGCAGTCTTTGGTGTTCCAAAGAGCTGGACATGACTGAGCAACTGAACTGAACTGAACTGAATGTCCTGAAGAACTACTATGACTGAAACTCCCATTGTCTGAGGAGGCACAGGATTTATGGGTTCACAGTAGGGATGGAATGGCAGTGGACAAAATAACTTCACAAAAATTGATGAACCAAAGTGCTTGTTACCCTTTTTCTTGTCCTAGTCTTTATACTGTAAGCTTCAGAAAGCAGAGTAGAAAGAGCGCTGAAAAAAGTGAAGTGAAAGTGTTAGTCGCTCAGTTGTGTCCAACTCTTTGTGATCCCATGAACTGTATAGCCTGCAAGGCTCCTCTGTCCATGGAATTCTCCAGGCAAGAATAGTGGAGTGGTTTGCCATTCCCTTCTCCAGGGGATCTTCCTGACCCAGGGATCAAACCCGGGTCTCTTGTATGGCAGGCAGATTCTTTACTGTCTGAGCCACCAGGGAAGCCACTGATGTGGGCTCAAATCTTAGTTTTGCCATATTCTAGGTGTCTGACTTTAAGGGCTATGATATCTACTTCATAGTTAACAGAATTAAATAATGTATGCAAACTTCCTCAGCATGTGTTCTGCATATAATAGAACCTTATATATGTATATAAGGCATTAATAAATCTGAATATGGTACTTTCAATAAGTAAGTTATTTCAATAGTAATGTGCTGTGCCAGTTCATACTGACTTTTGAGAACTACCTGCTAAGTTTTCAGGAATTCTGTGAGCTGGTTAACCCATTATTATTATTGTTGTTGCTATTACAGATAATCTACAGATTATCTAGACTTACAATTGAATAAAATATACTTATTAAAAATAAGGGTGGTGGTTGTTCAGTTGCCCAGTCATGTCTGACTCTTTGCAGCTCCATGGATTGCAGCATGCCAGTAGTGAATCCTAAAAATTCATCTTTTCCTAATTATTTTATTACATTTTACTATTATCTATGTTTATGAAGTTATTTACATCTACTGTATCTAGATATTCTGTTCTGTTGTTTTCATTACTTTTCCTCTTTGCTTTTCAGTTTGGGGAGTTTCTACTGACATATTTTCAAACTCTCTGATTCTTTCCTTGGTCATATCCAGAGTAGTGATTAGTCCATCAAGGCATTTTTTATTTCTGCTATCGTGCTTTTGATTTCTAGCCTTTTGATTTTTTCTTAAGAGTTTTCATCTCTCTGCTTATATCACTCACTGATTCTTTCATGGCGTCCACTTTTTCCATTAGAATCCTTAGGATATTAATCAGTTACATTTCCAGTTTCTGCCATATATGAGTCTGATTCTAATGCTTGCTTTATGTGTACATAATTTATATATATATCTCGAATGCCCTGGGCATGGCCAAATATATATTTGTCCAGTTGTCCAGTATGTATTTGTATATATGGCCATGCCCCAGGGCATGTGGAATCCTAGTTCTTTGACTAAGTGTTGAGCCTGGGCCCCTCTGCAGTGGAAGCATGGAGCCTAACCACAGGACTGCCAGGGAAATACCCAGACTGTATTTTTTGCATTTTAGCATGCCTTGTAATTTTTTGTAGAAAGTGAGACATGATATATTTGGTAAAAGGAACTGAGGTTCTATGTTTGTCTGGCTGGGAGTTAGGCTATGTTTCCTGTTTGTTAAAGCTGTAGGTGTCAAATTTCCTCTGATGTCCTTGTTTCCTCTGATGTCTTTGGGTTTCCCTAGAAATTCCTTCTTAATCGGGTCTGAGTTTATAGTTCTTTTAGACCGAATCACCTGTTAACAGGAACTCAACTGATGTATTGGTAAAGGGTGGGGAGGGGAAGTGTCCTGTGGGTCTCATTCTTTTAGTGAGATTGTGTCCCCTTACTCTGACTTTCATAGATGCTTTTTGTCTTTTTTCCCTCTTACATGAAACAAGACAGCTACAGGAAACTGGAGTTGGCTTATTTTCCTTCTCCCACTTTGGTCAGGCTCTGTTGAATAGTTTCCCTTGAGGGAAGGGCTTTTTAAAGAACTGAATGCTCTAGTATATTTCAAAATGGCTACTTTTCACTCTTCCCATTGGAAGGATGAAAGGATTTTTCTCCTATCTTCATAGTAAGACCTGTGGGGCTCTGAGAAGTAAAACTCATAAAAATGTGGATATCTACTTAGGCTGGGCACTAAGGAGTTTTTGTTTCTGGAAATCTTTCAATCAAGTTCATGTTCAGTCTCCAGTAGTTAATCAATTGTCCTTTAAATATTTACATCAGTTACTGGTTCCATGATTTTGCTCCTAGTAAGCCACGATTCTGTGTTCTGCCTGTTCTGATTCTTCTTTTTTGTGGTAGAGGTTTGCCCTGTCACCTTGATTCTCTGAGGGATCTAAGAAGGGTTACTGCTTTTCAGTTTGTTCAACTTTTTTGTTGTGAGAACAGGAGTGATAACTTCTAAGCTCTTTATATGTCATACTGGAAACCAGAATCCCTGTCTATTACATCTGTGTGGAGGAAATACTATGTGATGGTATGTTCATCTCTTCCCAATTTCATGGTCAGTGATGTCACACTGGTAGTTTGAAATTAACTATGGTGAAAGAATTACACTACAGAAACTGGTAAATACTACAGTCAATTTATTTGCTTTGTCAACTGTTTAGACTTAAGAAAGTGATCAAGAAAATGTTAATAATGTACGTTAAGTTTAAAAATGTATCATATCTGCAGCCATTAAATTGTCAAAAGCACAAAAAATTGAAATATTTTCCCAGTATTCAAAAACTATTCTCCAATTCAGCAAAGATGTTGCTCAAGTCACTGACAAATAAGTGAAGTTCCAACATGTCTTTTTGCTTCACTTTCACCTTATTAATGCATATGAAAATGTCAACCAGCAGTCAAAGCTATACAGGCATCCCTCATTTTATTGCCCTTTACTTTTTTGCACTTTGCAGATTCTGTGCTTTTTAAAAACTGAAGGTTGGAGTGAGTCTACCAACATGAACTTTTTTCTAACCATATTTGCTCACTTTGTGTTTCTGTGTCACATTTTGGTAGTTCTCACAATGTTTTTAGCTTTGTCCTTACTATTACATTTGTTATAGTGATCTGTGGTCAGTGATCTTTTGTGCTACTATTGCAAAAAGATTACAACTCACTGAAGGCTCAGATGGTGGTTAGCATTTTTTAGCAACAAAATATTTTTAAATTAAGGTATGTATTATTGTTTTTTAGATATAATGCTACTGCACACTTAAGAACCAAAATATTCATGACTCACTTTATTGCAATATTTGCTTTATTGTGGTGGTCTGAAACTGAGCCCACAATATCTCCAAGGTATGCCTGTATTTGTCTGTCAAATGTCACCACACATTTGGTTCTTGATTCAAGATTTGGGAAAATTCAATGAAAGCATTTCATGAGGATCAGCTGGCTATAAAAAATTTACAATAAAGAAAATTATATATTTTAGTTTTATAAATTACATGCTATATATCCTATCAGTAAATTTTGTAATAAACTTATGTAAATATACACATCACTCAACGTGGAGCTAGGGATAGTTATGAATAGCACACCATCTTTTCATATTTTCGTTTGGAAACTACATGAATGTGTGGAGAGATTGTTGTAAAAGCAGTAAATGGTAATGTGTGACATGACTGAAATATGACGTTCATAAGCACAATGCAAAATAAGATCAAAGCATGAAATATCATCCTATACCCAGAATGAATAGCCTTGTAAGTGTGACAGGAAACAGAGTCCTATTTAAAATGTTAAAAAAAAAAAAAAAGAGGGAAATTTCTCTGGTCTAAGATTTTGTCAGTTGTTCTTTAAGGGCCATGTGTCTGAAAGCTAACGCTATTCTGACAATAAGCATATGTTGAACACCTACCGTGTGCCAAATGGTGTTCTGTTCAGGATGACATTTAAGATCACAGCTAACAGCAACCAGTGAAGAAAAATAAGTAAAGGGAATCCAAACTGGAAAAGAAGAAATTAAACCATCACTGCTTGCAGATAACATGAGAGTATACATAGAAGATCCTAAAGACGCTACCAGAAAACTACTGGAACTCATCAGTTAATTTGGTAAAGTTGCAGGTTACAAAATCAATACACAGAAATCATTGCATTTACATACACTAGCAATGAAAGATCAGAAAGAGAAGTTCAAGAAGCAATTCCATTTACCATCACATCAAAAAGAATAGAATCAGTTCAGTTCAGTTGCCCAGTCGTGTCCGACTCTTTGAGACCTCAAAGACTACAGCATGCCAAGCTTCCCTGTCCATCACCAACTCCTGGAGCCTACTCAAACTCATGTCTATTGCTTCAGTGATGCCATCCAACCATCTCATCCTCTGTTGTCCCCTCCTCCTCCTGCCTTCAATCTTTCCCAGCATCAAGGTTTTTTCCAATGAGTTGGTTCTTCGCATCAGGTGGCCGAAGTATTGGAGTTTCAGCGTTGTTAGCATCAGTCCTTCCAAAGAACACCCAGGACTGATCTCCTTTAGAATGGACTGGTTGGATCTCCTTGCAGTCCAAGGGACTCTCAAGAGTCTTCTCCAATACCACACTTCAAAAGCATCAATTGTTGAGTGCTCAGCTTTCTTCCCCAGTAGCTCAGAGGTTAAAGCGTCTGCTTGGAATGCGGGAGACCCGGGTTCGATCCCTGGGTCGGGAAGATCCCCTGGAGAAGGAAATGGCAACCCACTCCAGTACTCTTGCCTGGAGAATCCCATGGAGGGAGGAGCCTGGTAGGCTACTAGTCCATGGGGTCGCAAAGAGTCGGGACACGACTGAGCAACTTCACTTTCACTTTCAGCTTTCTTTATAGTCCAGCTCTCACATCCATACATGACTATTGGAAAAACCATAGGTTTGACTAGACGGACTTTTGTTGGTAAAGTAATGTCTCTGCTTTTTAATATGCTGTCTAGGTTGGTCATAGCTTTTCTTCCAAGGAGCAAGCGTCTTTTAATTTCATGACAGCAGTCACCATCTGCAGTGATTTTGAAGCCCCCCAAAATAAAGTCTTTCATTGTTTCTATATCTATTTGCCATGAAGTGATGGGACCAGATGCCATGATCTTAGTTTTCTGAATGTTGAGTTTTAAGCCAACTTTTTCACTCTCCTCTTTCACTTTCATCAAGAGGCTCTTTAGTTCTTGTCCACTTTCTGCCATAAGGATGGTGTCATCTGCGTATGTGAGGTTATTTATATGGAATATTATTGAGCCATAAAAAGGAACGCATTTGAGTCAGTTCTAATGAGGTGGATGAACACAGAGCCTATTATAGAGAGTGAAGTCAGAAAGAGAAAAAAAAAGTATCGTATACTAATGCATATATATGGAATCTAGAAAAATGGTACTGATGAAATTATTTGCAGGGCAGGACTGGAGACACAGACATAGGGAACAGACTTATGGACACAGTGTGGCAGGCAGTGGTGGGGGGGTGTGAGGAGAGGGTGGGATGTATGGAGAGAGTAACCTGGAAACTTACATTACCATATGTAAAATAGATAGCCAATGGGAATTTTCTGTATGACTCAGGGAACTCAAACCAGGACTCTGTAACAGCCTAGAGGGGTGTTATGGGGAGGAAGATTCAGGAGGGAGGTATACGTATGGCTGACTCACATTGACATTTGGCAGAAACCAACACAATTCTGTAAAGTAATTACCTTAAATTAAAAAATAAATTTAAAATTAAAAAAAGGAGACGATTAAAAACTTAAAAGAAAAAAGATTCCATCACTCCGGGATGAGCCTTAGAGAGCATCACTGGCTGCCCTTGGCCTTTGTAAGGCTTAGGAAAATTGGCCTGGTGCAGGGATGGAGAAGCCTTTAGTGGCCAGAGGACTGCCAGAAATTGGGATGAGGAGGCAATGGAGCAGAAGATGCCAAGTTGGGAATGAGGGGAATGGGTTTAAATGGTTGAGACTGTGGACTCTGGCAAGCAACACTAGACTCTCAACGCAGACTCTCAAAAAAAGACAAAAATGTTAAGAGAGAAGTACTGTACCTGCGCAGAACAAGTTCATGGAATAGAACAGCCCAGACCAGACCAGACCATTCGTACAGAGGATACTGGATTATTTATAGATTCTACCTCCTCAGCACGAACACTAGGTCATATTAGCTACATTCTTCCATATACTCTGACAACAGTTTTACAAGGAGCAGGGGAAGGATAATACAGTTCGAAATACTGAAAAGAAACTGTTAAACCAGAAGAAACTGAACTATCTTAATGAAATAATTAAACTACTGGATCTAAAATTTTACCAGATTAGATTAACATTTATTATCTCCTCTATTAATGGGTAGTACGGGTGTGCATGTGTAGAAAAAATTGGAGAATGAGAACACAGGGAATATAGCCAGTATTTTATGATAATTATTAATTGAGTATAACTTTTAAAAGTTATGAACCACTATATTATATATCTATAGCTTATATAATATTATATATCAACTATACATCCATGTATTTTTAATTAAAAAATAAATGGGAGCTTTCTTTCAAGAAAAAAAATGTGATACATATATACAATGGAATATTACTCAGCCAAAGAAATAAGGCCGTTTTCAGCAACATGATGGACCCAGAGATTGTCATACTGAGTGAAGTAAGACAGAAGGAGAGATATCCTATGACATCCTTTATATATGGAATCTAAAAGAAATGATACAAATGAACTTACTTACAAAACAGAAAGAGACTCATAGACTTAGAAAATAAACTTATTGTTGGGGGGGGAGGGACATTTAGGGAGTTTGGGAAGGTCATGTACACAATACTATATTCAAAATGGATAACCAACAAGGACCTATTGTATAGTACATGGAACTCCACTCAAAGTTTTCCTGCCAGCCTGGATGGGAGATGGCTTTGGGCGAGAATGGATACATGTATATGTACAGCTGAGTCCCTTCACAGTTCACCTGAATCTATTGCAACACTGTTTATCGGCTTTACCCATATACAAAATAAAAAGTTTAAAGTTTGCAAAAAAGTAACAATATTTTTTTAAAAAAAGATCACACAGCTAGTCAATACATAACTGGGAATTTTTAAAACATTATGCTAAGTGAAACATTATACTAAGTGAACATTATCCAGTCACAGAAAGACAATCCTGTGAGACTGTCTCATATGACATATATGAAATACCTGTCCACTAAAATGAATAAGTATCTTTCCACTTATATGAAATGTCTAAAGCATTCAAATTCAAAGCAACACAAAGCAGAACAGGAGTTGTCAGGGTTAGGGGAGGGGGAACTGGGAAGTTTTTCAATGGATATAGACTTGTAGTTATGCAAAAAGAAAAATCTGTAGATACCTGTTGCATAACAATGCAGTTGACACTGAACTATACACTTCAAAGTGGTTAAGACAGTTTTAAAATAACTGGGATTTGATATCAGGCCTGACTCAAAAAGCTATGTTTAGCAATTATGTAGTCACTGCTGCTTACTTTCAATAATTTCATCTTCAGTCAAAGAACATTTCCTTTCTCTGATTTACACAGGTCCCCCTCTTCCATTTGACAGGGTAGGAAACCATTGGCTAGCATATGCTTTGCCTGAAGCCTGTCAAACGAGAACTTTTTCTTGGAAGACTGGTACACAGCTACAGTAGCAAATTCAAAATGGAGTCATCAATCCAAGAGATTCAGCAGAGAACCAAACACTGGTCAGAGAAACAGGCAAGAGGGATCTGGGAGAAATAATTTTGGCTGTTTAAAAGACAAAATTCATGATGACATGACTGAAAAGTGCTTTTTCTATTAACAGAAAAAGTCTGCCATGGAAGAAGTTTGAAATAAAAAATGTTTAATGTTATAATTTGAAGTATTTTTGAAACCATTTGGTGTCATTTCAGGGGCTCTGAAGAGCTCTGGTACCAGTCCTTTATATCTCAGCACAGAAAAAGAATTCAGCAAGAGACAAAGTGATAGATAAGAAGTGATTTATTAAAATTGGATGCTTGTGAGGCTTATGAGAAGATGGAAAAAAGGATGCCATGCCCCAAGAGTTTACTGGGCTAGTTTTATAATTAAAGGAAAAGTGGGCAGGAAGATCAGAACTTCGTTATCTTTGAGTAGACATCATGCTTCCATCATCAGCTTCCGCTCTAGGTTGAGGAGGGAGGTTTTCTTGCCCTTACATGGTCAAGTTAGGTGCACAAATTAACTGTTTTTTATGTGTGCAGAGAGCATGTCCTAGGGATCATTAACTTACTGAGCTCACTGGGCCACATGTGAGTCTGATGCCACCATTGTTTTATTATTTTGGGGCCTATCTCTTGCTTCTGTTGCATGATTTTGTTGCTAAACAAGCCTGCTTGATTTTGTGGTTAAGTAAACCTGCTTTCTTAAGTAATTAATAACTTACAAGGGTCTCTCATACTACTTCTACTTACAATCCCCTAGTGGGATTAACTATTCAATCATCTACTTTATCCCTTTACTCCATACTTATCATCCTTTCCTCAATTTTTCTGGAGTAAAATGGAGCTAATGGTAGTTCAGATGGTAAAGAATCTGTCTATAATGCAGGAGATCTGAGTTCAAACCCTGGGTTGGGAAGATCCCTGGGAGAAGGGAATGCCAACCCACTCCAGTATTCTTGCCTGGAAAATCCCATGGACAAAGGAGCCTGGCAGGCTATAGTCCATGGGGTTGCAAAGAGTCAGAACTGAGTAACTAACACTTCAGTCAGTTCAGTCGGTCAGTCGTGTCCGACTCTTTGCGATCCCATGAATCGCAGCACGCCAGGCCTCCCTGTCCATCACCAACTCCTGGAGTTCACTCAAACTTATGTCCATCGAGTCAGTGATGCCATCCAGCCATCTCATCCTCTGTCATCCCCTTTTCCTCCTGCCCCTAATCCCTCCCAGCATCAGAGTCTTTTTCAATGAGTCAACTCTTCGGATGAGGTGGCCAAAGTACTGGAGTTTCAGCTTTAGCATCGTTCCTTCCAAAGAACACCCAGGGCTGATCTTCAGAATGGACTGGTTGGATCTCCTTGCTGTCCAAGGGACTCTCAAGGGTCTTCTCCAACACCACAGTTCAAAAGCATCAATTCTTTGGCGCTCAGCTTTCTTCACAGTCCAACTCTCATCCATACATGACCACTGGAAAAACCATAGCCTTGACTAGATGGACCTTTGTTGGCAAAGTAATGTCTCTGCTTTTGAATATGCTATCTAGGTTGGTCATAACTTTCCTTCCAAGGAGTAAGCGTCTTTTAATTTCATGGCTGCAGTCACCATCTGCAGTGATTTTGGAGCCCCCCAAAATAAAGTCTGACACTGTTTCCACTGTTTCCCCATCTATTTCCCATGAAGTGATGGGACCAGATGCCATGATCTTTGTTTTCTGAATGTTGAGCCAACTTTTTCACTCTCCTCTTTCACTTAATGCTAATTATAGGCAGTATATGGCAGAGGAAGGCTTGCAGTAAAAGAAAATACTTCTGAGAATGAATTAGAATCAAACTGAGTGGGAAACGCCATGTCTAGAAATGACAAAACTCAAAATATTTTTTATAAAAGACAAAAGGTTCTAATATTACTCAAATATAATCAAGGTGAATTGACTGTTCCAGGAAAGCAAGAACAATGAAATTACATTTGATTTTAAAATCTACATTAAAAAAAAAATCTACATTTACAAGTGGTATAGTGTAGGGCAAACTACCTAATCTCCCAAGCCTCAGTTTCTTTATTATAGGTTGTAGTGATCGTTTGTTTGACAAACACTCATTTACTAGGGCCAGGACTACAGTAGGTAGGTGCTAAGGATACAAAAGCATAGATGGTATTGTTCCTACCCTCAACTTCACATAATGTAATAAATATTATGAGGAAACCTACTGAATGTTTTCTATGTGCCCGGTACTACTATAACTGCTTGGAACTTATCAAATCACTTAATCCTTTTCAGAACCTAAATCGTATGTACTGCATACCATATAGAAGGCAATGGCACCCCACTCCAGTATTCTTGCCTGGAAAATCCCATGGATGGAGGAGCCTGGTAGGCTGCAGTCCATGGGGTCGCAAAGAGTCGGACACGACTGAGGGACTTCACTTTCACTTTTCACTCTCATGCATTGGAGAAGGCAATGGCAACCCACTCCAGTGTTCTTGCCTGGAGAATCCCAGGGACGGGGGAGCCTGATGGGCTGCTGTCTATGGGGTCGCACAGAGTCGGACACGACTGAAGCAATTTAGCAGCAGCAGCATACCATTTATAACAGGTACAAATAAGTTAAGTATCTTGCCTAGGAACAAACAGTCCTCAAGCTTGGAGCGGGGATATAGCTTGACAGTGGACAGGAATTAAAAAACCTGTGCATGCGCAGAATGGTAGTGGAATTTTCCACACGGAAGGAGCAGTTTTAGTTCATCCGGTCATACAATGGGGTTAAGATAGTACCACTTTTTCGGGTTGTTCCGACTGAATAAGAGTCAGCGATGTGGTAAGCACTAAATTATTAATAAAATGAAATTATTAATTTATTTTATTCCTTTAAATTGGTTCAGCGTGGCGAATCATTAGTGTTTTCGAGGCTTTTAGCTACGCGTTGAAGCTTTTCAAATGGGTAATTTATACTGCTACCAACGAATTCAAGAGCTTCCGGTGGCTTTATGTTACGATATACGATAGGGCTACTCGCTTTGATTACTTTTTTCAGTTTTTGACACTCTTAC
This sequence comes from Oryx dammah, assembly GCF_014754425.2. Lineage (NCBI taxonomy): Eukaryota > Metazoa > Chordata > Mammalia > Artiodactyla > Bovidae > Oryx > Oryx dammah. Next base: position 778,464 of record NW_024080625.1, read on the forward strand.
CCATTTTCTCTGTCAAGTTCTCTATCTGCCTCATTTTGTACAGCCACCTCCGTCACAAGCGAAATTCTCCGAGAATCCGCCACGCGGCGCGAGGGCGGGAGCCTCATCCACCCACAGCCTTTGCCTCGCCCCCTCGCTCAGGGCGCGAAGGCTCAAAATAGTTCTCGCGAGAGGAGACATTTTTTTTTTTAACGAGAACTCCTAACCCCACCTTGCCTTTCCAGGGTCACATGACTGGCGCCTGTGTCTTAGAACCAAGGTTTTTCTGATCACCTACTGGCTGTTAACTCGGCTGCAGCCTGACCAGGGGTCCATTCCGGAAGTAGATCCTTTAACTAGCACTTCCTCCCCGGAAGCGTGTCACAACCTAGCCGTCCGGCCTTTGCGGAAGTTCGTCACGTCGCAGTTGCCCCCGCATAGCGGATGTGTGTCGCCGCTTAGGTGACGCCGAGAAGTGCTTGCAGCCGCCGCCGCTGCCTTCTGGTTGAAGCACTATGGAGGGAGAGAGGAAGAACAACAATAAACGGTGGTATTTTACTCGAGAACAACTGGAAAATAGCCCGTCTCGTCGTTTTGGCTTAGATCCAGATAAAGAACTTTCTAATCGCCAGCAGGCGGCCAATCTGCTTCAGGACATGGGCCAACGTCTTAACGTGTATCCTTGCGGCCTAGGCCTTCGGCCTTGGAGTCGGTCTCGCCCTGCTCTGCTTCCAGTCTTCAAGGTCTGCTAGACAGGAAGGGAAGAGGGTGGGCAAGGACTGGGTGTCTAGTTAGGAGAGCCTACGATGGGCAAAAGTTAAGTGTTCGCGAGAGGGAAGCGAGGCGGAGTTAATTTCCCGCTCGCTCACCCGTGCCACCAGCCTTGGTGGGAATGCGTTTCCTTCCCACTTTGTATTTTAAAGTAGTAGTAGTCCCATTTCGGTGTGTTGTGATCTCCTGTTCTGGTGACTTTGAGATTCTGATTTTCTGTTATGCCCAAAGTGTCTAGTGGAGGTTTCACTGTTGATGGCTGCCTTAAACTTACTGTGTAAAGAGAGTTTTGAGAAATTTCAGTACCTGAGGGTTATTAAAAGGGTGGCCTAGAATTAATACCCCAGCTTTGGCTTAAAATCCGTTCCTTCCACTTACTGGTTGCTTAAGACTGGTTTATAAAATGGGATGATACCTCTTGAATTTGATTTCTATGCCCAGCACAATATTTGGCACTTATATGTTCAAAAAGTAGTTACTGTTAAGAGTTTTACAGTATTTCAGAGGAAGGAACGATGTCAGTTTAGTTTTTAGGCAAGTAGACTTACAGATCTAATGTTCTGAAAAATCTTTTATAAAATACTGGGGTTTTAAGTTACTCAAAATGCTAATGTATATTCGTTTTTCTCATATTTAAAAGATTTATTGGGGTTTTTTTTTCCACTTTAAGTGTTTGGTCAGAAAACGTCATTTTGTAGCAGAGAAAACTGTAGAGTTTTGAAGTTCTTTCCACTTAGGAAGTAAAAAATTTGTTTTTGGGCGCAACTTCCATTTAAATGTGTTGCTGGCTGTATGTTTCTTTCTTAAGGTTGTCCTCACTTGAAAAAAGGTGTCTTTGGTGCCCATATTCAGTGTGTTTCCTAAGCAATCCAGTCCGTACTGAGTTAAATTTTTTAAAATTCTGTTTTAGTGCATCCTAGTATTTTCCTTGTGTGTGTATTACTGTGGTACTGTCTCATCTCTGTGTGCTCAGTCGTGTTCCACTCTTTGCGGCCCCATAGACTGTAGCCTGCCAGGCTCCTCTGCCCATAAAAATTTCCAGGCTAGAATACTGGCTGCTAAGTCGCTTCAGTCGTGTCTGACTCTGTGCGACCCCGTGGACTGCAGCCTACGAGGCTCCTCCGTCCATGGGATTTTCCAGGCAAGAGTACTGGAGTGGGTTGCCAATACTGGAGAGGGGTGCTATTTCCTACGGGGAGGGTGGAGGGGGAGAATCTTCCTGACCCAGGGGTTGTTCCTGTGTCTATTGCGTCTCCTGCAATAGTAAACAGGTGGTTTCTTTACCACTAGGGCCACCTGGGAAGCCCCCATCTGTGTATATCCCACATTGTTTTCTGAGGTCTTTTTAAGTAAGGCATTCAGAAATTTCCCTTTTCAAGAGAACCCTTGGACAGTGTTGGTGGTAGTGTATATTGGTGCAGTTGTTGTGGAAAACCAAATAGAGGTTCCTCAAAAAGCTAAAAATTGAATTACTATATGACCCAGCAATTCCATGCCTAGGTATATATCTGAAAAAACAAAGACACTCATTTGGAAAGATATGAGCACCCAATTGTTCATAGCCTGGAGAAGGAAATGGCAATCCACTCTAGTACTATTGCCTGGAGAATCCCATGGACAGAGGAGCCTGGTAGGCTACAGTCTATGGGGTCGCAAAGAGTCGGACACGACTGAGCGACTTCAGTCAGTTCAGTCAGTCAGTTGTTCATAGCAGCATTGCTTATAGTTGCCACGATATGGTAGCAAACTGAATGTTCATGGACGGATGAATGAGTAAAGAATAGGTGGTATATATAGACAATGGAATACTATTTAGCTATAAAAAAGTATGAAATAATGCCGTTTACAGCAATGTGGATGGACCTAGAGGTTATCATACTCAGTGAAACAGTCAGAAAGAAAAAGACAAATGTATATTATTTACATGTGGAACCTAAGGAATACAACTGGTGGAAACAAAAAGGTAGACTCAGATCTAGAGAACAAACTAATGCTTAGCAGTGTGGAGAGGTGAGGGGGCAATGTAAGGGTGGGAGTGGGAGGTACAAACTACTGGGTATGAGGTAAACTACAAGGATGTATTTTATATTTTACAACAAGAGGAATATAACCAATATTCTGTAGAAATTGGAAATGGAGCATAATCTTTAAAAATTGTGTTAAAAATTAAAATCGAAATTTTTCTTTTCAGTGAATATCAAATAATTCATTAAATACCAAAGTGTTTCTGGTCCCAGGGATCACCTTATGAGAAAGTTTGGTTGCCAGAGGGAAGTAGAACTGAAAAGTTAATTGCTGGAGCTTAGAAGATGAGGAGATTAGTGGAAAGATTCCTAGGAGGAAATCAATCCTGAATGCTCATTAAAAGGACTGGTGCTGAAGCTGAAACTCCAATACTTTGGCCACCTGATGTGAAGAACAGACTCATTTGAAAAGACCCTGATGCTGGGAAAGATTGAAGGCAGGAGGAGAAGGGGACGACAGAAGATGAGATGGGTGGATGGCATCATTGACTCAGTGGACATGAGTGTGAGCAAGCTCTGGGAGAAGGTAAAAGACAGGGAAGCCTGGTGACACAACTGAGCAGCAGCCTAGGGGGCAGATCAGGGAGGGCTTGAGAAGATGAGATAAGCAGAAGCATACCTAGAGGACAGATCAGGGAAGGGTGTTGTGAATCAGTGTGAAGAGAGATTCTGTGCTAATGGATCACCTTGGCAGGATTTTCAGTAGACAGGTGACAGGTTTAGGTCTTAGTTTTGTTTGTGGTCCTTCTTGGTCCACACATATTGAGACCTTGTTTATTCAGCAAGTTTATAGTGATACCTGTTTCATAGAAGGCATTGTGTTAAGTGTCAATAGTTTGATAAAAACAGATTTGCTTTTTAATTCTGAGAGGCAAGTATGATATCTTGGTTTAAAATTGAAGAATTATAATTATTGATTTCCAACATTGTGTTTCTGGTGTACAGCAAAGTGATTTAGTTACACGTATATATAAATGTCTTTTTCCATTATGGTTTTTTACAGGATATTGAATATAGTTCCCTATGCTGTTATCTGTTTGCTTATATGTATATATTATATATAGTTGTTTGTATACTAATGCCAGGCTCCTAATTTATTCTCTCCTGCCCTCTTCTGTGGTAACCATAGTTTGTTTTCTATGTCTGTGAGTCTGTTTCTGTTTCATAAATAAGTTCATTTGTGTCATTTTAGGTTCCACATAAAAGTGGTATCATGGTATTTTGTCTTTCTCTTTCTGACTTCACTAAGTATGATAATCTCTAGGTCCATCCATGTGGCTACAAAGGGCCTTGTTGCATTCTTTTTTATGGCTGAGTAATACTCCATTGCACATAGGCACCACATCTTTATCCATTCATCTGTCCATGGACCTTTAGGTTGTTTCCATGCCTTGGCTTTTGTAAATAGTGCTGCTGTGAACGTTAGAGTGCATGTATCGTTTTGAATTAGAAGAATTTTCTTTGAATATATGCTTAGGAGTGGGATTGCTTGATCATATGGCAACTCTGGTTTTAGTTTTTTGAGGACCCTCCATGCTGGTTTTCATAGTGGCAGCATCAGTTTACAGTCCCACCAATAGGGTAGAGAATTCCCTTTCTCCACACCGCCAAGAGGTAAGCATGATTTTCATTTAAGAGCATCTACTGTGCTTGGCTGCATGGTCCTTTTGGGGGCATATAGAGATTGTATTTTGGGGGATTGTACTGTCTGTTTTGGGACCTTAACTTGGACATTTTAGCTCACAATTGACGATCAACACTGCTATAGTGTACATGCATCGATTCTACATGATTCAGTCCTTTACACAGTTCCATCGAAATGTAAGTATAATTTTTCTATATGGTATAATTCTCTTGTGATTAATTTCAACTTCATATTTCTTTTGTGGTTGATCTTTGCTGCTGAACTGGGGTTTGAAGTTTAGAATTTAGTATTGATCACTTTCATTATGTATGACACTGCTATTCTGAATCCAGCCTTCTAGTTTTTCTGTTTAATGTCTAGCTACTTGTTTAGCTTTAGTGAATTCTTAGTGTAGGTGGATTCTCTAATAGATCATTGAACACTTAGAGTTAACATTTTTGGTTTGGGAGAGTAGTGTTAAAGGGGAAACTAACTTAAGTGTAACTTTTGAACTGGTTAATAATATGGGCACAGGAAAACAAGTGAATGTTAGTCATTTACATTTTCTAAAAATCTTTTTGAAAAGAGTCCAATCAGTGTCTGGTTGGAAGGGGAAGGTACATTATATGATGACTGGGTGATGACTTTTAAGAGGAGAAAAATAAAATAATAGTAATAAAGGGATTTTTTTTTTCTGGACAGAATTGTAAATAATGCTATTTTCAGTTTTGCTACCTGAAATGGTCCTATTTAACATTATTGTAAATGACTTGGAAGCAAGTGAATAGTGATATTCCAATTGCAGGTAAGAATATATTTGTTTAATAAAATCACAAGATAATAGGGCTGAACTTGATGACTACTTCATATGGATTTATGAGTCAAATATTTCACTTTTTTTAAAGAAAAGGTTATGTTTTGAGGTAAGGTGTTTCAGACTTACCCTTAGGATAATAGGGTTTGAATCTCTTTTTTATGCCATAGGAAAAGAAATTAAAAAGCAAGATATTAGTGGACTCATTATTGGGAATAATTGTACAGGAAACCCTTTAGATTTGTGGATTAAATATTCCCAATTTTTGCAGATTATTCAGTCATTTTGGCTGTCTCCTATCTTTAATCCCTCTACCTCCTGTGATTGCCAGGAACACATTCTTCTTAAGAGAGAGAAGCATTTATTGAGGCTGTCTGATAGCTCTAGAAGAGAAAGTAGTAGATAAAAAATGGTATTTGAAGAGGAAGTCTATTGCTGTCTTGCCCATTCTAAAAGTTTTCTACATTTCTTTTATTATGGTAAAGATTTGAAATCCAGGGTGAAATACATCTCACATCAATTTGTCCACTCTATGCATGTGTGTGTGTGTGTGTGTATGTGTGTATGTGTGTGTGTATGTATGTATGTATGCATGTATGTATGTATGGGCTTCCCTGATGGCTCAGTGCTAAGGAATCCACCTGTCAGTGCAGGAGATTCGGTTTCAGTCCCTGGGTTGGGAAGATCCCCTTGAGAAGGAAATGGCAACCCACTCCAGGATTCTTGCCTGGGAAATCTCATGGACAGAAGAGCCTGGCTGGCTACAGTCCACGGGATCAGGAAAGAGTCAGACACGACTCTGACTAAACAGCAACATGTGTGGGTGTGTTTCCCCTGCTTTACCTTTTAAATTACATCTTGTCTTATTTTCTATGTATTTATCTTAGCAAGGACAGAGACTTTTCTGTGTATCCTCTAAAGCACCTTCAGTAAACTTAATGAATGAATGGATGATCTGGTAATTATCCAATATAGAGATATTCTTTTGGATTTCAGTACCTTTTCGAGAATCCAGTGATTCTTTTAATTTGGGGTTATTGATCCTCTTTAGAGAACTGATTTTAGGAACATTCTGGAATTAATGGATGAAAAATATGACTCCTGTAGGATGTTAATTCTAAGGGTTTAGCTGTGTTGAGTCTGAATTCAACTTTAAGGGGATTTAGTACATTGTGGCATTGATACATAGTATGTCCTGTGAAGTGCTCATACATGTTTCTTGTTAATTTTTTATTACAAAGGTAATAAATGCTTGTGGTAAAAATTAATACAAGCATGTACAATGTAGAAAGTAAAAGCTCATCTGTAATCCCATCCTCCAAAAGTAACTTTTGATAAACATTTTGACAGTAGCGTCTCAGACATTTTTTTGTGCCTGTAGTACCAGCATTTACGTATTTCTATAAAAATCACTTGTTACTATATGACTCTTATGCAGTTGCCTTTTATCACTTAACAGTATTTATGTATTGGGCATTTTCTTGTTATTTTAAATGGGCACATAGTATTTGAGTAGTTCCTATAATTTATTTTACCAGCTTTTGATTGGTGGATGTTTGGGTTGTTATAGTTTATTGTATTAAAAATAATTTATATAAAGTAGTCTGGTACACATGACTGTTTTATAAGTTCCTATAGATGGAATTGTGTCCAAGAGTATGCATTTAAAAGATTTTTATGTGTCTGTTTGCTTTACTGAAAGATTATATCAGTATACATTGTTTCCAGCACTGTGGAAGACTGTTCTTTTCTCTCCATCCTTGCTAATAACAAATACTCATTATTTTAGGAAATAATATTTGTCAAGTTCTAGGGATAGAGTGGTGAGCAAGATAGTGGGAGTCCTATTTTCTGAATTTACATTTCTTCAGTTAGTGAAATTGAACTTCTTTTGCCTGTTGGTCATTGCTCTTGTGAAATTGAAGAATTGACTTAAAAATTCTCTGTTGATTCTTTTTGCCCCTATTTTATTTTGGTTTTCTCATCTATCAAAGCTGTGTGCCATGTGCCATGAATACTTTTCTTGTTTTGTTGTAACTCTTTTATAGTGTTTCGGAGCCTAAAGCTCTTGCGTTTAAAAAAATTTTTTTTTAAATCTTTATAGAGGTATAACATAAAGCATGGGCTTCGCTGGTGGCTCAGTAGTATCCACCTGCCAGTGCAGGAGATGTGGGTTCAATCCCTGATTGGGAAGATCCCCTGGAGAAGGAAATGGCAACCCACTCCAGTACTCTTGCCTGGAAAATCTCATGGACAGAGGAGCTTGGCAGGCTACAGTCCATGGGGTCATAGAAGAGTCAGACAGGACTTAGTGACTAAACCAACAATAGCAGCAACATAAAGCACTCAAGTCTGAGGTGCAGCACAATTCTTTTTTGCATTTTATTTATACATAACCTCCACTCAGAACAAGATATAGTGTATTTCCAATACCTTTGGAGAGAACTTACTTATGATTGCATAAATTGTATTCCTTTAGTGGACATGATAAAATGACTGGTTTATTTTTACTTAAATCCTGGCATTGCATTCATTTTTTGAGACGAAATTAAGCCTCACTATAGTCCATGGGGTTGCAAAGAGTTGGACACAACTGAGCAACTGAACTGAATTGAATTTCTATATATACTATCTTAAATGTTTTCAAGTGGGGGAATGTAAAAGTAAAGGTGAGCAACTTGATATGTGTGTATTTATGTTGCATTTTCTAATATTTGTTACACAGGTGTTGTAATAGCTGACAAATATGGGTGTATATTACTCTCATTAACTGACTCTTAAAAGGTCAAGTTTAGTATTTCAAATCCTGATGCTGTGAAAGTGCTGCACTCAATATGTCAGCAAATTTGGAACACTCAGCAGTGGCCACAGGACTGGAAAAGGTCAGTTTTCATTCCAATCCCAAAGAAAGGCAATGCCAAAGAATGCTCAAACTCCTGCACAATTGCAATCATCTCACATGCTAGTAAAGTAATGCTTAAACTTCTCCAAGCCAGGCTTCAGCAATATGTGAATCATGAACTTCCAGATGTTCAAGCTGGTTTTAGAAAAGGCAGAGGAACCAGAGATCAAATTGCCAACATCCGCTGGATCATGGAAAAAGCAAGAGAGTTCCAGAAAAACATCTCTTTCTGCTTTATTGACTATGCCAAAGCCTTTGACTGTGTGGATCACAATAAACTGTGGAAAATTCTGAAAGAGATGGAATACCAGACCACCTGACCTGCTTCTTGAGAAACCTATATTCAGATCAGGAAGCGGCACTTAGAACTGGACATGGAACAACAGACTGGTTCCAAATAAGAAAAGGAGTACGTCAAGGCTGTATATTGTCACCCTGCTTATTTAACTTATATGTGGAGTACATCATGAGAAACGCTGGGCTGGAGGAAGCACAAGCTGGAATCAAGATTGCCAGGAGAAATATCAATAACCTCAGATATGCAGATGACACCACCCTTATGGCAGAAGGTGAAGAAGAACTAAAGAGCCTCTTGATGAAAGTGAAAGAGGAGAGTGAAAAAGTTGGCTTAAAGCTCAACATTCAGAAAACTAAGATCATGGCATCCAGTCCCATCACTTCATGGCAAATAGATGGAGAAACAGTAGTTGACTTTTATTTTTTAGGACATCTGGTCCCATCATTTCATGGCAAAGAGATGGGGAAACAGTGGAAACAGTGGCTGACTTTATATTTTGGGGCTCCAAAATCACTGCAGATGGTGATTGCAGCCATGAAATTAAAAGATGCTTACTCCTTGGAAGGAAAGTTATGACCAATCTAGACAGCATATTAAAAAGCAGAGACATTACTTTGTCAACAAAGGTCTATCAAGTCAAGGCTATGCTTTTTCCAGTAGTCACGTATGGGTGTGAGAGTTGGACTATAAAGAAAGCTGAGCACCTTGATGCTTTTGAACTGTGGTGTTGGAGAAGACTCGAGAGTCCCTTGGACTGCAAGGAGATCTAATCAGTCCATCGTAAAGGAAATCAGTCCTGGGTATTCATTGGAAGGACTGATATTGAAGCTGAAACTCCAATATTTTGGCCACTTGATGCCCTGATGTTGGGAACGATTGAAGGCAGGAGGAGAGGGGGACAACGGGATGAGATGGTTGTATGGCATCACCGACTCAATGGACATGAGTTTGGGTAAACTCCGGGAATTGGTGATGGACAGGGAGGCCTGGCATGCTGTGGTTCATGGGGTTGCAAGGAGTCGGATAGGACTGAGTGACTGAACTGAACTGAGTGGTTAAGAGGATGATCTCTTGAGTCAGACACATCTCAGTTTGTATCCTAGCTGCACTGCCTACAGCTCTTTGGCCTTGGGCAAGTTACCTTGGGCCTCAGTTTTCTCATCTCTTTGGAGTAAAAAATGGTGCCTACCTCATAGGATATAGGTGAATTAATTTGCAGAATGCCTGCACATAGCAAGTATTAGCTGGCATTATTATTGTTTATAATATGGAAAAAATCTTACACTCTTACTTGGCATAAGAATTCCTTTTGAAACTACCTTTGATAGGAAAATACTTCGATAAACTAGCTTGGTGTATGATTGTGTGAGGAGCAATGAGTATATGGTTGATTGCACAAAAATTAGATTGAAATTTATCTATCTGTTGCAGTCTTTCACTGAACTGAGATAGTGCCTTGTTAGACATTGTTTTTATTATATATATACGTATATATATATGTTAGATTCTTTCAAGTGTATTTTTAGATCCTTGAAGGCAAAGTTGTCGGCTTAATATCTTAGTATTGCCTTTGAGTTATCTTTTTCCTTTTCCCCTTTGTCCAATCAGTTATAAAGTCCTATTAATTTCTGTAATGGTACTATTCTGTTTTTCTCACCCTATAAATATATTTTTTTATCATAAAATTAAAGAGGACAAATTGAAGGAGGTAATTATTTCTCTGTAACTATGGTCTTCAGAGATAATCCTATTAACCTTTTGGTGTATATTTCCACTAGAATTTTTTTCTCTTCATGCAATTACATATGTGTGTGTGTGTATATATATATATTTACTGAAAACCTATTCATTTTTCCAAGGTGAAAACTGTATCTCTTTTTTACTTTATTTCTACTGCTAGTGCCTATTCTAAACTTTGTTTCCTCGTGCTTGTATTAGTAAAATTTTCTCTAAGAAAAAGTAACAATGTATCTATCCTTTCTTCCTTTTAGTTCCATCTACCACTGGATTAATCTTTCTAATTATTTCTTAAACTCTACATTTTTTCCCCCAAAATGTTTAATGTCAGTCTCTTCTTAAAAATTTTTTGTGACCTATATCCTTTTATTTATATCCTTTACTCAGTGTACTGTTCAAAATGTGCTTGATGCCCTGATTTCTCATGTCTTTGTTCACACCCATTTTCCTCTGGATTTTTTTTGTTTTGAGGTCTAGTAGAATATTTGTAGCAAGCTCCATATACAACTGCAGCAGATATAAAGGAAGAGGAATATTATTCTGTATTGAATTTGTGGAGAAAAATCTTTTCACAAAGTAATACAAATAAATATTAGAATTCTTATCAGTTATACTCAGTAAATAAATATTTCACTTCTATAAAATTTTTTATTGTTTTCTTTAACTTCTGGTGAATTCTGTCTAGTTCATGCAATTGCCGTGTTTGATTCACTGACATTCTTGTTAAGATTCTAGAGAAGTTCTGCTTCCTGAGATTTCCCAAATCACCAGGGTATGTTTATGTCCTATTCTGATTTCTTTTCTAGCTTCTGAGTTTTCTGTCTTCTTGTGTATTGGCTTGACTTTTTTTTTGGCCTCACAGCATGGCTTGTGGGATCTTAGTTCCCCAAACAAGGATTGAACCTGGGGTCCCAGCAGTGAGAGCACTAATTAAAGTTTTGTGCTCTTCTCCATATGTAAGTATAATGGGATAATTTGCATACGATAGAATTCCTTCTTTTGATGTACAGTTCACTGGTTCTTGATATATTCAGAGGTCAGCAACCATCACCATGATCTAATTTCTGAACATTTACATCACCCCAGAAAGAAACCCCTCATACTTCAGCAGTCACTTCCATTTTTCTTTTCCCAGTCCCTGGCAGCCAGTAGTCTACTTTTGTCTCTAAGAACTTGCTGATTCTGGACATTTCAATTTACTCCTTGTTTTGCCGAGAGTTTTACTTTATCGCTTTAGGTTTGAAGAATTCGTTAACAAAAGAAACCACTCATTACCACAAATAAACAAATTCACTTTTTTTATAGAAGGTTATTTGACTTAATTTAAATATACAATCATTAAAAAAAATAAAAAACAGTAGAGACAAGTAACAGAATTGGGCCAACAGCCTATGTCCAGACTTGAACAGCACTGGCCAGTCCCTTGTTAACAGCAATCTGGATTCCCAGTTGGAATGATCCTGGGTGGTACGTCCACCCCACAGGTAAGACTTCAAATTGCAGTTTTGCGGGCTCGTGTTTGTAATCTCAGGCCTCAAGCCGATAGCATCAGTTTGTGTGCAAAAAATCAGCTTTTGTGAGAATGTAACATTGTAAATATCATCTCTGCATAGTTTTTGGTGACTGATAATAAAAATAATTTTAAAAGATAACTTCAAAAAGATTCAGCTCTAGTTTTACTTTAATTTTACAATGCTGTTTGTTTTATCTTCCTGAGTCTTAAGAATTTTTAGATGGGGAAGAGAGGCTGGCCAGGCCCTCAGGGGCTTAGGGATTTCAAGTCCTACTGCCTTTCTTCTCTAATGTGCCGATTGACCTGATGGTAACAGTTGATGTGCTTGTAGGCAGGCATGTAGTCCAGGCAGTGTCTGGGCAAGGTCAGAAGTGGGTCAGAGGCCTGCTCCCCTATTTCTGAAGCCTGAACAAGACTCATCCTTACCAGTTGACCTCAGAATTATTTAGACTGAAGAGCCATAGGAATAAGGCAGAGTAACATGAACAGTCTCTTTAATTCTGTAAGTCAAATAACAGTTCCAGATAGTCAACAGAAATAAAGTGATCAAAGAAATATGTAATGGGTTAAGCAGTACAGAAAAGAATCTTTGAGCAGTAGGGGATTTAGTAAAGAAAAAGACCCACCATGAATGAGAAGTACGTTTTTGTGCATCAACTCCTACATCCATTGTTATTGACAGTTACAGTAGTAACAACAAAATGTTCTATTAAGGTATGATTATGTTTATCTATGAAATTTTGTAACTCTGATTCCTTGCAAAATCTTTCATAAAGGCTTTAAAGGGGACCTAATACTGGGAATAGAGTAAGGAATAGGATTTGAGTCCACAATACATACTTAAGTTCTCATGGAGGAAAAGTAATAGGTGGTCCCCTTCCAATATAAATGATCAATATGTGTTAGTCATCTGGAAAAAGGGGTTCCTAACTGATACATAGAAGTTAGTTTCTAAATAACTGGTTACAATACATACAAGTTGAGGGGCTATTTAAAAAAACATAGGATTTAGGGAAGATAGTCCATTCACAATATTTGATGAAGTTCTGTGATAAGTAGGGTTCCCAAATGTGAGATGTTGGTCCACTTAGCAGTCTATTGGTAGGCTTATCACTATGATAAGTAGTGGTGTGATTATTAAAGTCCAAACAATTCCCAGTAAAATGCCACAACTAATACTCTCCCCCAGATAAAATGAGTAACACATGAAATTGATGTAATATAGCAGACAGATAAATTTTGTCCATAGAAAGTCAAAGTTAAGAAAGAACAGGCCTTGTTTGCAAGGCAGGTAAAGTTATCCTGAGTTTGGGTCTGGCTCCTATTTCTCCATCTGAAGATTCCCCAACATTTTTCATCATGTTCTTTTCTTAACAGTAGCAGATAATCAGGAGTTGAGGTATGAATAACAATCCACATTACAGTAAGTCTCCAAGAGTCTTTTCTTGAGAATAACAGTATGTTAATGGCACATTTCCATTTTTCCTGTCTGGAGATTATATGATGATATCCTTCCCCTGTGCAGTCATATCAGCCGCAGGTATGGGAGGATGGTTAGGCTGCCTCACCCAGACTTTAGCTTCAATAGTATGTATTTCATTTGTGGATCTAAACCTTCTATCACCTCTGACCGTTAGTAAGGTGGGAGGTTCTCCGTTTTGTACTTTGTCAGTTACAAATGGAAGAATCAGCAATTGACAACTTGATTATGTTTATTAATAAGTAGATCATCCTTTTCCTCATTTAGTCAAATTACTCAAATTTCTCCTTGGTAGTCTAGGTGTGTAACTCTCCATGGACACAAATCCATGTTAATGCTAAACTGAAGCATTCTTGGATTAATTCAAAGTGTCTGGGAGACATTTTAATTGCAACACCGTTTGAAATAGCACATATCACTCCTTTAGAAAGTGTCTGTTCACATGTAGGTGACAAATCCAGTCTTGAGGCCTCAGGATTAGCTCAGAAAGAAACTGGTGCTCCTGGGCTGACTTTCTAATTCTAGCTGTCTCAGGATGGAACTCTGTTTTATGAATCTGTACATTTAGAATAGTCATCCTCATCAAAGGAGTTTCTAATTCTTCTATAGGTCTATTATTTAAAATATTGAGGGCAGTGTTTAAATTAGTCCTTCAGTTTTTATAAGAACTCTCTCCAAGTTTAATTAATTGCTATTTAAGCAGATCATTCATTCTTTCAGTCAAGCCAGCATCTTGAGGATAATAAAATATGAAAAATCCGTTGTACATTATGTTCCTGGACACACTTGTATTAACTTACTTTAAAATGTGATCCATTGTCATTCTGAATTTGAAATGGAACACCATAATATAGATTAATTATCTCCAGTGTTTTAATAGTATTACTCTGATTGGCTTTCCCCAAGGGAATGGCCACTAAATATCCAGAATAGGTGTTCACAGCAGTACACACACATTGGCATCCTTCTTCCCAAATTAATGGACCAATATAATCAGTTTGCTGTATTTGCCCAGGCAGCTTGCCATGTGCCACTTGTCCTTTACTGGTTGTGGCAAGCTTCTATGCTTAATTGTTGACAAATTGGACATCGTAAAATAACACATTTAATGAGATCTATAGTTAAAGAAATACCTCAATCCTGAGCCCACCTGTATGTTGTTTCTCTCAAATGGCCCCATTTTTGGTGTCTGCTAAAGTCGAACATTTAAGTTGCTGGAGTCTGGATCAAGTTCTGCTGCTTGAATTCAGGTTTGTTCATTTCTAATAGAGTTATACCATTATTTCCTAGAATTTAGAACACTGTGAGCATCTACATGAGAGACTGAAACAGTAGTAGTTTGAACAGTTGCCCATATGTCAGACCATAATTCCTTTCCCCATAGCTCTTTGGAGTGAATTTGCCAGTTATTTATGCTTAGGGGAAGCCAACTGGCCAATCTTGGTCGTTGGCTACTGACCAAGAATCTGTATAAATATGACATTCTGTTAAATTTTCTTGTTTTAGAGCCTGACATACTGTGTATAATTGAGCAAATTGACTATTCTTAGTATGACTTTTTCCGGCCTCTGGAAATTTCCTGTTCTCGAAACCCAAAGGCTCTATTTTGTTTTTTTCCATAAGCTCCAATTGGCATATAGTTCATTGATTGATACAGGTTATTTTATGTCACAGGGTATCTGCTCTCCATCCAAAGATAGATTACTGAGATAAGCTTTAGAAAAATTAAGTTAAATGTCTTAGCAATAAAATATAACAGCAAGGAGCTATCTGGGGAATAAGTCTCGGTCAACATAGATCTCAGTTAACAAAACTAGAATTTACTATTAAGTGAAACAATTTTTTGTGAAGGCATTAACCTTCTAGCCAGGGTTAATGGTTAGTCCCATCAAACAAGAAATGAGGTTTATCAGGGAGCCGGGAAAAGTCAAGCAGCCATCTTGGATTTCCCAGTCCCCTGACTGACTGATTTATAGCCTTTGTTTACCTGTTTTAAATTCCTTGATTTAGAAGCAGACAGTTGCCATGTTCTAAGAACATCAGGATAGCAAAAGTCTGACAATGAAAGATTAATTTTTTTAGAAGCAAAATGAGCTTATCTGGGTGTGCCACATTCTTCATAGATCATTGTGAAATATTTATTTACTTTACCAAAGTTGCAAAAGATTTTAAAAACAAATATAAATCACTTAAAGGCAATGAAATTCTCATAGTCTTGTTATCAAAAGCCACATCCCAGAAAGCTGTTCTCTTAACAGAGAAAACCAAGTTCCAGTCTGATACCAGCTTACTGTTAATAACAAAATTTGTTTATCTATTAATAGTTAATTTTAATTTAATCTTCAAGATTTCTGTAAATTTTGAAGAGGTGATATTTTTACAAAGTTGTTATTCAGTTGTTAAGTCATGTCTGACTCTTTGCCACCCCATGGACTGCAGCATGCCAGACTTTACTGTCCTTCACTATCTCCTTGAGTTTGCTCAAACTCACGTCCATTGATGCCATCCAACCACCTCATCCTCTGTCTCACTCTTCTCCTCTTGCCGTCAGTCTTTCCTAGCATCAGGGTCTTTTATAGTGAGTTGGCTCTTTGCATCAAGTGGCCAAGGTATTGGAGTTTCAGCTTCAGCATCAGTCCTTCCAGTGGAATATTGAGGGTTGATTTCCTTTAGGATTGACTGGTTTGATTTTGTTGTCCAAAGGACTCTGAAGAGTTTTCTCCAGCACTAGTTCGAAAGCATCAATTGTTTGGTGCTCAGCCTTCTCTGTGGTCCAGCTCTCACATCCATACATAAGCACTGGAAAAACCATGGTGTATGTGTTAGTCACTCGATTGTGTCCAGCTCTGCAACCCCATGGACTGTAGCCCACCAGGTTCCTCTGTCCATGGCATTCTCCAGGCAAGAATACTGGAGTGCGTTGCCATTCCCTTTTCCAGGGGATCTTCCCAACCCAGGGATCGAACCCAGGTCTCCTGCATTGCGGGCAGATTCTTTACCATTAGCACCACCAGACCTACTATGGAAGAACCATAGCTTTGACCGTACAGACCTTTGTTGGCAAAATGATGTCTCTGCTTTTTAATACACTGTCTAGGTTTATCATAGCTATTCTTCCAAGGAGAAAGCGTCTTTTGTTTTTACAAAGGCATCAGAATAAAGCCATAACTAAAATGACAAAAGACTTTATTTAATACTTTTGTTTATTTATTTTTTGGCTGTGCTAGGTCTTCATTGCTGTGTGGGCTTTATCTAGTTTTGGCGAGTGGGGGCTACTCTGTAGTTGTGGTGCACAGGCTTCTCATTGTGGCTTCTCTTGTGAAGCAAGGGCTCTAGAGCCTGCTGGCTTCAGTAGTTGCAGTGCTAGCGCTCAGTAGTTGCCATTCCGACTCTAGAGCACAGGCTCAATAGCTGTGGTGCACAGGCTTAGTTGCTGTGTGGCATGTGGGATCTTCCAGACCAGAGATGGAATTCAAGTCTCCTGCTTTGGTAGGTGGATTCTTTACCACTCAGTCACCAGCAAAGCCCTGTTATGTTAGGGAGACTTTCCTAAAGCATAATTATTTTTTAAAAAGCTCTTACCTCATTTACATTTTCTTTCCTTAAAAATTTCTTCACATTGAGTTACTTTCCTTGCTGACAAATTTGTAAAGGAAACAGCAAGATTTTATTTAGCTTATATTAAGCCTAGGCACAGTGAACGTATTCTACTGATTATTATATGATGACTCTAAGACATATTAGACATCTATAAGACATATTAAGACATCTATACTGATTAACTCAACAGACTTAAACCATCTTCAATAGCAGATATCGGCTTCGTACTAAATATTTCCCAGATCATGTGGTCCTAAAATTTATCTTGGCCAGTTTTCTAGATATTTAGCTTTAATTTGTAAGCACACACTTTTAAGTCAGTTAAATAGAGCTCATTTACAAGTTAACCTTAGCAGTGTTATCCAAGGACAAAGACACATACTGAGACAGACACATATATCCAGACAGGCAGTGGTTTTAGTTTCTGTTTGAGATTTAAAATGTCTCTTGGTCTCTCTCCTTTCCCCCCTGTCATTTCCTGAGAATGAACTTCTTTTTGTTAACCTTGCGGTGCTCCTTTTGATATCTAACTTGTGCAGCCTTTACAGCAGCTTTTTCAGCTACCAGCTGGGAAATGGATACTTGGTCAGCTAAAGTGTAGTTTTGACATGGTAACGTGGACAATCAACCTTGCAGGTCACATAATTCTTTTTCCAGTTTTGACTTCTTTTCAACCAGTTTTAATTTGGCTTCTTGAACCTTATGGTAGGCAGAGAGGATCCAGCCTCTCTGATCCATCATGGTACATTCTTGTTCTTTCTCACTTGGCAAGAGCCGCAAACATTCAAATAACTTTTAAAGGTTCAGCCCTCTTTAATTTGGGGTTCCAATTCTCACACAATCCAGTGGATATGTCCCATTCAGTAGCCAACAAGAAGTAAGGCATCTTCCCATCTTCCCATCTGGAAATAAAGACTTCATTAACCTTAATGTCTTTCTTCTTAAGAGTGGCATTTTGCTTCACGAATCCTGCTTACAGCGCCAATTTATGTTTTGCCAAAAGTTTTACTTTCGTTTTAGGTTCGAAGGATTCATTAACAAAAGAAACCACTCGTTACACACAAATAAACAATTTCATTTTTTTATAGAAGAGTATTTGACTTAATTTCAATATACAGTCATTAAAAGAAAAGAAATAGAAGTGTAACAATGTATACATCACCAAATTGGGCTGACAACCTACATCCAGACTTGAACAGCCGTGAGAAGTTAACAGCAATCTGGAGGCCCAGTTGGAAAAGATCAGGGTGGTACATCTACCCCACGGGTGAGACTTCAGATTGCAGTTTTGGGGGCTCCTGCTTATTATAGTCTGATGCTGCAAACTGATATCTTCATCAGTTGGCTAGCAAAAAAGCAGCTCTGGTTTTACTTTAACTTTACAATGCTGTTTATTTCATCTTGTTAGTCATAAGACTTCTTAGACCCTGGAGGTGGGACTGGGCTGGCCAGGCCCTTAGGGGCTTCAAGATTTCAAGTCACATTCCCTTTCTTCTCTAAAGTGCCTCTTGACTTGCTGGTAATGGTTGGTGTCCTTGCCAGGCAGACATGTAGTCCAGGCAGAGTCCGGGCAAGGTCAGAAGTCGGTTAGAGGCCTGCTGCCCTACTTCTGAAGTCTGAACAAGACTGGTGGTGGTGGTTTAGCCGCTAAGTCGTGTCTGACTGAGCCCACCAGGCTCCTCTGTCCATGGGATTTCCCAGGCATGAATACTGGAGTGGGTTGCCATTTCCTTCTCTAGAACAAGAGAACAAGGTTACCTCTATTTTAATTTCCCTAACAATCCTTAAAAAAAAAAGTATATAGAGTGCTTTGATAAAACTTAATCTCATTTTAAATAGAAAGCTGTCTACTTACATCTATAGTGGCTACTTGAAAGTAGCTTTTAATGAGAGTTCATTGAAGGATTGATTTAGGAAGTGGGCTTGGGTTAATGGATAGGAGAGGAGAAGATATTTTAAATAGAAGGGAAAGCATAACAGGTGATGAAAATTGAGGTAAGCAAAGAAGTTGGTTTAAAACTTAGTTCTTTTTTAGAACTACCTTGCTCTAGAAATAAATAATAAAAATGATTTATTTTCTCTTCATCCAGTCTGTGGCTCCAGCAGCCTTATTTTTAGCAGCCAAAGTAGAGGAGCAGCCAAAAAAATTGGAGCACGTCATCAAGGTAGCACACACTTGTCTCCATCCACAGGAATCACTTCCTGATACCAGGAGTGAGGTAGGGGGTTGATTAATTACATACATCTGTTTTTCTTAATTTATTATGATCATAACTTAATTTTGCAACTTTGATTTACTGAAATCTCAATGGGGATTGTTAAAGGAACTTTTAGTGTTTGTTTTTTCCTTAAAACATAGAAATTTTATGGTAAAAGTTGTATTTTTTCTGGTAAAATTGGAAAATGCATAAAAAGAAGAAAATATATTAACTAGGTATAATTTGTACCACAGATATATAAATGAACCAGTATTTCCAGCTTCTTTTTTATAAGTAGCTATACATGTATGTATTTTATACCTACTTTTTTCACTTACTGTATGTCAAATATTTCCCCATCAGTTCTCTACTTTCTTTAAACACTGATATAGAATTTCATCCTGTACATACATATATTTTAACCATTATCTCTTAAGGTAATTTCCAGCTTTTTACTGGAAATATCTCTATGGAGAACATTATTTTTGTTAATGAATTTTTAAAAAATGGATCCTGTCATTTATATGTTTAACTTAAGAAATTCAAGTATGCTCATTAGAAAAGAACTCAAACACTAAAGAAGCATTTAAAGTAAAAGTCGAAGCTCATCTCCCCTTCTTCTCCTAGGAGAATACTGTTGATTATAATTCAGATATATATTCTTCTATCCCTTTATCCTTTGTGTCTACATATAGCTTCCCCTGCCTCCTCCCTTCCATCTTTCCTTGACCTTATGAAGAAGGGAAACTCTCCTGGCTTTAGAATTCAGTGATTGGGGAGCAATGAGTTTGAAGAAAAATTATAGATTTCTGTACCAGGTTATTTGTCTGTTACAGTGGATGCATGTAAGAGATAAGTGAAATTGTGGAACCACAGCTCCTAGTTATATGAGTCAAGTGTTTAAAATAGCAATGTCTTGACGTTTTCTCTCTGGGCTGCACCAGAGTAGTTTTGTTGAAAAGTTGTTGGTCTGAACTTTTATTTATGTTTAAGACTACTAACTGCCATTGGTCCGTAGAATTGACCAAATAACAAAATTTTAATGAAATAAAAAGTAAAATCCCAACTTTTTTTTCTTTAACGTATATTTACATGACTTCTCACCTGAGTCTGTCTTATGAGGTGACTCAGAGAAGATGCTTTCTTCATTATGTGGAAAGGAGAGCTACCATACATAGGTTAAGTCCTTATTGGACTCACTCAAGATCATAAAGTTCAGTGGAAAGTTAGCAGCAACATAAGTCTCTTAGCTCTTGGCTCAAGCTTCATTCTCCTAGAGCTCTATACTAGTGCTGTCCAATAAAAATATAAGGGAAGTCACATATGTAATTAAAATTATTAAGCTTTTCATTAAGCTTTTATTTTAAAATTTTATTTAAATTTAAAATTAATTTAACATATTTTATATAGCATTTTGTTAAACCCCCAAATATAGTCATTTCAGCATATAGTCAGTTTTAAAACATTATTAATGAAGTGTTTTTTAACATTATTATTTTTTAACTAAGTCTTTAAAATTCATTGTATATTATACATTCATAGCACATTTCAGGTGCTTGATGGCCATGTATGGATAGTGGCTATAGTAATGGCTGTACAAATTTGAAGGATTTGTGTTTGTTCCATTTTCTTGTGAACTCCTCTGTGAATTTAAAAAATCTAGCATTACTCTAAAAGGAAAGTAACAGGAATCAAATGTTTGAGATTGCATGCAGTACTGTGGGAAGGCTGTGCAGTGTGTTTTGATGATGTTAAAAAAAGGTATGTTAATATTTTAATTTAAAAAAAGTTTTTAATCTGTATCATATGAACATTATAACCTAAAATGTCAGTCTGAAAATGAACCAGATATCTGGTGTTTATTCTGTAGCCCTTTATAAATAAAGTGACATCTTTTGCTGTACCACTTATTTATCTATTTCTTTTTTTTAAGGAGAATCCGTTACGGATAAGGATTAATTTCAGTTCCTACTTTCCCTCATAACTGCACCCTTGCCTTTTGTGGCTTTGGTTTCCTTTGGAGGTTGTTATGATAGAATTGTCTACATTTTATGTTACATACTGTGTCTTTTTGGGGAATAATTTATGTGTCTTCTCACATCTGCAGGCTTACCTGCAGCAAGTTCAAGATCTGGTGATACTAGAAAGCATAATTCTGCAGACTTTAGGTAAGTTTATTTTCCTTTAAAACATTAAAGAAATATGTATGCAATAGAATGTTTTTCTAATTTGCAAAATAGGAAACAGGAAGAGAATTTCTTGGGAAGGTTTTTGTACATTGTAGAGATTGCTTAACCCTGCCACAGAGAGAATGAAGGCACCACCGACCTTTGAGATAGCCAATAGCAGGCTTTTTCTGCTTGTTTTTATTCTAGGATTCATGATTTGCTTGATAAATTTGGCAGTGTTTAACTTTCTGATAAATAATAGCAGAAACTATCTAAATAACTTTTTTCCTTCCAGGAGTTTTCATAGTCTGTCCTTATATTTAAATAACAGTATTTGTTTTTAAAATTGGTAATCAGCGTTCAAAACAGTAGAGTGGAGATGGAGGAATTCAAGCTAAATTAAATTGATGGGCTAAAGAACTGATGATGTTCTGTTATTATCTATAATTATTTTCATAAGACTGCCTTTAAAAGCTTAGCAAATATGGAAAATAAAGATTTTCTTGTTCTTTTGGCTCTCATTTTTCTCTTTAGATAGAGTATTTCATGAGTCATGTTGGAAAGTTGCTGATCGGCCTGTATTTTTTGCATATACACCTATACACAATGAATTCTTCAAATTAGTTTCTGCTAATTTTTACTTTAAATTAGTTATCTTCAAGGTAACCATACTTTAGGGGGCAATGATATTTTTCTGGTGGGATACATTTTAGTATTTTAATGTGGAAACCTGTAAAATCTAACTTGTAAGAATCAGTTGTGCTTTTAGAATAATTTGCATCAAGTAAATTTTGCCATAGAATTTTCTTTTTTTTAATCAGTTTGCCTCAGACTTTACTTTTTATTTCTTGGGCTTGCTGCACATAGCTTGTGGGATATTAGTTCCCTGACAGGGATTGAACCCAGGCTCTTGGCAGTGCAAGTGCAGAGTCCTAACCACTGGACTGCCGGGGAATTCCCTAGAATTTCTTTACTTGTACTAGATAATTTTATTTACGTACACAAAAAGCAATTTCTTGGAAAATTTTTATAGACATACTACATTTTGGTTAAGATCATTTAAAGTTAGATAAAATGATCAGTACTTAATGATGATTGAGATGATGAAAAGGAAGAAGACTGAAGGAAGAGAGGAATAGGTTTTAAAAATGTTTTCTAAAGGTTAAGCTTTCACAGATCATCATTATGTAACTGCATCTTTTCCAGTCATATATTCTGTTGTCCCTAAGAACACGTTTTGTATTCAGATGTTACTGATAGTTCAGGGATCTTGAGATTCTGTTAACTTCATTAATCTGAGTGGCCTTTGAAGATAATCATAAGAGTGTGCTCCATACTTTATGTGACTCTCAGCTTCTCAATAGGCAGTTTTGGGACCAGAAAATGAGAGAAGCCTTCAATGATGACTCAGATAAAAGCAGTATAAAATATTTTGAGTATCTTTAGGTTTTTAACCAGTTACTTTTTTTTAGGCTTTGAACTAACAATTGATCACCCACATACACATGTGGTAAAGTGCACTCAGCTTGTTCGAGGTAAGGAATCCCAATCCCACCCTGAGATGCTATCTTAAACTGTTTTACCATTTAGAGGCTAAGATTTACTGTGGGCTAATACATAATACAGCTGCTTTGGCCAAAATTTAAATTAAAAAACCTACCTGGTTTTTAAATTTCAAAATGAGTGGTTGGAGCTTTTCTGTTAAGTTCTTGTAGTGTTTTTAGGTGACTTCCAGATAAAGTGAGTGAGTTTCTTGTTTATCAAAGCTGGAGGCAGATTTTGAAAAGTCACTAAAATCAAAGTATCCAATTACAATTTTAAGGATATCTTGGGAGTGAGAATGAAAGTGAAGTCTCTCAGTCGTGTCCGACTCTTTGCGACCCCGTGGACTGTAGGCTACCAGGCTCCTCTGTCCATGGGATTTTCCAGGCAAGAGTACTGCAGTGGGTTGCCATTTCCTTTTCCAGGGGATCTTCCTGACCTAGGGATCAAACCCAGGTCTCCCGCATTGTAGGCATATGCTTTATGGTCTGAGCCACCAGGGAAATGATCTTAATTTGATTCTAGGGTTGATTGTCCTGGACACTGTTAAAGGCCACCCAGAAGGCCATGTAGAATTGATTTGAACTTAACTTTCATCATTGTTAATTCCTTGGCAGACTTGCTTTTTATTCTAATTTAACTTTAGTAGCCATGATTGCATTAAACCTAGTTCTTCTTTTTATTCAAATAGTAATATCAAGAAAGAATATCTAATAGCATTGTGCATTTAAACACAATTTCTTGTTTTGTAGATTTTCACTGATAATTGGCCTTATCATGTGTTTCATCTGAAAAATCAAGTTTTTTGAGTTCTTTATATTTTGAGAACATTAAAAGGTTTACATTGAGCAAGCATAGTGTTAAACAGAGATGGGTTAAATATGTTAATATTTCATCTAAGGAAGATTAAAATTTACTTTGTCACCCAGACAAATTTTTTTTGAAGGAGGAAATTTTTTTATTGTAATATGTTTAAATAATTTATGTCATTTGCTAATTTTTTCCAAATATA
Organism: Oryx dammah; assembly: GCF_014754425.2. Taxonomy (NCBI): domain Eukaryota; kingdom Metazoa; phylum Chordata; class Mammalia; order Artiodactyla; family Bovidae; genus Oryx; species Oryx dammah. The sequence goes on from NW_024080625.1 coordinate 802,126, forward strand.
TAAAGGTCTTCTGATCTTGCCTCCAGATTAGTTCATCCCCTAGCTTAGAACTTCTTAGTGGACTCTTGTATCAGGATCTCTGAGTTACTTGTTAAAAATGCTCATTGTTACTACATCCTTCTCCAAAAGTGTTGAGTTAGACTCTAGGGAGGATGCCCAGGAATTGCATTTTAAATATGTAACCCTTATATGTGGTGTGCAGAATAAAGCTTAAGTCCCTAAGTCTAGAAGCAGCATAATTGTTAATATAATTTTAAAAAATCACTTAAACTGTTTCATTTGACAATGGAATGTAAGCATCAGGTGGTCAGAGACCATGTCTGTCTCATTTGCCACTGTATTCTCTGCCTTGCAAATATTAAATGCTTACTAAGTAATTATTGAGAATGAATGGAACTAATAATCCCCCCTCTTTTTTTTTTAGCAAGCAAGGACTTAGCACAAACTTCTTACTTCATGGCAACCAACAGGTTTATATTTTAATATTTTTCTCTTCTCTTTTTGGGATAGTACTTTACTTGGGTTGGCATTGTCACTTTTTGTTGGGTATATGGAAAGATGATAGGTCTGGCACTTAGTAAGCTAGGAGCCAAGGATCTAGTCAAGGATCTCTGATATTAATAGAATGTGTTATAGACAAGTCCATGGTAAATGTTGATTTTTCTGCACAGTTGTTATGCGTGCCTTAAAATTTCCATGCTGCTTTTTAAATTTGTTAAGGTGATAAAATATTTTTGTTGCTGATTGATAGCCAACTTGATTCTGCATTTGTTACTTTACATTTAAATATCCAAGAGCATAGTTTTGAAAGTTTATTTAAACTTGGATTTCATTGCCAGTTGGTGACTAAAATCTAGTTTGGAGGATTCTGCTGTAATTGTGGTATTTTAAAAGGTACTCTTTGTCTTCACTCACTCCCAGATAAATGGGCACATATATGTGTGAAGAGTTGTGATACTTTTTCTTTCTCATTCCCTTTTTAAAGAAAAAGTTAACACATAACATGTATTACCAAATTATTTGCTCATTCTCATCTCCAATCTACTCTGTAGTTCTTGGAAACCAAAGATACTCCTAATGACTGTCGAGGCTAAGAAGTTCATTTTTATAGCCTGATGGGAGAGATTTTAAAAATAAACTATCAAGCATATTCACACTTGAGTGAGTGATTATCTATTCATTGTTTAAAAGAGACCAGACCTATGACTGGCAAGAAATAAGATAATTTTTAGGATAGTTTCTTAAGTATTTGATTTAGGGATTGTACATATTAAAAATGTTAAAGTTTTTCTTTTGTTCTGACCTTATTCTTAGGCTGATTAATCCTTATTTAAAAAAACTGAGTACTCAGTCTTTTATTTTTGTTTTTATTTTTTCTGGTCCTTCATCAGTGTGTGGATTAAATGATGTGTAGGCAAAAAAATTAGACAAGTTGTAACCTGAGCACATGGGTTAATGGAAAGATTAGGTTGGGTGTTGGATCAGAGCACTGGCTATTTCTTGCCTTTCTTGCTCTCAAGTGTTTTTTTTTCTTTTTCTTTCTTTCTTTTTTTTTTTTTTAAATAATGGAGAGTTTTTTAACTTTGGGTTCAGAATTTAGAGCTCATGACACTCTCTTGTTTCCTTCCCTCTGATGTCAGCCTGCATTTGACCACATTTAGCCTGCAGTACACACCTCCTGTGGTGGCCTGTGTCTGCATTCATCTGGCTTGCAAGTGGTCCAACTGGGAGATCCCAGTCTCAACTGATGGGAAGCACTGGTGGGAGTATGTTGACGCCACTGTGACCTTGGAACTTTTAGATGGTAAGTTTTAGAGTAAGGGACCTTGAAGAGCACTTGCTCTTGATCTATCACATACCTGGCCAAAGGTGACTTGATTTCAAATAAATACAGTTAGTTGAGGTTATTCTTGTTTCATTACTTCTGTCTCTCTGAATTTTTCTTAAATGTTCTAATTTCATTTGTAGAACTGACACATGAATTTCTACAGATTCTGGAGAAAACCCCCAACAGGCTCAAACGAATTTGGAATTGGAGGGTAAGAATTATTGTTGTCACTTTCTTTTGACTACATCAGTGAGATACCAGATACGGATATGTACCCTAGGTTTGGAATTTCTACTTTTTATAGTTATGCAGTGGTTACAATTTCAACTTCATAGCTGGGATACTGGCTCAGAAATCCATTGATGTAGGTAACAGCAGGATTTATTTTGTGTTTTGCAACTCTTCATGGTTTTTATTTGGTCAGCAACATTGGTTGAGTATTTTTTTGTGTGTAGAGAGTGTTACAAAGGGGGAAATTTTGGCTTTTCTGAGACAGAATGTTGGCTTCTTATATAGGAAAGATACAGAGTTAGGAGGTTAGAGCTGGTATTGTAATTTTATCTTTGAAATTACTTGCTTTTAAATGGATTTTAGAATTTTGTTTTTATATAGATCACAGTTCAAAGTTATATTTCAGGTATTCTTGAAAGTCTTATTTATGATTAACAAAATTATTCTTTTTTTTTTTTTTTTCAGTGTCAGAAAGCTTAAAAGTATTCCTTGCATTTCTGAGAATTCTAGACTGAGGATGCTTAATTTCTTTCTCCTAAGTTGAGTTATAGAAAATGAGTTTGCCTAGGGTTCAAAGGAGATTTGAGAGTACACAAGTCTTATCTTTTACTTCTTTGTAAAACTTTACCAAAATTTCTAGAGTTTTAGACTAACTGTAATCATAAGACAAGGATGTTCATGAATGAATACAACTTCATTATTTTTATTGCCTTGTAGCGGGATCTTAGTTTCGTGTGTGTGTGTATGTGTGTGTCTATATGTGTGTGTGTGTGATCAGTTGTTTTCTGACTCTTTGCGACCCCATGGACTATAGACCACCGGACTCCTCTGTCCATGGAATTTTCCAGGCAGTACTGGTATGGGTTGCCATTTTCTCCTCCAGGGGATCTTCCCGACCCTGGGACTGAACCCATGTCTCTTGCGTCTCCTGCAGTAGAAGGTGGATACTTCACCACTGTGCCACTTGGGAAGCCCCTAGTTTCATGACCAGGGTTAGAACCTGGGACCCTGGCAGTGATAGCACCGAGTCCTAATCACTGGACTACCAGAGAATTCCCACAATATTATATGTTTCACTATAGGTACTATGCTGTATAGAGGATCTCTCAGATATATTCATCTTGTATAACTAAAACATTTTGCCCTTTGACTAATATGTCCTTGTTTCCTCCTTCCCTCAGTCTCTGGAAACCACTATTCTACTCTCTACAAGTTTGACTGTTTTAGATGCCTCACATAAGTAAGATCACATAATACTTGTCTTTCTCTGTCTGGCTTATTTACTTAGCAAAAGGTCCTCCAGGTTCATTTATGTTGTTGCAAATGGCAGAATTTCCCTCTTTTAAAAATGTTTTTAAAAAATTTAAATTGTGGTAAAATACAAATAACATAAAATTTACTGTCTTAGCCATTTTTAAGTATACAGGTATTACATGCATTTATACTGTACTCCAGTGTTCTTGCCTGGAGAATCCCAGGGACAGGGGAGCCTGGTGGGCTGCTGTCTGTGGGGTCTCACAGAGTCGGACACGACTGACGCGACTTAGCAGCAGCAGCATACTGTTCTACAGTCATTATTACCATCTATCCCCATAACTTTTCATTTTCTAAAACTAAAACTCTATAACCATTAAACAATGACTGTCTATTCCCCAACTCTGGCAGCCACGATTATATTTTATTATTTAGACTATTGCTAGTACCTGTAAACCTCATGTAAGTGGAATCATTCATTATTTGTTTTTTTGTGACTGATGTATTTCAGTTAGCACGTCCTCAAGGTTTATCCATGTTGTAGCATATTGTAGAATTCTAATTGTTTTCTTAAAAGGCTGAATGATCTTTTGTGTGTTTGTACCACATTTTATTTATCCATTCTTCCATTGATAGACATTTGGTTTGTGTCTGCATTTTAGCTTTTGTGTATAATGCTGCAATGAATATTGGTGTACAGTATCTCTTTTGAGACCCTGCTTTCTATTCTTCTGGGTATATACCCAGAAGTAGAATTGCTGGGTCATAGGCTAGTACTATTTTTATTTTGTTGAGGAACCACTACACTTTTCCATACTGGTGTACCATTTTACATTCCTACCAAACAGTTCAGTTCAGTTGCTCAGTTGTGTCTGACTCTTTGCGACACCATGAATTGCAGCACGCCAGGCCTCCCTGTCCATCACCAACTCCCAGAGTTCACTCAAACTCACGTCCATCGAGTCGGTGATGCCATCCAGCCATCTCATCCTCTGTCGTCCCCTTTTCCTCCTGCCCCCAATCCCTCCCAGCATCAGAGTCCTTTCCAAGGAGTCAACTCTTCGCATGAGGTGGCCAAAGTACTGAGGTGTCAGCTTTAGCATTGTTCCTTCCAAAGAACACCCAGGACTGATCTCTCCTTTAGAATGGACTGGTTGGATCTCCTTGCAGTCCAAGGGACTCTTCAAGAGTCTTCTCCAGCACCACAGTTCAAAAGCATCAATACTTCGGCACTCAGCTTTCTTCACAGTTAACTCTCACATCCATACATGACCACTGGAAAAACCATAGCCTTGACTAGATGGACCTTTGTTGGCAAAGTAATGTCTCTGCTTTTGAATATGCTATCTAGGTTGGTCATAACTTTCCTTCCAGGGAGTAAGCGTCTTTTAATTTCATGGCTGCTATCACCATCTGCAGTGATTTTGGAGCCCAGAGAAATAAAGTCTGACACTGTTTGCACTGTTTCCCCATCTATTTCCCATGAAGTGATGGGACCAGTTGCTATGATCTTAGTTATCTGAATGTTGAGCTTTAAGCCAGCTTTTTCACTCTCCTCTTTTACTTTCATCAAGAGGCTTTTTAGTTCCACAGAGTTCTAATTTCGCTGTTAATGCGTGTTTTTTTGGCAGTAGCTGTCTAAAGGATGTGAAGTGGTCTTTGATTTGTAATTGCCTAATAATGAATGATGTTAAGCATTTTTCATATTGTTATTGGCCATTTGTGTATCTTCTTTCGAGAAATGTCTATTCTAGTCCTTTGTCCATTTTCAGATTGGGTTGTTTGGTTTTGTTGTTGAATTTTAGGAGTTCTCTGCACATTCTGGATACTAATCCCTCATCAGATATATACTTTACAAATATTTTCTCCTGTGTGTGTTGCCTTTTACTCCAGATAGTGTCTTTTGATGCACAAAATTTAAATATTTCCATGGAGTCCTTCTTTGGGGAGGGGTGTGGTCACCTGGCCTTTGCTGTCATATCTAAGAAGTTATTGCTAAATGCAGTGTTGTGAACCTTTTGTTCTTTGCTTTCTTCTAAGAGTTGTATATATATATTTTTTAATTGGAGGATAATTGCTTTACATTGTTGTATTGGTTTCTGCCTTACAACAAGTGAACCAGCCATTGTTGTTGTTCAGTTGCACAGTCATGTCCGACTCTTTGAACCCCATGGACTGCAGCATGCCAGGCTTCCTTGTCCTTCACTATCTCCTGGAGTTTGCTCAAACTTGTGTCCATTCATGCCATCCAGGCATCTCATCCTCTGTCGTCCCCTTCTCCTCCTGCCTTCAATCTTTCCCAGCATTGGTCTTTTCCTTTGAGTCGGCTCTTTGCATCAGGTGGCCAAAGTATTGGAGCTTCAGCATCAGCATCAGTCCTTCCAATGTATATTCACGGTTGATTTTCTTTAGGATTGACAGCTTTGATCTCCTTGCCATCCAAGGGACTCTGAAGAATCTTCTGTAGCACCACAATTCAAAAGCATCAATTCTTTGGTACTCAGCCTTCTTTATGGTACAACTCTCAGATCTGTACATGACTACTGGGAAAACCATAGCTTTGACTATACAGACCTTTGTTGACAAAGTGATGTCTCTTCTTTTTAATACACTGTCTAGGTTTGTTATAGCTTTTCTTCCAAGGAGCAAGCATCTTTTAATTTCATGGCTGCAGTCACCATCTGCAGTGATACTGGAGCCCAAGAAAATAAAGTCTGTCACTGTTTCCATGTGGTAATGTATATATGTCAGTGCTACTCTCAATTCATCCTACCTTCTCCTTCCCCCACAAGGGGAAGTTCTCTGTGTTCACAAGTCTGTACTTGGTGCCTGTTCCTGCCCTGGAAATAGGGTCATCAATACTATTTTTATAGATTCCATATATATGCATTCATATATGATATTTGTTTTTCTCTTTCTGACTTACTTTATTCTGTATAACAGGTTCTACATTCATCCACCACAGTTTAACTGCCTCCAATTCATTCCTTTTTGTGGCTAAGTAACATTCCATTGTATATAGGTATCACAGTTTCTTTTATCCATTCATCTGTCAATGGACACCTAGGTTGCTTCCATGTCTTGGATATTGTAAATAAGTAGTGCTGCATTGAACATTGGAGTATAGTCTTTTATTTATTTATTTTTTTTTTTTTTGGAGTATAGTCTTTTAGAATTATGGTTTTCTCAGGGTATATGAGTTTTATTGTTTTGGATCTCAGATTTGGATCTTTTATCTGTGTTAATTTTTGTATATGGTATTAGGTAAGGGTCCAGTCTCATTCTTTTGCACGTGGATATGTAGTTTTCCTAGTACCATTTGTTGAAAAAACTGTCCTTTCCCCATTGAATGGTCTTGGCATCCCTGTCAAAAATCATTTGACCATGTATGACAAGGTTTTTTCTGGACTTCTGTTCCATTCATCTATATGCCATTACCCCACTGTTTTGATTACTGTGGCTTTGTAGTAAGTTTGGGAATCAGGAAGTATGAGTCTTCTTGCTTGGTTTTTCATTTTCGAGATTGTTTTGTCTATTCAGGGTCCTTTGAGATTCCATATAAATTGTAGGATGGATTTTTTATTTCTGCAAAAAATGGCGTTGGAATTTTGATAGGGATTGCAGGAAGTATTGCTTTGAGTATGCACATTTAACAATACTAATGTTTGAATTAATGTTTGGATCCAGTACATGGGATGAGTTTCCGGTTATGTTTTCCATAATATCTTTCACCAGTGTTTTGCAGTTTTCACTGTGCAAGTCTTTGTGTGTTAGTCGCTGAGTTGTGTCCGACTCTTTGTGATCCCATGGATTGTATAGCCCACCAGGCTCTTCTGTCCATGGGATTTTCCAGGCAAGGTTACTGGAATGGGTTGCCATTTCCTTCTCCAGGGGATCTTCCCAACCCAGGGATTGAACCCGGATCTCCTGCATTGCAGTCAGATGTTTTACCTTCTGAGCTACTAGGGAAGCCCGTGCAAGTCTTTTACTTGGTAATTTCTAAGTACTTTCTTCTTTCTGATGCTGTTGTAAATGGGATTGTTTTCATATAATATCCTTTGCAGATTGTTTACTGTTCATTCAGGGAATTGTGACTGAATTTTATCTTGCTACTTTGCCTAATTCATTAATTCTAATAGAATTAGAAAAAACAATTTTTTGATGGCGTCTTTGTAGTTTTCTACATATAAGTTCATGTCATCTGCAGACCAATAATATTACTTCTTCTTTTCCAATTTGATGCCTTTTATTTCTTTTTCTTGCCTGATTGCTGTGGCTAGGACTTCCAGAAGTGTGTTGAATGCAGGTGTTGAAAGTGAGCATCCTTTCCTTATTCGATATTAAGGAAAGCTTTCAGTCTTTCACCGTTGAATATGATATTCACTGTGGGTTTTTTATATATGGCTTTTATTATGTTTAGATAGTTTACTTATATCCCTAGTTTGTTGAGTATTTTTATGTTGAAAGCGTGTTGAATTTTGTCAAATGCTTGTTCTTCATAAAATGAGATAATCGTGTGTTGGTTTTTTCCCCTTCATTCTGCTTATGTGATGTGCTTGTGTACATGCTCAGTCGTGTCTCACTTTTTGTGACAGTATAGCAGTTGATTTCTGTATGTTGAACTGTCTTTATATTCCAGGAATAAATCCCACTTGGTCATGATATGTAGGTTTTAAAATAGGCTTTCAAATTCATTTTGCTGGTATTTCGTTGAAGATTTTTTATCTATGTTTTTAAGGGATATTCGCCTGTAGTTTTCCTTTCTTACAGTGTTTTTGTCTGATTTTGGTATCAGGGTGATGCTCACCTCATAGAATGAGTTGGGAAGTATTCCTCCTCTTATTTTTTGGAGAGTTTGAAAAGGATTGGTGTTACTTCTTGTGGTGGCTTTTCTTGTTCTGGAGCACGGGCTCTACGTGTGCAGGCTTCAGGGATTGGAACACACAGGCTGAGTAGTTACAGGTCAAGGGCTCTAGAGCTCGTGCTCAGTAGTAGTTGTGCACGGGCTGAATTGTCCCACGTCATGTGGGATCTTTCTGGACTAGGGTTTGAACCTGTGTCCCCTGCATTGACAGGCAGATTCTTAACTACGTGACCACCAGGGAAGTCCCCAAATTTTGTTTTGATTTTTCTCTGTTTTTCTTTTTTCCATTTTATTCTTTGCTCTAATCTTTATTGTATCTTTCTCTGCTACCTTTGTTCCTCTTTTTCTAGTTCCTTAAATTGTAAAAGTTAGTTATTTTGAGATGTTTGTTGATTTGTTTTTGTGCTTCACAGCTTGTGGGATTTTAGCTTCCTGATTTTAGTGTGTTTATAGCTGTAAATTTCTCCCGTAGCACCACTTTTGCCTTTTGCTACATCCCTTAAGTTTTGAAATGTTGTACTTTTGTTTTCCTTTTTCTCTTAAGTATTTCCCTTTGATTTCTTTGATCCATTGTGATCCACCCCCCCCGCCCAGTTTTCACTAACTTTTATCTCGTTTTGATTTTTAGTATGATATGTGTCTTTTAAAATCTGTTGACTAAGTTTGCGGCCTAACATATGGTCTGTCCTGGAAAATGTCTCATATTCACTTAGAGAATGTATGTTGCTGATTTGGGGGAGGGTGTTCTGTATATGTTTGTTGGATCTAGTTAGTTTATTATTTAAGTCCTATTTCGTCATCTTCTGTCTGATCTATCTACCATTGTGAGGGGCTGTTGAAGTCTTCAACTATTACTGTAAAGCTGTCTATTTTTCTTGAATTCTTTTAGGTTTTGGCCTCATAATTTTGATGGCCTGTCACTAGGTATGTAAATGTTTATAACTGGTGTGTCTTATTTCTATACCTAGCCTTTTAACATATATAATGTCCTTCTTTGTCTCTTAAAACCTTTTTTGATTTAAAGTCTATCTTGTCTGCTCTTAGAATAGCATGCATGTTCTCATGGTTACTGTTTGTATTGTATTTCTTTTTCCATCCTTTCACTTTGCTTGTTTGGGTCTTTGGATCTCAGTGGCATATAGATAACTGTAAGTTGGAGTTCGAGCATATGTTTTTATCCATTCTACAAATCTATCTTTTCCTTAAGAGTTTAGTCTACTTACACTTAAAGTAATTACAGGTACGGAGAGATTTACTTCTGTCACTTATGGTATTTTTTATATAGGCATACCTAGTTGTATTGCACTTTGCAGATACTGCATTTTTTATAATGAAGGTTTGTGGCAGCCTTGTAATGAAAAGGTGTGTTTGTGCGATTTTCCCAATAGTATTTGCTCACTTTGTGTCTGTTAAATTTTGGAAATTCCTATTATGGTGATATGTGATCGGTAATCCTTAATACTACTACAACTCAAATGATGGTTAGCATTTTTTAGCAATAAGGTATTTTAAATTAAGGTATGTGCTTGTTTTTTTAAGAAATAATACTATTGTATATTTAATAGACAATATAAGGATAATTTTTATATGCACTGGGTAATGAGAAATTTTTTGTGGCTTGCTTTATTGTGATGGTGATGGTTTAGTTGCTCAGTCTGACTCTTGTGACCCTGTGGACTGTAGCCCACCAGGCTCCTCTGTCTATGGGATTTCCAGGCTAGAATGCTGGAGTGGGTTGCCATTTCCTTCTCCAGGGTATCTTCCCAAGCAGGGGACTGAACCTAGATCTCCTGCACTCTAGGCAGATTCTTTACCGACTGAGCTACCAGGGAATTCCCTGACTTAATATTGTGATATTAGCTTCACTGAGATGGCCTGAAACTGAACCCACAGCATCTCCACAAGTATGCTTATATGCCTTAGAGCTTTTTGTCCATTTCCTGCATTACTGTTTTTTGTACTTAGTTGATTTTTCTTAAACTTTCTTGCTTGTTTTTTGTATTCTAGGCTGCTTTCTTTGTATTTATCATGGGATTATCTTGAACATCCTAAAGTTACAGTACTCTGATTTTTTTTTTCTATTTGGTTCCTCAGACTTGATAGAATTTCCATTGTGCTGTCTTCAAATTTGCTGATTTTTCTGCCTCTTCAGATCTGCCTTTGAAATCCTCCAGTGCATTTTTCATTTCAGTTATTGTACTTTTCAGCTCCAGGATTTTTTTTCTGGTTTCTTTAAAGAATTTTATTATTTTCTTTTTAAATCTCTTTATCTTGTTTTGTTAACATGTGGTTTTCTTAAGTTTCAACTTCGTTTCCTTAAGTGTCTTTAAGGCAGTTATTTTAATGTTTTTGCCTAGTAGTAGATGTGCCATTGGGTTTTTTCCAGGACAGTTTCTGTTGATTTTTTTTTTTTTCCTTTCGAATGGGCTTCTTTATATGCCTTGTGATTTTTTGTTGTTGAAGATCGAATGTTTAAATCTTAATAACACGGTAACTCTGGAAATCAGATTCTCTCGCTTTCCTGGGTTTTGTTATTTTTTGTTTTTGTATATTTGGGCTGGTGGCTTGATTTTAAGGGATATCTCTGTGCTGAAGATTAGCCTGATGTGTAAAATTGTGGACTTCTCTTTTCTGAGCCTTCTCCTAGACATTTCTGTATTTGTAGTTTTTAAATGTTCTACCATAATGTCTGGCTCCCAAAGAGGGAAAAGGAAAAAATGAAGTGGGGGAGGAAGGGTATTGGCCCTTTGTATCTGGGGAATTCACTTCAACCAGAGGAGGAGGGGATCCCAACAATGGAGGGAGGTACAGCAGTGGTCTCCTGCCTCTGTGTGCCTCTGTGATTGAAAGCAGCAGTCAGCGATCAGAGCAACATCTCCAGCATTTGCCAGTCAGGTTTCCCCAAGCTGTGAGAAAGCTACTGTAGGAACGGGATGCACAGCTACCTGGGGCTGAGAGCTGAAATTGAGGGAAATTAAACCCAATTATTTGCCATGGCTTACTTATCCTGGAAATTACAAGCCTTCAGCAGACTACAGTGTTCCAAAATAGTTATAGCAAAAAGATTCTGCCTGTACAGTTGTTGTTTAGGTGGGAGACAGATTCTTAGGGCTTCCTACTCTGCTGTCTTCACAGAACTGCCCTCCTTTTTTAAGGCTAAATGATATTTCATTGTATGTATAGGCCACATTTTTAAAATCCGTTCTTTTTTTTTGTTGAACACTTGGTTTGCTTTCATACCTTAGGTATTGTGCCTCTTTGCGATCTTGTGATTCTTGATTGAAGTTTTAAAAAATCTTAAATCTCCTGATGGTAATAATTATCAGTCTCATGTTAGAGTAGCCTTCTGGTTATGGGCTATCCCAACTCCCAGTGCCACAGCAGACACAGTCTACTCATTTCACTGTCTTTTTTCCCATATGATGAATTACTTGAAGTGAAAAAATGCTATTTGCTTCATTCTAGGCATGGCAGGCTGACAGGAAAACAAAAGCAGATGACCGAGGAGCAGATGAAAACTCTTCGGAGCAGACAATCCTTAATATGATTTCCCAGAGCTCCTCAGATACAACTATCGCAGGTTTAATGAGCATGTCAGCTTCTTCTACCACAAGTGCAGTGCCTTCCCTTCCAGCCACTGAAGACTCAAAGAGCAACTTAAGCAATGTGGAGATGTTGTCAAGTGAGCGCTGGCTGTCCTCCCACCCTCCTTTCAAGGTAGAACCTGCTCAGGGTTATCGGAAGAGCGAGAATTTAGCACTTGGAGCTGATCATTCCTTACAACAGGATGGTTCAAATGCGTTTGTTTCCCAGAAACAGAATAGTAAAAGTGTGCCGTCAGCTAAAGTATCACTGAAAGAATACCGTGCAAAGCATGCAGAAGAGTTGGCTGCCCAGAAGAGGCAACTGGAGAACATGGAGGCCAATGTGAAGTCACAGTATGCGTATGCTGCCCAGAATCTCCTGTCTCATCATGACAGCCATTCTTCGGTCATTCTGAAAATGCCCATAGAGGGCTCAGAAAACTCTGAGCGGCCTTTTCTGGAAAAAACTGACAAAACAGCTCTCAAAATGAGAATCCCAATGACAGGTGGAGATAAAGCTGCCTCTACAAAACCAGAGGAGATAAAAATGCGCATTAAAGTTCACACTGCAGCTGACAAGCACAATTCTGTAGATGACAGTGTCACAAAGAACCGAGAGCACAAAGAAAAGCACAAAACTCACCCATCTAATCATCATCATCATCATAATCACCACTCACACAAACACTCTCACTCACAGCTTCCAGCTGGTACTGGGAACAAACGTCTGGGTGATCCAAAACATAGTAGCCAGACAAGCACCTTAGCACACAAACCCTATAGCTTGTCTAGCTCTTTCTCCTCTTCCAGTTCTTCTCGTAAAAGGCCCCTCCCTGAAGAGACTGGAGGGGCGGCATATGATCATTCAACCAAGACTGCCAAGAGTGCTAAATCCTCTTCCATAAATTTCTCCTTCCCACCTCTTCCTACAATGGCCCAGTTGCCTGGGCATAGCTCAGACACAAGTGGCCTTCATTTTTCACAGCCCAGCTGTAAAACCCGAGTTCCTCACATGAAATTGGATAAAAGCTCCACTGGGGCCAATAGTCACAATACACCCCAGACCACAGACTATCAAGATACTGTGAATATGCTTAACTCCCTTCTCAATGCCCAGGGTGTTCAGCCCACTCAGCCCCCGGCGTTTGAATATGTTCATTCTTACGGAGAATATATGAATCCACGGGCTGGTGGAATGTCCTCCAGATCTGGCAACACAGACAAACCCCGGCCACCACCTCTACCATCAGAACCTCCTCCACCACTTCCACCCCTTCCCAAGTAAAAAAGAAGAGAAAAAAGCTTCTTTAAAAACACATTTGTTTTTAAACTACTGATTCTGGACTAAGAAAATTACTTCTCATATGAAATATGTCACCCTTCTTGGACTAGGAAATAAATTAATATTGAGACATAGGTGGGAGGATGGTTGAGGGCCTTGGTTGTTAATATCTCCTGCCTCAGAAATTTAACTATTTTATTATAGTTTTTACTGGTATTGGAGAGGTGAGAATGTGTTAAAGCTGTGAATGATTCAGAATACTTTCTCTCTTCTTGGCCTCTCCACCTCCTGATTAGGTTGATTAGAGTTGATATCTTCCCTCTTCTTGCCAGGACTGAAATATGGAGGGTTTGTTTTATCAAACAGTTGTGGATCCTTTTGGTGTTTAATATATCAGAAGAGAGGAAGTATTTAAACGTCAAAATCTTTTAAGAGACTTTAAAAAAATAATTTAAAGAAAGTAAGTTATCTGTTTAGTTTTTTTTTTTTTTATAATTGGGGGAGGGGGAGGGATTTTGCTGTGTGTATGAGATCCACAGTAATGAGTCCTTCCGGGTGGGATTGGAGGGTTGATGGTGTGTGTAGGTGGGATGGGAAGATAGGATTTTGGCCATGAGTTCTGAGACAGGCTCTGGCCACTTGAAGTGTTTCGACCTGTAAGTGTGTATATAAGTGTGGATATGTGTGATATTAAGTATGTGTGTGTTTAAAAATCATGTTTTATCTTTCCCTCCCTGTCCTTCACCATTTCTACTTCTCGACAGTCTACTAGAGAGAACACGGTGTGGCCTTTTTGAGCATAAAGGGAGGAAGAGGCATATATTTGGCATGATATTTTCCCCTATTCTTTATGTTGTAATTGAAGGTAGCCTTTTAAATTCTAGTTTGGGCAGGTGCAGCCAATAGTCTGATTTTGAACTCTTACACGAACTTCCTTTTTTACCCTCTTTTTCCTTTTGATAGAGAACAAAGATGGGATTGAGGAAGAAGGCTGGAGAGCTAGGCTGGCTTTGGCCCTACAGAATTGTATTTTTTTTTTTTTGCCCCCCACGTTGGGCTTTAGGAAAGTGTTCAAGTGAGAGCAGTCTCAGGGTCCCTGAATGGAAGTGGGGTGTGCTGTCCTTTCTGTGAAGCCCAGACCATATGTGAGAATAGTTTTGGGAGAAGCCATGGAGCTAGAGGATACTGAAAACAATGAAAATTGTGATTGGGAATTTTTAGGACATTATATTTTAAATTATATTATGAATGTAAGACTTTCTGTATGTCTGAAGGGAAGCAGCTGCATCCTCAATTTTTGCAGCCTGTATGACTTCAGAGATCGGAACTTACGAATTTAACAGTGCTGATGCCATGAGGGTGAGCAAGCCTAGCCTACAGATAACTTATGTTTAGATTGTCCATCTTAGGTGGCTTTAATTCTAGGCAGAAGTTCTTCTGGAGATTTCTAAAAGTCCTTTAGAAAAATGGATCAGGAGTCCTGTTCTTATGGGTACTTAATTGCCCCATATTTTAGGAGTGAATGTTTTTGTTGAGGAAAGAAATCTTTCAGGGGGCTAGAAAGAATTCTAAGCCCAGTTGTCCAGCTGAAAATGACACCAAGTCACAGATCATTTACTGTGATATTCTTCAGTCTTCATGGTGTTTTTTGCTATGGAAAAGGTGATGCAATTTGAATTTGTCTTCTTGATTTTAATGCAGCTTTTTTCACACCAGATATTCTTTATGGATAAATTGAATTTTCTCATTGGAAGTCATAGGGAGATAGGAGTTTTATGTGTGCTGCTGCTTGCCGGGGACAGGTTGGGGAGAAAACTGAGGCAGTTGGAATTGCCGATGCACTGGCCTAATACAGGAGGGAATTTGTACAATAAACCTTAACCGAAGGTGATTAGTGTCCTACGTTTCTGCATATTTTAACTGTCTAGAGTGCCTGCCATTGCTGTGCAAAGTGAGCTCTCT
The DNA here is from genome assembly GCF_014754425.2 of Oryx dammah. Lineage (NCBI taxonomy): Eukaryota > Metazoa > Chordata > Mammalia > Artiodactyla > Bovidae > Oryx > Oryx dammah. The sequence continues at coordinate 817,131 of NW_024080625.1, forward strand.
GCTGATTGATACACCAGTAATACTTTTGACTTGGAATGTCACTTTACTTTTACAGATGACATTTTCCTCTTTTTCCTTGATATTTTCTGTGTTATGTTTGGTAATGGGTAGATGTGTGATGTGTTTACTAAATTTAGGCTGTTCGTTTAGATTTTGTTTGGTGGAGTCAGCTTTCTTCCTTGACCTTTAAAGGTTATTAAGTTTGCTTTCGTACCTTTGTGGAAGTGATGATCACTGATTTGATTATGAAAATGTCTCTTACAGCTTTATGTTTTTCTCGTGAAATGTCGCATATTTTCTAATCACAGTCTCTTCCTCACCACAGAGATACATGTTCACTTGGCCTCAGCAGTTCTCCATGGCAGTCTGTAGTTAGTTCCTTAAAACTTTGTCAGGAGTGACCTTGAAAAAAGTGCTTACTAGAGCCTAAAAGCTGCTTTCTGCTGCATAGTCTGGCCTTTGCACTAGTAGATCATTGCTGTTAGAGACTTTTCTGTATTAGTCCCTCCTGATACTGTTTTAAGATTCCTGTAGTGTCTGCTTTTATATCTGTGCATATGTTATATGCCTCCTTATGGGCTCTGCATGAAGTGTTCGCTGCATTGTCTTTGGGTTAGCAGATGTCCCTGTCAACTAGCATGCATGTTGTCCAAATTCCATAAACTTAGGCTTCACGAGGTTGTGTGGTTTCTAAACACTGTGTCGTCTTTTGCCCTCACCACTTCAAAGAGTGAGAAACAGGATTTATACATCCAAAGTTAGTCTCGTAAACATGGCTTTTCCCCCCTCTTTTAACCTAGACTATCAAGGATAAGTGGTGATAAGCAGGCCTGGAGCCTCAAGTTCTATAAATCTCATTCCTGAAACTTTGCTTGAATCTCATGTTGGCAAAAACGATTATCTGTGAATTATCCTTAGGACTTTTAACCAGATACCTGTATTGCTGTTCACTTACCTTTAGTGAAGCATTAATCTAAAGCTGCGTTGGTCTTCTGAAGAATCAGTTATGCTTTTTGGGTTTAGAAAATACTGGGAATTAGTCTAGTCTTTTTACTTGAATCAATGTGTTTCCATATCTGAGACCCTCAGCACCCCTCCACCTTTTTTAATGATTTTAGTGTTTTCATTTAATGTATCCTTTTACATAGTTCTGTATTATTGGCTTCACCAGTATTGATAGAAAAATTAAATCTCCAGGTGGAACAGCAATGGATTAGAATATAGAAATAAAATCATGGTAACATCAGTGCTGGGTTTACTTTCACCTCTGCTACCTAATTCCCCACATTGAAAATCCATTCCCCTCTTTGTTCCTGGACAAAGGCCAATTAGAGGGGTCTTATCCCAGTATGGTTGGATTCTAAACATACCTGTATTTCCCACAGAAACGGGACTGTGGGAACTTGGGAACTGATTAACTTTTAAGAGATTATTCCTTTGTTGATGATCTGTTTTGATCTTAATGCCAGGGAAAAGGGATTCTCAAACATCTTGAAGTTGGAATACAAATGTTACTGTCTTGGGGTTGGGAGAATTTAAGCAGCCTATGCAACCCTTCACATGGTGAGAAGTAAGCCCTCTGCAGTCCCATTAAACTTTCAGTGACTGATGTCTCCCCAGATTTCTTGTGTTGCTGCTTGTCAACACCCAGCTTTTAACTGAGTATCTGTTCCTGGTGGTTTAAAGAATGTTCATGTTGTATCACACTGTCAAGTTTTATCTCTTTATCCCTATGTGGGATAAAAAGCCTGGTACTATAATCCTGCCTGATAGAGTGGTCTTGAGTGAGAATTATTTTTAAGTGGGAGACCCTTCCATTTTAATGTCTCTACAGGAATGTTTACTGAAAAGTGGTGTCTACTCTTCCTGTTTTTAAGTGTGTATTCATGGTGAATGAAAAGAAGAGAAAGACTTGGGTTTTCTGTTGCCATATTAAGCATGGAGAGGGATGCTTGACAGCATGCTAATTGAAGCCAGAGCAAGTATGTCTCCATCAAGTTATCAGGAACTCTTCAGTTGAAAGCTGAGGCCTCAACTGATTAGTGGTTGATCACATTGGATTTGGTTACAAGATGGAGTGCTGGCTGGGTTAAGCACACAAAAGAATGCAGCTGACTTGACTTAGTGTTAACCTAGGTTTCTGGATTTGAAACTGACCACCTCCTCACCCTACTCCCCACACCTAAAACTGTTTTCTTATCAGACCAAAGAGCAAAGAAGGAAAAAAAAAAATGAAACACTTTACCAATCTATGTCACTCAGGTACAATTTTGTGGTGATATTTTTGTCTTTTTTTTTTTTTTTGTATTGCTCCTAAGAGTCCTTTCTCAGCATATTATTCTGCTCTTGCCTCTGTCTTCCTTGGGGCACCTCAGTTCTGGATGCTACTCCTGGGATCTCTACTGCTGTTATGTGAATGATAAGACGTAAGTGACCATTACAGTAAGGGCTCTTTGTAAAAAATTTTAAAAAATGTTTTTAAAAATTAAAAAAGTACATTGTATACATTTTATAGTCTGGCTATCAATTTGATATTTTGCTGTCAAGTATGTTTCTCAATCTGTATTTATCCATCCCATCAATAAATGTTAAACACTCATCTGATGATCATTTATGTGTGCTGAGTCTTCAAGATAGTCTTTATCTGTCATTTCATTGATACGGTAATAGTTGTCTTAGTTTTAGTAGTATAGTATGTACTTTCTTACTGCACAGGATCCTGTGGGAATTGAGTTCAGTGGGAATACCTAAGATTTGATCATCACAGTGAAGCTGACAGTGTAAGTATGGTGTAGCTGAGGGGAGAAAGCCCTCATTCTACACTTGTCACATGGATACCTGGAAGGATGCCTGGCACACAGAGAAACAGACAGCTCTAACAGAAGATAGCAACATGTACTGCTTATCTAGTGAGCGCTCTCAGTGATTCATACTTGTATATTTGGTTCTTTGAAAAAATCTGAAATGTTGGTATAGACAGCAGTGCTTTTATAAGAAAAAAAATTAATAGCCTGTGACAGTGAATACTCACCCTTTTCCTGGGAAATAATAAAATCACATACACAAGGTAATTCTTGTAAATTATACATTTAAATGGAAAGAATTTTTATGCTATAATGCTTAAAATTATTTTTTAAAAAGTTAGTAGCTATAGTTTAAAAGCTCTAAAAGGAAAGATAAATTTAACAGTGTTAAACACTTCTTTAAAAAAAAATCGAGTTCTGTGCATTTCTTCTTCCATTTTCTGAAATACTACAAGAACATTTTTGTTGGCGGTGCCCCTCCTGAAACTTTAGTGATAAAGTTGCTGATATTTTAGGAATATTGGTCTGACTTAAATGGAAGAACAGAGAAGTAGTAAATGAATAGTGTGAGAATGGATGATATTATAAAGTCATACATTTAGTGATTTGCTTTTGTTAAAAGAGATATCAACTGTATCATCCTTGGGAATATATGAGGTATAAATCAACATAAACTTCCAAACAGCTAGATCCCTAGTTACAGAGGTTTGTTAAACTAACTGGTATAGGGTTAGGGTTCAGTGCCTAAATCATCCCGGTCTCTGACACTTTTGAAAACCAGTAAGATTGGCTTGATCTCTATCATTCAACATTCTGTAGAAAGTTTGAAGCCCTCTCTATGACTTGTGTGGATTCCTTAGAGGCTTGTATTTATTGTAATCTCTAGCTCTGGGGCTACTTCTGTTGAATTCATTCATTTCGGGGATTGTCACTTGTCTTGTGCTACCTTTTTGGCACTGTGGAATTTTAACCTTTTCTTGATTCACATAACACTCAAAACCAAAGAACCGCAGTGATGAAAACAAGTTAAAACTGAAAGCTAGATTACATCTTTTCTGGAAAGTAGTTTTAGGCACTCCCTTGCCTTTAATTTATTCCTTAGTTAGAATATAGTATTTACTAAGTACTATATACCATTTACTGATGGCAGTAAACAAAGCAAGCATCTTGCCCTCATACAACTTACATTCTAGTTGTAGAAGAGACAAAACACGCTAGATGATAAGTACTTTGGAGAATGTAAAGCAGGGAAGGAGAGGGATTTCATGTGTGTGGGTAAGATTGAAATTGGAAATAAGATGGCTAGGGAGGAAGGCCTTACGAAATTTCAGTTCATCAAAGACCTGAAGAGGTGAGAGAGCAAGCCGCAGGAAGATGATTCTAGCTTGCAAAGTTTGTGAGGTGAGAAGATAGTGGCATGTTTGAGAAAGAGCAGAGGCCAGTGGGGCTAGTTACAGAACTGACTGAGGAAGATGGTAAGTAGTAGGATAATGTGGTCATAGAAGCAGCAGCAGACTAGATAAAGTAGGGCTTTGTAAGCCATTATAAAGACAGTGAAATGGAGCGCTGTTGACAAGTGTTGAGAAGTGACATGATCTAGCTTGGGTTTTAAAATACTCATTTGGTGGGGAATTCCCTGGTGGTACAACAGTTAGGACTTTCACTGCCAAGGATCCAGGTTCAATCTCAGGTCAGGGGACTAAGATCGTGAGCTGCTGGAAGCTGTGAGGTGTGGACCCCCACCCCACCCCACCCCCAAAATATTCATTTGGCTGCTGTGTTGAAAGTGGACTACAGGAAGTCAAAGGTAAGGGGACACACAGTAATTAAGGTACCGGATGAAAGTGGCTTGGACCAGGTTGGAAGTGCTGAAGGTAAGAAGTACATATCTTGAAATGGGAGCCGGTAGGATCTGCTGTATGGAGAAGGACATGGCAACCCACTCCAGTGTTCTTGCCTGGAGAATCCCAGGGATGGGGGAGCCTGGTAGGCTGCCGTCTATGGGGTCCCATAGAGTTGAACACGACTGAAGTGACTTATCAGGATCTGCTGTAAGGTTTGAAGAGAAATCAAGGATGACTCCCAGTGTTTGGCCTGATAAGCTGGAGGAAAATAGATGAGAGTGACTATAGAAAGTACAGGATTTTAGCATTCATTTATCCTCCTCCCCCTCCAACACTCACTTCCTCTAGGATTAGCCCCCAAAACTCCAAATTAAAAATATCCTTCAATTCATCTTTCCTAACCTCTATTTATGAACAGCCTCAGGTCTACTTTAACCTGTTCAGTAGCTAACAAAGTGCTCCTCGGATTAAAAACAGCCATCTACTTTGATAAAAAGCAGAAAGAATTTGCCAATATCTTGGCCATTTAATAATCTCTATCCCTCAACTTAGAAGTGGTTCTAAATAGCATATTTTGTCTTCTCAAGTTTAGTAGGATTTCACAGCATCCCCCCGCCCCCACAACTAAGGCCTTCTCTAGACTCCCTAATTAAAGCCTTGTTGCATCTCTCCCTAGTCCCTAATGCCTCTTTACATTGTCCCCTATAGTGGTTTTAATTTTCCTTTTCGATATCACTGCATTTGGTTGAAGATTCCCATATTTTCTGTAATGTGACTGCCTCCCCTAGTTTTAAGTTATAGGATGTTTATAACAAATCTCTGTACTTCTGAGGGTTGGAGTGTTTGCTTATGTATGTAACACAGTCCTGGTGAGATGAAATGCTTTTAACTGAAAAATCCTTAAAGGATTACAAGATTGGGATTTATCTGCCATTCTATATACCTGCGTTATTTAGCATGGAATTGTAGAGAAGCAAGGCCGCAACTAGAACTCATTTACTCAATTTTCTTAGAACTCAATTTTCTCAGTCCAAAAAGAAAAAAAGTGAAAGTGAACTCCCTCAGTCGTGTAGACTCTTTGAGACCCCCATGGACTACAGCCTACCAGGCTCCTCTGTCCATGGAATTTTCCAGGCAAGAATACTGGGATCTTCCCGACCCAGGGATCGAGTCTGGGCCTCCTGCATTGCTGGCAGACACTTTTACCGTCTGAGCCATCTGGGAAGCCCTCTCAGTCCAATGCACTTCACTATAGAAGAGAGAAGAAAGGGATAAAGAATGAGTCACTCAGTCGTGTGCCACTCTTTGCTACCCCTCTCCGCCAGGCTCCTCTTGTCCATGGGATTCTCCAGGCAAGAATACTTAAGTGGCTTGGCTTTCCTTTCTCCAGAGGATCTTCCGGACCCAGGGATAGAATCCGGGTATCCTACACTTAAAGTGGATTCTCTACCGTCTGAGCCACTGGGGAAACTCAGAATAAGGGCTGGGTTCAAATTCACCTCCTCGCCCTATTTACTAGATATGGGCCCGTTCTGTTCATAGTTTCTAACTTCTTAGGGTTCCGAAAATTAAAAGTTTATATGTGTAATTTCCCAGGCTCAGTAAATACTTGAAAAAATGTTTCCATAAATGAAGTGTTCACAAAGGAAAACTAAAGCCTTTTCCTGTATAGACAATGAGAGTCAAATGTACAGTGATTCTTTGGCCTCTACATGTCGATTTTGTTGTACCGACTATGTAGGGGTGGTGAAATAGCTGCGGCCTAAGATCACACACAGAGCGCCCCAAATCCGCCTGGACATCAGCCACGATGAGAAACGTAAAGAGCTGTCCCCACCGAGCAGGTCCCACAACCCACGCTCCCTCCGCCTCACTCTCTCCGGAGCTGAGTTGCTGACAGACACCTCTTCTAGCCACCCAGCCTCGCCTTTTCGCAGCGCCCCGCCCCCTGAGCTCGATAGATAGCCAATGGTGACACAGAGTCGTAGGCTCAGTATCCAATCAGTGGCTGGGAGCCCGGAAAGGCATGGTTAGAAGTGGCTGGCGCTGCCAGAAAGCGAGTGGCGCGGCGCAGCGGCAGAGGTAAGATGGCGGCTGTGCTTGCTCTTCGCTTTTGGAGTTAGGCTGCTGCTTCGCCCCTTCTGTTTGTTCCGAGCTGCTACTCTGTCTCAATCAGCGTCAGGGGCGCTTTACTCCTCTTGGCTTCCAGGACCCAGATTCGCCTGTGCTTGGAGTCTTAGGACAAAATGGCGCTTGCACGGGCCTCCGAGGATGGGCAGGGCCCAGCCTTCAGCTTTGAGGCGGGCCGGGACAAAGGCGGCATGCGGGGAGGCGGAGGTCAGGGTGGGGCGGGTGGGTCTGCGGCGTTGCGCCGCGGCGTGCGGCAGGAGCTGGCGCTTCCGCCTCTTGCTGCTTCTCCCTCGTGTGGCGACCGTGCGAGCCCTTGAGATACTTTGAACGTGGCTGTGGTCGGAGTTGGGGGAGGGCTTGGACAGAGAAGTTGAGATGAGGCAAATTCAGTAACATCTTGGTAGACTTGGGCGGAAGGGAGTTAAGGAGCGTGACTTCCGCCTGGCGTTTTAGAAGCCGCGCGCAGTCTGCCCGGGTATTGTGGAGCTGGGCTTTTCGGGAAGGGTAAGGGCTTTTTGATCTTTGTGCAGCCCTGCAGGTTTTGGTATGAACAGGATTCGGATTCACGTCTTGCCGACCAATCGGGGGAGGATCACCCCAGTGCCCAGATCTCAGGAGCCCCTGTCTTGTTCGTTTACTCATCGTCCATGTTCGCAACCTCGTCTGGAGGGGCAGGAATTTTGCATTAAGCATATCCTTGAAGACAAGAATGCGCCTTTCAAGCAGTGTAGTTACATATCGACGAAGAACGGAAAAAGATGTCCCAGTGCTGCCCCAAAGCCTGAGAAGAAAGATGGGTATGTGTGTGTATATATATATATATATAGAGAGAGAGAGAGACAAATAGATACCTGTCGAATGTACTTTTAGTTATTAAGTGAGAGGAGGATGTGGCAGGATGTGGCCTTGGAAAAAGTCGCCAAGTTTTTTAGGCCACGTGTTTGTAAAATTGAAGTTACGGGTATATCCTTGGAAAAATTTTTAAAATGGTGAAAATGAGGAGACATCTCCTAGTTGGGCCATTTTATTATCTCTTTGGCTATTTTACCTTGTGAAGGTTGCTCAGTCGTGTCCGACTCTTTGCGACCCTGTGGACCATACAGTCCATGGAATTTTCCAGGCCAGAATACTGGAGTAGGTAAGCCTTTCCCTTCTCGAAGGGATCTTCCCAACCCAGGGATCGAACCCAGGTCTGCGGCATTGCAGGCAGATTCTTTACCAGCTGAGCCACCAGGGAAGCCCTGTAAAATAAATTCTTAAGCCTAGGTTCCATGGCTCTTTTGGCTGTCCTTGAATCTTAGGTAATGGAAAATTGTATACATGTGTATTTTTCTAGGAAAAGATTTCATCATTTAAAGTATCCATGCAGAAATAATTTGGCTAGATAATTCTGCATTGTGTCCCACATCTTACTACCTACAATGGATTGATTTTGAAGTGTTATAAAATGTAAAATGGCCTTCCAGAACCAATTTTGAGAGATGAAAGTGGATCAGTGTGACTTGTTGCAAAATGATACCAGCATTTTTATAGTTGGAATATTTCCTTAGATGGATAGATCACTAGGGTATGTTAACCTGCATTTCCCTTCAGTAATACCAAATGAGTTGACCTTGCCTGTTAAATTACTCTGCCTCACTAGCATTTTTAATCTATAAATGAAGATAATAGTCATTTTGATTTCCTGAAAATGATCTAAAGATCACTGTCTGTGGAAATCACTGAACTCTTGTAAGAGGGAGCATGAGTATGAAACGTTAATATTTTGTCTCCTTAGGGTATCCTTCTGTGCTGAACATGCTCGGAGGAATGCCCTGGCACTTCATGCGCAAATGAAAAAGACTAATCCAGGGCCTGTGGGTGAAACACTGTTGTGCCAGCTGAGCTCGTACGCTAAGACGGAGCTGGGGTCTCAGACTCCAGAAAGTAGCCGCAGTGAAGCCAGCCGAATTCTGGGTAAGGATCTTCTTTCTCATAATGAAAACACAGGAAGAAAGTTAACAAAGAACTTTGGTTTATCTCAATGCCTTGAACATATGTGGCACTTGAAAGTACAATATTATTATTAATTCACTGCCAGTTTGGGAGAATTCAGGACTGCTGCTGTTCACCAGTCTTTTTGGTTTTAATTAGTGTGTGTTTAGGTTTACTTTATCCTGAGTTTATGACTCTTTCAGTGCTGTTTTTATACTTTACTTTGTTAGGTAAGATAATTTCAGGAAACAATAATTTTAAGTTGATCTTTCTGTCCTTTTGAGGCTATGGTTAACTCATTTGTGTTATAAGTACTTATACTCAGGAAGTATGTTTCTTAAGCCATTTTTATTTGCCAGTGCTTCTGTATTAAGCATTTTTAATTTTAAGATTTGGATTGGTGTGTTAAGTAATCTAGTTTTGTGTGGTGGAGTTACAGAGGTGGGAAGTCTTAATGGCTGCTCTCCCTTCCTTGCCTCAGATGAAGACAGCTGGAGTGATGGGGAGCAGGAACCCATTACTGTGGATCAGACATGGAGAGGTGACCCTGACAGTGAAGCTGATAGCATAGACAGTGATCAAGAAGATCCCCTAAAGTAAGTTGTAACTCCACATAGGGCTTTGAAATATTTTAGAAGGTAGTATGTGGAATGTAGTACTGCATGCTGTTAATAGATTAATAAGCTAGGAGGGTTGAAGATAGCTTAGCTATTTGTGAGCAGTAATAGCTTCTGCATATTAAAGTGTCATTATTCATCACCATCTTGCCTCAGAGTAGGATTTGATTCTTTTTTTAGAAGTCTTGTAATTTGGGAAAATTTTTGGACATCAAATTCTACACGTGAGAAAGTGCAGGGGGAAAATAGATTTCTTGGACATAGGAGTTGAGAGGTGGGTAGAGATCAGAGAAGAGTGATGAGAATTTGTGCTTGACTTAAACCTCAGGAATAAAAAACTGATTATATTTGAATAACAACTTTTCTCCCTCCAAAGTTCTGATTAATTTATATTTTATTTACCTTTATATGTTTAGGAAAAATTAAAAGGTGTTTAAGAGCTTCCTTTGGTTTCATGCCTAAGAAAGAGAAACTGATTCAGAAACCCAGGAGTAATTGTCCTAATTACATCTTACTGAGGTTCTGCTCTTTACCTAACCCACGATTGCTTTGGAGTTACAGAACATTGCCACTCAGAAGTCCAGTGTTTCTGTGTCTGATAGTTTGGGTTTAGTTTTTGTTTTTTCCTAACTTCTATCTCTTGATACTTCCCACTGACAGTTTAGGTGGAAGAACTCTTACATAGTGGGAGGGGTGATGCATTTCTAGACTTGACTGTGTTTGACAAATTCTTAGAATAGCGTCTTCTTCATTCCTTGGATTCTGAAGTTTATAAGAAGTCATTTAGGGTTCTATTTTCTGAGTAGAACAGTTTCATCTATTTTAAGTAATCTGAATTTAGAGAGCTATTCATGAACTACTTGTTTGGAAAGTCCATGTAAGTAGTTTGAGAAGAAAGGCTTGTTTCTAGCAGGATATTTTCATAGTAGAAACTTTATACTAAGCCATAGATAGATGTAGATATTATAGATATTATATATATATAGATAGATGTGGATATACATAGATATAGATGTAATTTGTATAGTTACATTGTGCTTCTGGAAATGCCGTACTTGATTGTTTGAGGTGTACGTGCTGTAGGATCACAAAGTGATTGTCTTTGGGTGTGGTAAACACTCAGTTTGTAAGGTCCAGAAACTTTATTTTGTCTGTGCTAATCTAGAGTGGGTCAATCTTCACTGATCCACATTCATGCTAACCTGACTTACATACAGGAGATTGGTGGTTTGGTCGCCAAGTCGTGTCCAACTCTTGCGACCCCATGGACGGTAGCCTGCCAAGTTCCTCTGTCCATGGGATTCTCCAGGCACGAATACTGGAGTGGGTTGCCATTTCCCTTCTCCAGGGGATCTTCCCAACCCAGGAATTCTTCCTAGGATTCGAATCTGGATCTCCTGCATTGTAGGCAGATTGTTTACCGACTGAGCTAGGAGGGAAGCCCTTACAGGAGATTGTTACATGAAACAAAATACCAGTTAATTTTATGAGAGATATAAGTGTTGAAAGGGCTAGATGTCAGTTTCCCCTGAAAGGAACAAAGGGAAAAAACAATTTAACATGATACAATAAGTGATTCCCTTTTTTGAAATTGGTCTAATAATAAACCTAGACTTATATTTGTGCATATCAGAGCAAGAAGAGTTAGAACACGATTTTTTAAATTATAACTAGTTGTGAATATTTGTGGCTCCATCTTTAAATAAATGACTCATTTGTCACATGAACTAGGCATTTACCTTAGTTAGGATGCTCATCCGCCTCCCCAAATGATTTGTTGTAAATTGTAGTCCCCAGTTAAATTCTCTTCTGGGTACAATGAATTTAATTTCATTTTAACAAATGATGTTAGGTTAAGGCCTCAGTATTTTAGGGATTCAGGTATTAATGCAGACATGCCCCATTTTCCTGAATATGAATAACCTCATCACCTTGTTTAAACATTAGATAATTTTGAAATTTTCACATTTTCTGAATCTTAGATTTTGCCGTTTTTCTAATTTCAGAGTCCTTTGTAGTTGTATTTTTCTTATACACAGGTATTATCTCCTGTTTATATTTAAGAAAAGTTTTTGGCAGAGATTATTTGCTCTCAGTCCTAAAGTTAATAGTTTTATTCTGTGTGTTTCAGTGATTTAAGAGTTAAATTTTAAAGAGCACATACTTTTTGGATTTAAAATTAATATATAGTTCATGTATATTTTGCCTTTTAAATAATAGAAATAATTTTTACTAGGTCAAAATACGAGAGTATCAAGTCGAGGTATATATCTAGCTTTTTTTTTTATTTCTAGAATAAGTTTTTTTTTTTTTTTTTAAAGTTAATTCATAGTTGGTAGCAAAGCTTAATAAAGTTGATGTGGATCTATATCTTTGGCAATTAAGGGTTTCTCCAGGGTACTATATTTTGAGAATATTGTCGAGAATGAGGTGAGGACATTGACTAGCCATTGGGATCAGTGTTTTGAGGGCTGGTATAAACTCCAAAATACAAGTGTAGCTTATTTTTATTTATTTATTTTTGGCTATGCTTTGTGGCTTATGGGGTCTTAGTTGCCTGAACAGGGATTGATTCCAGGCCTTTCACCAGTGAGAGCGTAGAATCCTAACCACTGGACCATCAATTAAAAGTGTACTTTTAAATTAGAAGTTGTAATTGTTTGTGATCTTTTGTACTTTAATTAAAATATATTGAGATACATGCTACTAAATTAACACTTTAATTTACTGGTAAGTGATTTTTTCTGTATTAAATTATTAAAGGGAACAAGACTGTAGATTAATAAAAGTTTTGAGTGTTCTGTTATCTTTACTCCTGTTTAAACATAATGCAAATAACTGGGGAGCATAATGAAACATTTTTCCTTATCCACATTTTGAAATCATACATTAGTATTCATTCTTGGGTATTTTGTTTTTTAATAACAATAATAAAATGCTGTGGAAACATTTTTATTTAGTAAGGTGATTGTCTTAGCACTGACTGCTTGTTAAATAGCAAACCTAAGTCTAACCTTCACTCTTTGCTCCTTTTAAGCTTGGGTCTTATTGTTGTGCCTTCTTATCCTTTTTGAATCATCTTATTCTAGACATGCTGGTGTCTATACAGCAGAAGAAGTGGCCCTGATTATGCGTGAGAAGCTTATTCGTTTGCAGTCTTTGTACATTGATCAGTTTAAACGACTTCAGCATCTGCTCAAAGAGAAGAAGCGACGTTACTTACACAATCGCAAAGTGGAACATGAAGCTCTAGGCAAGTTTTATGCCAGTTCCAACAACCTGTTGTGGGTTTAATCAACATGTGAATTTGGTAGTTAGACTTACTTCTTTTTTGTTACCTGGACTGGAGAAGGATTTGCTTTTGAAACTGTTTGAAGATGCATCCTTGGTTGCTTGGCAGATAACATTTTGACTGTTTCGACTTTCCAGGTAGTAGTCTCCTGACTGGCCCAGAGGGACTTTTGGCCAAAGAACGAGAAAACTTAAAGCGTCTGAAATGTCTTCGTCGGTATCGTCAGCGCTATGGAGTGGAAGCCTTACTACACAGGCAGCTGAAGGAGCGCAGAATGCTGGCCACAGATGGTGCCGCCCAACAGGTAATTTGTGTATATACCTCTAAGGTGTATATGTTTGCTTTTACAGAGTTATGGTGAACACTGTTGTATAGTTTTGGTTCTAAAATCTAACTAGGGTTACAGGGCTTCTCTGATGGCTCAGATAGTAAAGAATCTGCTTGCAACATGGAAGACGTGGGTTCAATCCCTGGTTTGGGAAGATTTCCTGGAGAAGGAAATAGCTATGCACTCCAGTATTATTGCCTAGAGAATCCATGGACAGAGGAGCCTGGTGCGCTACAGTCTATGGGTTCGCAAAGGGTTGGATGTGACTGAATGATTAACTCTCACTTTCAAAATTTTTGTTCTGAAATCTAACTTATTGGACATGGGCTATATTGAGCACTTACCTGGGAGTCCAGAGACATGGGTTTTAGTTCCCTTCTGATCAATTCTGTGCCTGCTCTGATAAATGAACCTATCTGGACTCTTTTATTTTCATCTGCATATTGAAGGATTTCTATAGATTTCTAAGTTACTTGGTTCAGAAATCTTCATTTCAGAAATAGGCACAGAACACCTAACAGTTTGTGACTCTTGTTTTAGAAAGCAGAGAAATAAGTAGAATAATAAGAACAATGAATGTCAGTAAGTTTGATGAAACAAGTTAAGTGATCATTTTTAAATTTGTTTAAAACGACTTTTAAACAAAATGTCAGTAATTCCATTTTTCTCATTTTTTTGAGGCTCAGCATAAGACTACAATTTAAGATAAGTAAAAGGTAGTTTGAAAAATGCTAGGCCTGTGTATTACACTTTTGTAATACGGAGGAGTTGTATTTCAGATTATGTTTGGCTTGTTATTTGGACATGAGGTTAAAATTTTTTTTTTCCTTTTGTATAGCATCGGTGAATAAATTGTTAAATGATAGATAATTTATTTTGACTGACATGTTTTCTCATTTTAGGCCCATACCACTCGTTCCAGTCAGAGATGCTTGGCCTTTGTGGATGATGTTCGTTGTTCCAATCAGTCTCTTCCAATGACCAGACACTGCCTTACCCGTATCTTTTTTGCTCTGTTTAGTTTGCTAGCTAATCTGAAGGCTAGTGGGGATCTGTGATAGTTTAGTTAATTGAAGGTCTTTGTATTCTTTTGGCCCTGAATCAAGGCCAGCAGTTTGCTGAAGCTGTTGGTTTCAAACAGGAGCCTAAAGAAGTCTCTTTCTATGGTCTGTTGGCCATTTCAGATCTTGGAAATGTAATGGTCAATTCATTAGAAAGAAACATCTCAGTCATTGGTGATAGGGGCTAATACTTATTTGTAGTTGATTAATACTAGTATTCCAAAATTTAGAGATCCCTGGTTTAACTTTTTCATTAAAATTATAATAATGTTAAGTCCAGTTACTATAAAAGAAAACTGTTGTGTATCCAAAAACAGGGGGATGATTCTGAACTGTGAGCCGTCTTTGAATATTATCCTTTTGTGTGGTCAGGCCATGGCTTGTATATTTTAGTTTTCATTCAAATAGGAAACTTACATTTATAATTCGGTTGTAAAATTTTTTGAGTTGTGTATTAGATTATGAAAGTGCATCTACATTATGAACATTGATTGAGAAAAGTAACTTTCATAGTTAATGCACTTTTAAAATATAATCTTTATTATATGAAAGGCATAAATCTTGTTGGATTTCATTTGCCTGGCAAAATACACAAATATTTGGAAAGTAAAATGTATTTTCTTTGGTAAGCGAAGGAAAGCTTTCTTTTTTGAAAGGAAAACTGATTTTTTTTCTATTTTGTTTATTAAATACAAGTTTATTAATGTAACATGTTTAATAAAGGATTATGTCCTTGATATCAGTATATAAAATTTTTATACAGAGTAATTAAAGATAAATACTGAAAACATAATTGGGCAAAGGCTATCTATGGACAGATTAAAAGAAGCGGCTGATAGTTGAGAAGTATTCATCTTCACTGTAAATAAGTGAAATAAGAAAACAAGGAAGTTTTTTTAATCTATGCATTTTGTTTTTCTTTTTGGCTGCACTGCCACAGCCTGTGAGTTCTTAGTTCCCTGACCAAGGATTGAACCCAAGTCCTGGCAGTGAAAGTGCTGAGTCCTAACCACTGGACCACCTGGGAATCCCCTAATCTAGAAATTTGATACTTATCTATGTATGAAATAGAATTAGTTTCAAAAGTTTGTGAGGAAATAGTGAAATGGGCCCTTCTAAACACTGCCAGTGAAACTGTAAAGTGGTACAGGCTTTTTAGAAAGCAGTTTGACAATATTCATATATATATTTTTTCTTTTTTAACGTTCATGTTCTTTGATGTCATCTCTGGGAATTTAAGAGGATAATCAAATACAGATGACTATTTTTACATAAAATTCTTCCAACTGGAGACAGCCTTAAAATTTTCAGGGATGGAAAATAGGAAAATTTTGATGAAATGTAATATGGAATATGTTCAGGAATTAAATATATTTAAAGTTTATGAATGACCAGAAAATGATAGTGACAAAAATAGAATATGGGATTCAGTAGAGTATGGTTTTGACTACATGGAACTAATACTGGGAGGGAGTATGACAGAAATGTGACTTTTTGGATGGGGGGGTTGTGAGTGCCCTTTCCCTCTGCCTTGTGCTTGAAGGTTTTCTTCAGTGGCCTTGAATTACTTTATAAGGCAAAAACCCAACTTATGGATATTAAAGAATATTCTAGACTTTTTCTTACTGCACTATACTCAGTTTATTAGAATTTTAATATTTTAAAAAGCAAAGTTGAACATAAAATGTATTTGAAAAGAGAAGGGAAGTATTATTTTTCTCTTTTATGTTCTTTTCCTTTCCACTCCATGGTTGCCTAAGTCACTTACCCTTCCTTAAGTCCTTATCCCAGAGAAAGATGCGACTGCCATTGGTGACCTGTTAACTCTTTACTCTGGTCTAATGGAGAGAGCCCTGGACTGAAAGTGAAGGACCCAGTCTCTAGTTGTAGGTCAACCATTCCCTTCTTTGTCTGTTGTCCCCATCTGAAAGGAAAGGGGGGGAGGAGGGGGGTAGAAGGTTTTTCAGGGATATTGTGATAATAAATAAGAGGCTTGTGAAAGTCCTTTGAATTACATGAAAAGTTCTAATTAAAACATTTAATGGATTAACATTTAAGATTTTGATAATTTAAACAAGATTGGGCTTCTTAAGCACACAGATTGCAGTTTGTTGTTCACTTGATAATTGGTTTTCATTTCAATAGTTATTTATTTACAGTGAGCTATATGCTGTATCTTGAGAGCAGTAGTTCTTAGCTGGGGCCATTGTCCCCCAATTGGCAACGTGTGGAGACATTTTTGTCCGTCATAGCTCTGGTGGGGGTGCTGCTGACATCTAGTGGGCAGAGGCCGGGAATGCTGCTAGTAAGCATCCTACAGCACTCAGATAGCCATAATGCTGGTAGTGGTAGTGCTGTGTCAACTCCGTTTTAGAGAGTTTGGCAAGTTCTAAGAATGGATTAAAAAAAGCAACTTTCTTCAGGAGGTTTTATTTGGCTTAAAAATTATAATGTACATTAGATTTTTTACCTGTAAAAAATTACCTTAAAATTTGGAGGATTAAAAATTATCCATACTTGCATAATCAGTTTATAGAAAATTGGATACAATCAATTTATAGAAAATTGTGCTTTCTTGTTTAAAAAATGAGCCCAAATTTGAAATGACTGTTAATTTAGGGAAAACAACTGTGTAGTTAGGATATCAGGAAATGCTAAAACTTGAGAAAAATATATTTTGCAGACTGACTTCTGAAATTTTGCTATCTAATCATGATTTCATTGTTCGTTCATCCTACAGCGCTTCTTTGCCAACTTGGAAATATAGCCCCTTTCTGCTTCTACCCATAATAGAAGTTGTTAGGACTCCTGGAGTGTTCTTGGAGTACTTCTTTCCATGGGCCCTTATTAAAGCAAAGTATTTCCTGTTAGAGTATGATACCTAATTACATTACTAGAGCTTCTGTTTTCCCCAGTACCCTGCTTCTTTTAAACAAATTTATGTAATAAACATTTTGGAAACACAGTTCAAAATGTTTTTTTTTTAAAAATAGAAACAACCTTCTGCCCATCTGCTTAACATCAGAAACAACATTGTATCTTTTAACTCTTGGAAGGAGTCTTGCAGAGGTAGGGGCCTCTGCAAGCTATTTGCTTTTGCCGAGACATTTATTCTAGATAGGCATAGATTTCTAGGATCATTACTGTTGACACTTAGCACTATGTTTTTAAATGTTTTATATTTGACCCTCATAGAATGAGATTAGTGTCTGTTCTAAAGTGTAGATCCTGAAATGGAGGTTGGGGGCTAGTTTTACAGTACTAGTAGAGCTAGAATTACTCTAGTAAATGAAAATTTGAGAAATAACTTTAAAAATTGTAACCTGCATTTGATTCTGTATCAAATGTAACTAGTAATCTTGTGTAGTCCAGACCTTGAATTTTACATGGCAGACAACTTTTTTGTGCCTTGGATAGATCCATTTTATTTCCCTTGACCATTTTTCTACAGATATTTGTCAGGACACGAATCAGGTTCTCTTCAAATGCTGCCAGGGGTCTGAAGAGGTACCCTGCAACAAACCAGTTCCTGTAAGCCTTTCTGAGGATCCTTGCTGCCCACTGCATTTCCAGTTGCCTCCTCAGATGTATAAGCCCGAGCAGGTACTGTCTGTGCCAGACGATCTGGAAGCCGGCCCCATGGATCTGTACTTGAGTGCTGCCGAGCTTCAGCCCACTGAGAGTTTACCTCTGGAGTTCAGTGATGTAAGTTAGAGAAGCTCTGCTCTGGTTGGCCCTAGAGGCAAGGCCTTATTTATTAATGGTGAGACTAGGTTAGTCATTTGTGGTTCAAAAAAGAAAAAAACTGATAAATTTTTTGAAATAATATGTATGGTCATATTTGTATGTTAACACATTCATTTGGAGACAGTTTAAATTTACAGAAGTTTTTCTGAGGGCATGATAAGGGAAATTATAAACTAAGAGAAGTTGGAGGAAAGTCTCTTTGTGATTGGATTTATGTAGCTGGGAAATTTGGTGCCCATTCACGAGGTAATTCACTAGAATCTTAATAATACAAATGAATTCCAATATCTACTCAGCAGTGCAGTGTTTTGGTGTGTAGTCAGGGTTATCGTTTCTAGATTAATGTGTCCCCCCCAAAAAACAGCCCTAAACTTAGCTCTGCCTACTGTTTTTCATTTTTGATAGTTATTAAAGATTCTTTCATGAACAGACTTGGATATTATTGAACTCTCTAAATATTTATTGTGACAACCTTCTAAGTGTATATACTTGATTGCCTTTTTTAGTCTGCTCCTCGCTCTTAAATGCATCTCTCATTGTATTTGCTTCCCTAATTAGCACTACCCTACTATGTCATTCACTTTAGGGATCATTTGACGTTCCCTCTCTTTAGCACTTGGCTTAATCTTTAGCTTTCTGAGTAAGGTTTCCATTATTTATTATGAAGATAAATCTTCTGATTTTAATAAGATGTCTTGTGTATAACCATGGCATATTTGAAGTGACAAATCTAAATAGAAAATTTAGTAAAGGTTGCAGTATTGTTTGTGTAGGAGTAGAAGCAGGATTTGGATGGCCTACAGTATTGCTCACTAAAAAGATACATCAGGAAAGGCTAATAACTTAAAAAGTGGTACTGATTCAGTAAACTGATTCGGTGAATCAGTAAGCTGATTCCAAGGAATTCCCTGGAGGTCCAGTGGTTGGGACTGGGTGCTTTCACTGCTGTGGCCTGGGTTCATTCCCTGGTTGGGGAGCTGAGTTCGCACAAGCCCAGTGGTGTGGCCCAAAAAGAAGAGTGAACTGAATGAATTTCCTTACCCTCTTTTTTGATTGTATACTGTCTGTGGGCTCAGTATATTAATGTTTGTCACTTTATGACAATAAAATTATACTTTTGGTTATAATCTTGATTATGATTGCTTTTTAAAACATTTCTTTCTGGACTTCCCTGGTAGTTCAGTGGTTTGCACTCCCTACTTCCACTGCAGGGGCATTGGTTTGATCCCTGATGGGGAAACTACGATCTGGCAAGGTGCATGGCACAGCTAAGAAAATTAAAAACAATTAAAAAATTTTTTCTTTCAAACAAATTCATAGGATAGGAGAATCTTAGAGATTATATACTCTAGTGCTTTCCATAGTTTTCCAGTGAGATCGTGTTGAAGAGAGTAAATGAATAGATAGCCTTAGATTGATGGGCAAATTTTTGTCCACTTTTCTTCATTTTTACATGTAAAGAAAACCCAAAGAGGTACTATCTTTCCTTTTTTTAAAAAAAACTTAGTAACATGAACAGATTTATCTGTTTTGAAAACAACCTGATCAAGTACTATGTTGCCAGATTCCCTTCACATAGTAATGTATATATGTAGAAATCAGCACGTTTTATTTAGATCTACTAGATTATTGTTAATTTTTTTTTATTGTTAATTTTTGTTTCATGTGATTGTTAATTTCTAGAGCCATTTCTGTTTTGACCCTTTTGTTTCCCCTTTCACTTGTTTTTGTCATTAATTTTAAAGAGTGTTCTCTCTCAAACTTCTGATGATTTAGATCTGAGAAAATATGACTCTTTTTGTTGAAGATTATATTCTTGTTTGCTTTTCAGAGAATAATAACACAAAATGTTAGTGATTATGAGATGTGAAAGAATGTACGAGAAGTAACTTTATTTTTGAGAATCTAATGGGTTTTTAAGAGGGACCTTTGTTGTTAGAGGCTTAAAAGTGATAATTAGCTATTAGTACTTGATCATCTATTATGTCCATATTAATGTACTTTAGATGAACCACATTGGTCATTTAAAAAGTAGTTTTATTGTTTGGAGGTAAAAATTCTCCAGAAAATGTTGAAACACATTCAAATGCAGTTTTATAAAAGAATTTTTGTCCTCCCATAAATTCTGAATATTGTAGTCTTGCTGGGAAAAAATAGTTTCTTAATTATGTGAATTCTACCCAGCAATCCTCCTGTGTTCCTTCTTAGATATCGTTTCTGTAACTTAATAATAATTTCTGGTAACTTGTGGGAGGACCAGGTATCAGACATTAACACTTGCCTGTTTTCTGTCCTTTGATCTAAGGATATTTGACAAATAATAATTTAATACCTTAATCCTGTTACTTTGAGCTTGCTCTCTTTTTGTGTTTGTTTGTTTTCTTGAGTTTTATATTTGACATCAGAACAAAATGTGGATTCTTTCCTATGTTATGGTACGTCTCCACATGTTCCTCTTACGTTAGGCGTTTCTGCTGATCCTTTCTTCCTCTCTTATTTTAGGTTCCTGTTCCCAATTTTAATTCTCATAATGGACAACACTCAATATGTGAAGAAAGCCTTTTTAGTATCTATTTTTCTTTGAAAACTTTCTATGCCATTGTCATTTCGAGACTTTGAAACGTTTTGCCACATTACTTATGTGGGTTCTTTTAAATTTCACATTAGTTACTTATGCAGTTGACTCTTCAACAACATGGGCTTGAGCTTGTGTGGGTTCACTTACTATGCAGATTTTTTTTTTCCAGTGCATACTTTTTACAGTCTTCATGATCTGTGGTTGATTGAATCTGAGGGTACAGAACCATGGACTCTGATTTCCGACTGGACATTGTGGCCCCTGACCACTGCATTGTGCAAGGATCAAGTGCATGATAATTGTGCATACTAAAAGAATTGGATAGAACAGTTGACAGTTTTTTTTTTTCCCCCTTCTGTCTGCAGCATGCAGGATCTTAGTTCCTTGAAACAAGTACAGGGATCAAACCTGCACCCCCTACAGTGGAAGCATGAAGTCTTAACCACTGGGCTGCCAGGGAGTCCCAGTAGTTAATAGTCTTAATGGTGTGAGAACACTGGTTTCTGTGTATAGAAGTTTCTAACACATCTGAAATATATGTTAGGTAGCCAGCTATATCCTTTTCCTTATGTTTCTGCTCAGATTGAGCAGCTTTAAGTCTAGCACATCCTTTATCAGTTCAGTTCAGTCGCTCAGTCGTGTCCAACTGCGACCATGGACTGCAGCACGCCAGGCCTCCCTGTCCATCACCAACTCCTGGAGCTCACTCAAACCCATGTCCATTGAGTCGGTGATGCCATCCAACCGTTTCATCCTCTGTCGTCCCCTTCTCCTCTCGCCTTCAGTCTTTCCCAGCATCAGGGTCTTTTCAGATGAGTCAGTTCTTAACATCAGGTGGCCAAAGTATTGGAGTTTCAACTTTAGCATCAGTCCTTCCAATGAATATTCAGGACTGATTTCCTTTAGAATGGACTGGTTGGATCTCCTTGCTGTCCAAGGGACTCTCAAGTGTCTTCTCCAACACCACAGTTCAAAAGCATCAATTCCTCAGTGCTCGGCTTTCTTTATAGCCCAACTCACATCCATACATGACTACTGGAAAAACCATAGCTTTGACTAGATGGACCTTTGTTGGCAAAGTAATGTCTCTGCTTTTGAATATGCTGTCTAGGTTGTTCATAACTTTTCTTCCAAGGGGCAAGTGTC
The DNA here is from genome assembly GCF_014754425.2 of Oryx dammah. NCBI lineage: Eukaryota > Metazoa > Chordata > Mammalia > Artiodactyla > Bovidae > Oryx > Oryx dammah. The sequence goes on from NW_024080625.1 coordinate 838,652, forward strand.
TTAATTTCATGGCTGCAGTCACCATCTGCAGTGATTTTGGAGCCACCAAAAATAAAGTTTCTCACTGTTTCCACTGGAGAAGGAAATGGCAACCCACTCCAGTATTCTTGCCTGGAGAATCCTGTGGACAGAGGAGCCTGGCAAGTCACAGTTCATGGGGTCTCAAAGAGTCTGACACAACTGAGCAACAAAACACACCCACACACACAGTTTCCCTTGTTTCCCCATCTATTTGCCATGAAGTGATGGGACCAGATGCCATGATAAGTTTTCAGAATGTTGAGTTTTAAGCCAACTTTTTTACTCTATTTAGTTTCATCGAGAGGGTCTTTAGTTCTTCGCTTTCTGCCATAAGGGTGGTGTCATCTGCGTATCTGAGGTTATTGATATTTCTCCCAGCTATCTTGATTCCAGCTTGTGCTTCATCCAGTCCAGCATTTCGCATGATGTACTTTGCATATAAGTTAAATAAGCAGGGTGACAGTATACAGCCTTGACATACTCCTTTCCCAATTTGGAACCAGTCTGTTGTTCCATGTCCAGTTCTAACTGTTGCTTCCTGACCTGCATACAGATTTCTTAGGAGGCAGGTAAGGTGGTCTGGTATTTCCATCTCTTGAAGAATTGTCCACAGTTTGTTGTGATCCACACATTCAAAGGCTTGAAAGTTATAGTCCTTCCTTTACCTGAAGGATATGATTCTTCGTTTTGGTGATGAAAACCAAGGGAAAGGATTTTGAATTCTTAAGACTTATTTTTAAAGCGTAGAACTTCACTTTTCTCAAGAAGCTGAATTACTGGAGACATGGATCCTCTGTAAAGTGCCTTGAACACAGGACAGTTTAAACCCTTGGATAGTTTCCACTCTTGGGAAGCAAGAGTTTAGCAGTAGAAAGCAGAGGCATGAAAGTGAATTTGACACATTGTCTGAGCTTTTATAGCGCTTTAGGCCCTGAATCAAGACCAGTAGTTTGCTGTAGCTGTTGGTTTCAGACAGGAGCCGAGAGCATTGTCTTCCTATGGTCTGTTGGCTTCAGCCCTCCAGTGGGAATAGCCAGTTCAATTGGAAGAAACATAGTCTGTAGGATATAATGTCATGTGTGTGTATTTTAAAAGGCAGTTGGATTATGTTAGGTTTAAAAATCAGGAACTTACTCTCTGTGGGCATAATGACTTAACCAGAATATTTCCTGGCCATTCAGAAGGACTTTTGAGTTTTATTGTCTTTCTTTTTTCTTCCCTATACCTCTTCCTGTTTTACTCACTTGCTGGCTTTGTGGCTGTTAGAATATTTATCAAGTCGTCTCATATTGTCCAATCTGTTAAGGCAGTATTTCATTTTAATTTATAATTATGCTGCTGTCCATTTTAGATGCATCACTCATGAACTTAAGAGGTTGACTACAACTAGTCTTAGAAGTAATTCCTGTTTTGGGGAGGGCGGGGTGCTGCACAGGTCTAGTTCCCTAACCAGAGGTTGAACCTACACCCTTGGCAGTGAAAGAAAGCATGGAGTCCTAACCACGGGACTGCCTGGGAATTCCCAGTATATGCTTCTTTAAAATACTTTTTATTGTGGTAAGATATTTATAATGTAAGATTTGCCATTTTAAAACATACTATTCAGTAATATTAAGTACATTTAAATTATATTGCATTCATCACCATGATCAATATCCATTGAACTTCCCACAGAACTTTTCTCAGTGCGGATAGAGACTGTATCCATTAAACTGTAACTCCCACATCGCCTCTGTCTCTAGCCCTTGGTAGCTACTATTCTACTTTCTGTCCCTGAATTTTCTTGTTTAAAAAATACTCTTAAAAGCTACTATAGTGGTCTGCACTTTATATTTGACAACAAGAATCAGTACTTTTTGATCTAGTCCCATTTGTTGCATGAACATTTGTTACTGTTTAAAGGTAGACAAGGGGTGAGGGAAGGGTGGGAGAACTGCTGTGAGAGTTGCTAAAAGTAGGCACACTTTAGCTTGTTGATTCACTCGGTGTTGCTGATAGGTTTTTTTCTTTTTCTTTTCTTAGGATTTGGATGTTGTGGGTGACGGTATGCAGTGCCCTCCTTCACCCTTGCTTTTTGATCCTTCACTAACCCTTGAAGATCATCCAGTCAAAGAAATTGCCGAAGGCCCAATGGATATTTTGGCAAGTGAAGAATAACTTCAGCCAGGCAGAGAGCTCCATGCTGGCCCTGCCTGGCATGTACTCCCGGGGGTTGAGGTTGTCATCACTAGCTGTGAAGGTGCCCCTGGTTGCAGTTTTCCAGATGGGCCTTAGAACGTTTACTAGCCCCTGGTCCCCTTATCTGGGAGAGAAGGACATAAATTTATTTGGTTAACTAGGAAAGGTTGAGGCAAGGAATGTAGGTAAATTGTTGATTTAAGGGAGAGTTCAGTATTAGAATTGTTTTCATCATAAAGTTAAGCACAAGCAGTGTGATTTGGTTTCTTTGAGCTTTGGCTGGGACACTCATGGCCCTGACTGAAGACCTGCAGTTACACTATAGCTGTTGGTTTCAAACAGAGGCCCAGAGCACTGTCTTCCTGTGTGATCTGTCGGTTGTTCTGGAACCTCAGCAGGGAATGGCTATTTCATTTGGAAGAAACAACCCACAGCTTTCCTTTTGAGCCTCGGGAATGCTGCCAGTAATGATTTGTGACTCCAGGGGTCAGGAATAGTCAAGTATGGGGAAGAGCAACTACATAGTTATATCTGCTGTCTTGTTCTGGTTGCTTACTGTACATGGGCTTTATATAAGTCAGATTCATGCTGCAGGCCACAACGAATGAGTTTGTAACCAAACTGACTTTGTTTTAACAGGGCCAGATGCAGATGGCTGGAGATGGGTGCAGATCACAGGGACCTCGAAATTCTGAGAAAGCCCCTGCACCATTGTCTCAGAGTGGAATAGCTACTGCAAATGGGAAGCCGGAACCCACTTCTGTTAGTTGATAGCTTGTTCTGGGAACCAGTTGACTTTGGAGGATTTGTATTTCCCATTCTTTAAACAAGTATTTCTGACCCGTCTCTCACTATAAAGGACAGTCCAGACTACCTTGTTTTTCTTTTGGGTTATCGAGTGCTCTAGTCAGATGTTGGGGGCAGGGACCAATAGTGTCTACAAGCTGTGGATGTCTTCCCACTCCATGCAAGGGGGAGAGGTAGGTGGTTCCCATCAGAGCTGCTGGGATTGAGAGTCCTGGAGACTGTGCCTAAGGGAAGAGAGGTTTTTGTAATGCTGTTTCCCAAGTCTTGGGATGTTGAGGGACCCAGTGATTGGTTATCTCTGTCTAGCAGCCTGTATTTTAGCCTTTCCTCACCTCTCATCCTTATTGGGTACTCTGAAGCTCCTCTCCTCAGTGAACTCTGACCCATAGTCTTTGAGAAAATAGCCCACAGAACTGGGCCTTCTTAAACCATCCATCTTGCTTCTAACCTATGTAAATTTCTGTAGTGGCTATCTTATGTAAGATACAATAAAAAATTATTGTACATAGTTTCTATTAAATGTTAAAGTGTTATGAAAATATAAAACAAGGAATTGAATGCATGTTTTGTTTGTATTTGAGAGTGTGGTGTCTATATGTTGGGCGGGGTGGGTTGGGAGCTGTCTGATGGGAAAGGGAAAAGAAGACAGATATCAAAGATTTAAAAACCTGTAATAAGTAAATGGAAAGGGCTCCCTTATTAAAACCTACTTGTCTAGTTATATTTCTGCATATTCCTCCCAAATGGGAGGAATTTTTCATCCTCTGTGCTCCTTCCTCCCACTCACATTTTTTTCTCACAATTAATGGCTGATTGTTGTCTCAAAATCCTCTAAGGCTAGGAGTGGGTGTGGGTGTGTGGGTGGCTGTGTGTGTAAAGCTAGGATTGTGTGATCTCACCATAGTGTAATATGACAAGGAGGCCAAAACGTTACCCTTTGTAAAAACTGGAATGGAGAAAAGTTACATAGTTACATTATCACCTTGGCTTTGGTTTATTTCCTGGGAATGGTCAGGAAGTGACTCAGAAGACCTGTCAGATGAATCCTGAGATCACCTTTAATAGGGCTTGCTGTATACTCCAGTTTATTTGTTCCCACTGCTTTCTTGTCTAGTACTTTTTACACTATTCACGAACATCCCTTATGCAGATTGAAAAACTTCTGCAACAAGATTAGGGATTAAAATATCTTCTTTCCATTTTTTTTTTTCACTCCACCACACAGCATGTAAGATCTTAGTTTCCCAATGAGACCCCTGCTCTCCTGGGGTGCTAGTGCACAGTACTAACCAATAAACTGCCAGGGAAGTCCCGTCTTCCCATTGTTTTTAATTGGCAAACTGCTAGCATCCACCTCACTCAGTCTGGTGGTTTTATAAATTAACAGGTTCAGGTACCTTTGGTGGGGGCCGGAGGGTGGAGTAGAGGCCATGGAACCTGTCCTGGAACCCAGAGATTCTGATGGCCACTTGTCTGCAAATGCAAAGTGAAGCGTTCGGAAAAGGCTACACATAGCTACTACTCTCCTCCAAGGTTTTATCCTCTGTAAAGATTTGGTAGGAAGAGACTTTATTTGGGCTGCATTTATAGCTCAGGAAATGCTGTTGCATGGTAGTCCCTAAGCAAAGGTTACCTGTTAGAAGACATGGCCTGCCTTTAGTGGCAGCATCCTGAGGGAGCTGTGGCCTCAGTGTAGATCTAAAGATGGAGCTGGAGCCCTACTATTTTCAGCTGATCAGTCAGTTATCCTGATATGGAGCTCCTTATCCTGGACAGAGTTTGAAGTTTCCTGGTGGTACTTCAGAGGAGGAGATGGTTGGGGGCGTGATTGACTCAATGAAGAGGAGTTTGAGCCAACTCCAGGAAATAGTGAAAGACAGGGAAGCCTAGCATGGGGTCACAGAGTTGGACACAACTGAGTGACTGAACAACGAATAGATCCTATCTTTCCTGGCAAGAGTGCCTTAGGGATCAGGACCTGTAATCTTGCAGAGCCTAAAGTCAGGTGGAAATACCCCAGCAGGTCCTGGTTGTAATAAGCAGGGCTACTCTGCTTCTGTCTCCTGGTCCCAAGCCCATTTTTTTTAATTCCCAGGGGAACATAACAGTATAGAGATTTCTTATTTAGTGCATGTTGTGCATGCTGAAGAAGAGGGCCTCCACAGAGGCTCAGCACCTGCAATGCAGGAGACCCGGGTTAGATTTCTGGGTTGCAAAGATCCCCTGGAGATGGAAATGGCAACCCACTCCAGTAATCTTGCCTGAGAAATCCCATGGACAGAGGAGCCTGGTGGGCTACAGTGCAAGGGGTCACAATAAGAATGGGACACAACTTAGCGACTAAAATAATGAACAAATGTCCTGAAGGATAGCACCCATCCTTGAAAAGTATTTCCTCCATGCTGGTGTTTTTCAACTGTACCTTCAGTAGGCTGTTCAGGGCTGTCTAAGGTCAGCTGCTTCTGGATGGTGCAGTGTGTGATATGATCAGTTGATTCTCCTTCGCTGTGCAGTGGATTCCTTAGGTGATACGTCATGTGGAATTTCATGCCTGCAGTGCTGCCTGAAGCCCTGTGAACAGGAAAGGCAAAACCCGTACCTGAAATAGGCATCCCTGTGAGGTTGTATCACTTGCTCTTGAAGGACTGAAAGGGCCTGGTGTATCCTGCTTCCTGCCGAGAAGGTGGTGTGGTTGAGGGATAGTGCATCTCAGTATTGCCTCTCTTGGTGGCGGGTTAGACGTTTGGAGGGGACAGTAGCCAGGTGATAACTAGGAGTCCATTTCAGTATAACCTCCATCTATGTCTACTTCGTTTATGTATCTGTCCTGGTTCTAGGGTGATGATGAAGGATGGTTAACAGCTGATCAAGTCACTTTGTCTACTTGGTTTTCCAGTGCCATTTTTAAGTGGAGAATGCTTTCTGGTGGGTGTTAACAAGTGACAGAGAAACATTTTCATGTTTGATTCATATTGTCATGTCTTGTCATGTATCTTTACCTGACCCTCTTTGTGTCTTCTAGTCCCTTTTCTTCCAATTTCCTGACCAGTCAGCCAGATCCTTGGTCGCTGCTTAAGAATCTGTATATTCTTACCTCCGGCCGTGTCTCCTTCCACAAAAAGTAGATGGCCAAGTGCACTGCTCACATCTTCATCTACTGAGATGTTTTTCTCTTTTCACTGAAGGCTGGATTAAAGCATATAGGAAGGTATCCCTAGGTTATATGCAAATACCATGCAGATTTTGGTATGCCCAAGTGTCCTTGAATCAACTACACAGATACGAGAGGATAACTGTTAAACGCTCCAATAAAACGTGAGGATAAATCTTCATAATTTTGGATTTAGCCACAGTTTTGTAGATCTGACAGCAAAGCACAAGCAATGAAAAAATAAATTGGATTTCCTCAAAATTAAAAATCTGTTTGCATCAAAAGATACAATTCAGAAAGTGAAAATATAGCCCATAGAATGAAAGAAAATATTTGCCCATTAAATATATGATGAAACGTTATCCAGAGTATGCCAACATAAAGACAAAACCCCCAGTTTTAAAATGGATAAATGACCTCAATAGACCATTCTCCACACAAGAGATACAAATGGTCATCAAGCAGAAAAAAAGATGTCAAATATCATTAGTCATGATGAAAGTGCAAATTAAAATCAGTATTCAACAACTCCACATATTCTAAAATGGTTATAATCAAGAAAACTAAAATGTTAGCAACAATGTAGAGAAATTGGAAACTTTAAAAATTGGGGAAATGGGAAAAGGCACAACCTATGTTTACAACATAAATGTACAATTAGCATGGGTTCAGCAACTCTGCCCTCAGATACATACCCCAAAGAACTGAAAACAGCTGGGCGCATGTATGTTGATGGCACCACTGTTCGTTCACAAGAGCCCAGAGGCAGAAACAGTGCAGATGCCATCAGTGGGTAAATAGGTCAGCAAAGAGGAGCAGATCCAGAGGTTGAGTGAATCCTGATGGTCCAGTGGTTAAGACTCCACACTTCCAGTGCAGGCGTGCAGGTTTACTCCTTGGTGGGGAACGAAGATGCCACGTGCTGCACAGTGTGGCCAAAAGATAACAAAAATGGGATAGATTCCATACACAGCATTATTATCTGTCATAGGAGGAATAGAGTAAAATGGTTCAGCCTCTGTGGAAAACAGTATGGTAGTTCTTTAAAAACTTAAACACAGAATTAATGTATGATCAATTTCACATGACGATATATACCAACAAGGCTGAAAGCAAAGACTGGAACAGATATGGGTACAGTCATATTCATAGCAGCATTAATCACAAGAGCAAACGCTAGAAGCAACCCAAGTGTCCACTGATGGATGAACGGGTAAACTAAATGTGGCACATATACAAAGTAATGTAGTTCAATCTTCAAAACTGAGGAAATACCAGCACATGCTGCAATGTATATGAGCCTTGGAGTCATGATGATGAGTGAAATAACTCTCACAAAAAGACAAAAATGTGATTTCACATGCATGTGGTATCCAGAAAAGGCAAATTCAAATTCAGAACATAGAATGTGGTTGGTTGCCAGGAGCTGAGGATAAGTAGAGCTTAATGGCTACAGAGTTTCACTAGTGAAAATTGAAAAGTTCTGAACATGGATGGTAAGGATATTTGTCTAACAATGTGAATGTTGTTAATGCCATTGAATTTAAAGCATAGTTAAAATGGTTTGAATGGTAAATGTTATGTATGTTTAAGCACAGTGAAAAAAATGAAGTACTGATACATGTTACCACGTGGATGAACATCCCAAGTGAAAGAAGCCACACAGATAAAGAGTAGCTTGATCATACTCATCTCAGTTCAGATCAGTTCAGTTCATTTCAGTCGCTCAGTTGTGTCCGACTCTTTGCGACACCATGAATCACAGCATGCCATGCCTCCCTGTCCATCACCAACTCCCAGAGTTCACTCAGATTCATGTCCATCGAGTCAGTGATGCCATCCAGCCATCTCATCCTCTGTCGTCCCCTTCTCCTCCTGCCCCCAATCCCTCCCAGCATCAGAGTCTTTTCCAGTGAGTCAACTCTTCGCATGAGGTGGCCAAAGTACTGGAGTTTAGTGGACTTAAATCCATCCAGACTGTAAAAATGGGGTAAAGTGTCAGTAATGGCTCCAGGAAAAGAAAACTGGATCAGTTTTAGTCTGGTGACAACCAGCCCTGGTGACAAAGTGAAGACTCAGAGGCCATGGTAGATCCCCTCGATGGAAGAGTGAATACACACTCCTGTGAAAGAACAGTGTGCAGGACCCATTGAAGTCCCACCATGCATTTCTGTATAGCAGTGCTGACCCTTAGAGCTGGCCCCACTAAAATTCTTGCTCAATTTTTCAAAGATCCATTACAGTACTGGTTGAAATAGTAGGAAATTGGCAACAACACTGATGTTCATGGAGATGGGGATGCGATCCATCAGTTTTAGTCCACATGGATGGACGAATCCTGTGCAGCTAAGAAAGTGGGTGAAAGGTCTCTGTCTGATGACAAGGAGACCTCAGGGTTCTCTTTGTGTATGTACATGGATCAATTGTCTGCACCCAGGATCCTATCTATAAGACCACATTTATGTGACATCAACATAGATGTAAATGAATCTGTTTGTGTGTGAGGGAGAGAGAGACAGAGGAGAGAAGCAGAGCCTGAGAGATATGCACAAAAACAGTCATAGTGGTCACTTCTGGGGATGGGACTTACCAATCTCTTCTCCTTTAGGTGAAATTTCATGTTTCAATAATGTGTATGTAATATTTTAATAATTAAAAAGTAGAATCGTATGTTAAATGTGGCCCATTCATCACTCATCTGTGGTGGCACTAATGGTAAAGAGTCTGCCTGCTAACGCAGGAGATACTAGAGACACTGATCAGATTCTTGTGTTGGGAGGATCCCCTGGAGAAGGAAATGGCAGCCCACTCCAGCATTCTTGCCTGGAAAACTCCATGGACAGAGGAGCCTGGCGGGCTGCAGTCCATGGGGTCGCAAAAAGTCGGATATGAAAGCATAGCAGCAGCACAGCATCAAGAACTACAACTTAACAGCAAAAAAAAAAAAAAAAAAATTTGTTTCAAAATTGCACAGAGGAACTGAATAGACGTTTTTTCCAAAGAAAACATACAGAGGGGCAACAGACACATGAAAAGATGCTCAACATCACTCATCATCAAGGAACTGCAAATCCAAACCACAGCGAGGTATTGCCTCACCCCTGTCAGGATGACTGTCATCAAAAATACAAGAGAAAGTGTTGGTGAGGATGTGGGGAAAAGGGAAACTCATTGTTGGTGGGAATGCAAATTTGTGCAGTAGCTGTGGAAAATAGTATGAAACTTCTTCAAAAAATTAGAATGACAATGTGATCCAGCATTTCCACTCCTGGGAATATATCCAAAGGAAGTGAAATCACTATGTCAAAAGATGATGCTGTCAAAGTGCTGCACTCAATATGTCAGCAAATTTGGAAAATTCAGTAGTGGCCACAGGACTGGAAAAGTTCAGTCGTCATTCCAATACCAAAGAAAGGTAATCTCAAAGATTGTTCAAACTATCATACAATTGCCCTCATTTCACATGCTAGCAAGGTAATGCTCAAAATCTTTCAAGGTAGGCTTCAACAGTATATGAACTGAGAACTTTCAGATGTACAAACTGGATTTAGAAAAGGCAGAGTAACAAGTGATCAAACTGCCAACATCTGTTGGATCATAGAAAAAGCAAGGGGATTACAAAACAAAACATCTGCTTTATTGACTAAAACCTTTGAGTGTGTGGATCACAACAAACTGTGGAAAACTCTTACAGAGATGGGAATACCAGACCATCTGACCTGCTTCCTGAGAAATCTGTATGTGGGTCAAGAAGCAACAGTTAGAACTGGACATGGAACAATAGACTGGTTCCAAATTGGGAAAGGAGTATGTCAAGGCTGTATGTTGTCACCTTGTTTATTTAACTTATATGCAAAGTACATCATATGAAATGCTGCTGCTGCTAAGTCACTTCAGTCGTGTCTGACTCTGTGCGACCCCATAGATGGCAGCCCACCAGGCTCCCCTGTCCCTGGGATTCTCCAGGCAAGAACACTGGAGTGGGTTGCCATTGCCTTCTGCAATGCATGAAAGTGAAAAGTGAAAAGGAAGTCGCTCAGTCGTGTCAGACTCTTAGCGACCCCATGACTGCAGCCTACCAGGCTCCTCCGTCCATGGGATTTTCCAGGCAAGAACACTGGAGTGGGGTACCATATATGAAATGCTAGGCTAGATGAATCACAAACTGGACTCAAGATAGCCAGGAGAAATATCAACAACCTCAGATATGCAGATGATACCACTCTAATGGCAGAAAGTGAAGAGGAACTAAAGAGCCTCTTGATGAAGGTGAAAGAGGAGAACAAAAAACTCAACTTTCAAAAAACTAAGATGATAGCATCTGGTCCCATCACTTTGTGACAAATAGAAGGGGAAAAAGCGGAAACTGACAGATTTTGTTTTCTTGGGCTCCAAAATTACTGTGGATGGTGACTGCAGCCATGAAATTAAAAGATGCTTGCTACTTGGAAGGACAGCATATTAAAAAGCAGAGACTTCCCTTGTTGAAGTGAAGGACAGGGAAGCCTGGTATCCTGCAGTTCCCAGGGTCGAAAAAAGTTGGGCATGACTTAGCGACAACAAAAACAACGTCAAAGAAATACCTGTACCATATTCACTGCAGCATTATTTATAATAACCAAGATATGTAAACAGCCTAAGTGTCCATCGACAGATGAATGAATAAAGAAAATGCAATAGATAGATACAATGGAATCGCATTGAGTCATAAAGAAAGGAAGCAAATCTTGTTATTTGCAACAACATAGATGGACCTCAAGGGCATTACGATAAATGAAATAAGTCAGAGAAAGACAAATATTTATGACCTTAATTATGTGTGGAATCTACAAAATAAACTGAACTCATAGAAACAAAGAACAAGTTGGTGGTTGTCAGAGGCAGGGTGTTGAGGTGAATGGGTGGAATGTGTGAAGATGGTCAAAAGGTGCAAACTTCCAGCTCTATGGTAAATCCTGGGGATGTAATGTACATCAGGGTGACTGTAGCTAACAACCCAGTGTTGTGTGTTTGAAGGTTGCTGGGTTTGATCCCTGGGTCAGGAAGATCCCCTGGAGAAGGGAATGGCTACACACTCCAGTATTCTTGCCTGGAGAATTCCATGGACAGAGGAGATTGGCAGGCAATTTCAAAGAGTTGGATATGACTGAGCGACTTTCACTTTTAATTCTCTTCCCCACCCTCAGAGGGGGCGTCCCAGGTGAGGCCAGTGGTAAAGAACCCACCGGCCAATGCAGGAGACCTAAGAGACGGTCCATGGGGTCGCAAAGAGACATGACTGAAGTGACTTAGCACACACACCCTGAGAGAAGTCTCAGTTCAGTTCAGTTCAGTTCAGTCGCTCAGTCGTGTCCGACTCTTTGCGACCCCATAAATCGCAGCACGCCAGGCCTCCCTGTCCATCACCAACTCCCGGAGTTCACTCAGACTCATGTCCATTGAGTCCGTGATGCCATCCAGCCATCTCATCCTGGGTCATCCCCTTCTCCTCCTGCCCCCAATCCCTCCCAGCATCAGAGTCTTTTCCAATGTGTTCCCATTTTACACGTGAGAAAACAGGCTCGTTTTGCTTTTAACAGCCATCCAAGTGGTGGAGCAGCTTTGAACCCCAGTGTTCTTATTCCAAAGCCCCAATTTCTAGACGGTGGAGTCCAGGCACTGGAGACTATCCCTCTCCCACACTGATGGTTTGCTCTAGGGCCAGCCATCACAGAGGCTGCTGGATTAACCATTTAATCCACTTACTCTGCACCCCCTCAGCCCTTTGGCGGCCTCCCTCCGGCCACTGCCTGACACTTCAACCGGCTGAGGTTTTACAGATGAATCATCACCATCCCCCTGCCCTCCCTGCCACGTGGGGCAGGCCCCTCCTATCCTCATTATTCTAAATCTTTAGCTCACAAATCTGCAGAACTGTGTTAATAAAGCCCTGTTCACCGTGTGTGTGCAGGCTTTGAAAAGGGAATCTGAGGGGGAGTTTGGGGTATGAAAGGGACAGTATTTATGTCCATAATGGGACTTAATCTGAAGCTAAAAACTAGGTCTCAGAGAGAAGAAGAAAAAAAAAAAAAAAAAAAGCTGAGGCTGAGGGCTACAAGCTGCTGAAAAGGGGGCTTGACTACTGGATAGTAAATGTGTAATTTAATGAAAAAAATCAACACTTGGATGACAGCAGTTTGCCTTTCAAGGCCAGATTGGCCACCTGACACTTGGGCATTCCTCAGTTCTGGGATGTGATTGTCTCTCAGCTTTGGGGGGCCTTGAGTGGGGGTACTTTCCTCTCAGTTATAGGCACACCCACCCACATGTGGACCCATGACTGCAATCCCTACAGGGCAGGTGCTCCTCATGCCTGGCCCCAGGTCATAAGGAAGGAATGGCACGTCTGTGCGGTCACACGTGCGCCCCCTGCAGGAATGAGCATCATGTGGCGCCGAAGCCGCCCCATTCGGCAAGCGGCTGGCTGGCGGTAGAGGAGCTGCCCCGCTCTGAAGTCATAAAGTGGATGGTAGATTGGGATCCCTCCGCCCTAGACTCACCAGCAAGCCCCTCACCTACATCCACCTTCTGCTCTCTCCTCTGTAAAGTGGTTGGCCACTATGTAAACTATAATGCAAAGTTCTGGGTGTTTTGGACACCTTGGGTTGTGCGGGTCCCACAGCTGGGCAGAGGGCAGATGGAAGAGGAAAGATGTGGGTGTAGCAGCCATGACAGCAGAGCTAAGAACTGGCCAAGCATGTGGATTTTAATATCCAGAAACAGGTAGTTGCCACAAGCAAATCCATTAAGGCCATGTTTACTCTCTCATCAGTTACAATCATCTGTTTGAACAGAAGCCTCTGGAGTTTATTACTGATGTTATTGCCCATCACAGAATGACTGTGCTCAGCTCCTAGGCACTGGGGCCTCCACACACCACAATTTTCCATGTGCTGTGCACTCACTTTCTTGGTTAGTGCCTCTCAGTAGCTCCCTGTTGCCTAGGGCCTGTGCTGCCCCAGGCAGAAAGCGCCATATGAGGTCCTGCCCGTCTTCCCCACCTGTGCTGTGTGCCTGCAGCAGTGAATCACCTGCTGACTTTTTTTTTTTTTTGAGAGACAGCGGTTTATTGCGTGCACGTACACAGCCTTAGCACAGGCTGCCCGCGGGTGCTCCTTTCTTGTGAGCACACTGTGTACAATCGGTGCCCCAAGGATCTACACATGTCCATACGTAAATTACACGCGAGACTCGTACATGGAAAATAGAGTTATGCTTTGCTGCTGCTGCTAAGTCGCTCCAGTCGTGTCCGACTCTGTGTGACCCCATAGACGGCAGCCCACCAGGCTCCCCCATCCTTGGGATTCTCCAGGCAAGAACACTGGAGTGGGGTGCCATTGAGAGTTATGCTTTAGTTGGTGGGAATTTTTAGGACTTCGAGCCGGGGAGACAGCATCTCAAGTAACCCTTGAGAGAACTGCTTTGAGGAGGTGAGGGGAGGAGCCAGATTATATAGAAGTTTCATAACAAAGGGCAGGCAATCTTAATATTAGAAGATCATGGTTAATCAAAGAAAACTAGTTATCCAAAGTTAGGGAGTTTAATGGTTTTCTATGTATGGGAAGATACAACAGTCTGGGCTCACTGAGATTCATTTAGTATGCATGTCAGCTATCCTGGGCCAGTATCCTCTGTTCTTGCACATCTTGAGCTTGGAGTGGCTGCAGTCCTGATGGCTGTCGGATCAGAGATGTTCTTCTCCCTGAGTGCTTAGGGCTTGCCAGCTCACATTGGAGGGCTGAAATTGCTAATGATCGTGACATCCTTGTTTACTGACATGGCGGCAAGTGCTCCATTTCTCACACCAGTGATCCCCAAACACTCAGGTAAGGTCATTGCCCGTACCTCTACACCTTTGCATGGACTTCTCCTCCTGCTCTCCTGTTCCCTTGTCTTTGAACCCTCAGCTCCCTTATCATTTCCCCTTTATAGCAAGGCGGTGTTGGTTGCTCACCTGGAAATCTTTGCCCAACCCATCCTGCCTTCTTCCTGTGGATTGGTCCAAGCCAGCCATGACAACCACTTCCCCCACTGATGATTGGTCAGGACAAGGACTCATGATCCAGTTCTGGCAAATGAGATATGAGAGGAAGTCTACAGGGGCTTCTGTGAGAGCTTTTCCTTCCGGAAAAGAAAGATGGGCAAGGAAGAAGGTGCCTCCTTGTTTTTGGCTTGAGCACTCTGCCACACACTATGTGGTCCTGAGGAATTCCTCCCCCTCATCTGCAAAACAAGGCAGTAGGGAAAAAGAGGTTCTGGAGCCTCCTCAGCTCTGACATAACTGTGGTTGGTGTCTTAAAAATATGTCTCTCCAGCTGTAAGTCAGCCTATGACCACCATGGACAGTGACCACTATTTTCCCAGGTCAGGGCTGGGCTGAGATGAGTCCACAATCACATCTAAATCCTTCCCTTTCATGGCTGCTCAGGGCACCCAGGACAGATGAGGTCAGGGTTTCCTGTGCCTGTGAGGACTCTGGGCTCTAGGTTCCTCTGTGATTCCCCAGTGCTGCTGCTACAGAAAATCTCCCTTGGGGCATTTGCGAATCTCAAGCCCTCCCACTGAAAGGCAAGTTTGGAGCTCTGAAAGGGAAGCAGAGGGAGACCACATGGAGCTGGGGGTGGGGGTGGGGATGATGCAGAGGTTCCAGAGCCTGTCCATCTTCTCCTTCTCTCTTCCTCCCATCCTCCTCTTCCCACATCTTTCTCTGTCACAGATTAAATTTCTGTGGCCCCTTGGAAGAATAGAGATCCCTGGTGGGGCTCCCTCTGAGGCAGGCCCAGTAGAGAGACTTTTTTCTTCTGGATAAGTCGAGTTTCTCTTCATTCTTTGAACATTTGGGGACATGAACTAATTTTCTTGGCCAATCTGTCATTTATTGTTGATTCACTCAGCTCTCATCACCTTGTTAATTCATGTGTTCCCTCCTTTATTTAGCTCTTACTGTTTTTTAAGCAAGAAGGGAGTTTTATTAGAAGAAACCTGCCGGGAGCCAGCGTGAGGAATCCCACCCGTGACAAGGTCATGAGGGAGGAAGCTGACATACGCAAGGACGTATCAGACTTCAGGAGTTCCCCCTGGCATTTCCTGAGCATGTACCCCCCCCCAAAATAAGAATCTGCCTGCTTTTCCGCTCTTCTGATATTCTCTGGAAAAAAGTCAACTCAGGGCTTTAGTCTTCTGCATTTGAAAGGGATGTTTCAGTTAAACCCCCTCTGATAGCTCTCTAGCTTGCCTAACAGGTTCGCCAGACCTCTTACAGCTTGTGAATTGCTTACAGCCCCCCAACTGCGAGAGGCACAAAGCTTAAAAGCATTTTAAAGATACAGAGCCTTTTCTAAAGAGTTAAAAATTATATTGGTAGAGGGTTTTCACTGTTGACTCAATGACTGCTGCCAGACCTCCATATTCTTTATCTTTTAGGCATCTGGGAGGATGTTAATCAATGTATACGGGATATGGAAAAAGATATGTAATAGTTTTGATGTTAGCAACACTAGACTTTTGAATTAATTACTTTTCTTTGTTATATATCACTGCACTCCTCTTGTGTCCTTGCTATGTAAGAATGTAACTTTATTTAGTGCTTTCTGAGAATGGCACCAGACTTTGGGAAGATCAACACAAATAAGTCTTCTGGTTGACAAACCCTTATCAGAAAAAAGGCTGTAAAATGTTAATTGGCCCTTTTTGGCCAGAAGATGCTGTAAATTACCTTAGACTTGTGTATACAACTAGGTATGCAGAGAGAAAAGCCTGGTTTTGATAAGAGTCTGGGCTGCTAACACTGCATAATTTTGTATTACCCATTGGTCTCTATGTACAATCTAAAAGGTATATAAGGCCTTCTAAACAATAGGAGCTGGAGCCAGTCGCTGGACTGGTTTCCCCCGTGTCTCTTTTTCCCTCCCTCTCCTCTTTACTTTAATTTCAGGCTGAATTTCCATCTGGAGTGCGGAGGCTCGCCAAGTCTACTTACTTGCCCTGGCTGTTAAGACCCGCGTGAAAGGGAGCCTAAGGCGAGGCACCCTTAGATATTCAAGCGAGCGCCGGCGGCCCAACGTAGATGGTGCAAATTCCTTGTCTGGAATTTTATTGGTCTTCCGCGTAATCCAAGCTATTCAGCCCTCTTCCTCCACTTAATCTTCCTACTACACTATTTCTTCTTAATCTAATCTTATATTAATAAATAAGTCTTTCCTTGTCGACTCCGTCCACCCTTCGAATTCCCTGGATCCACCGGGGTTGGACCCCGGCAGATACCTAAGAATAAATTATGGAACCATAAAAGATCAGAATTGCCAAAGCAATCCCAAGGGGGAAAAAACAAAGCAGGAGGCATAACTCTCCCAGACTTCAGACAATACTACAAAGCTACAGTAATCAAAACAGTGTGATATTGGCACAAAAACAGACATACAGTTCAATGGAACAGAATAGAGAGCCCAAATAAACCCACACACTTGTGGTCAGTTAATCTTTGACAAAGGAGGCAAGAATATAAAATGGGAAGAAGTCTTTTCAGTAAATGGTTCTGGGAAAGTTGGACAGCTGCATGTAAATCAGTGAAGTTAGAATACACCCTCACACCATGCACAAAAATAAACTCAAAATGGCTTAAAAAGTTAAATATAAGACATGACACCATAAAACTCCTAGAGGAGAGCATAGCAAAATATTCTCTGACATAAATCATACCAGTGCTTTCTTAGGTCAGTTTCCCAAGTCAATAGAAGTAAAACCAAAAATAAAGAAATAAGACCTTGCTTTTGCACAGCAAAGGAAACCATTAAAAAATGAAAAGAAAAGCTGTGGAATGGGAGATGATATTTGCAAATGATACAAAACACAAGGGCTTAATCTCTAAAATATACAAACAGCTCATACAACTCAACAACAAAAAAACAAACAACCCAATGAAAAAATGGGCAGAGGACCTTAAAAGACATTTCTCTAAAGAAGACATACAGATGGCCAGTAGGCACATGAAGTTTCTTAACATCACTATTAGAGAAATGCAAATCAAAAATACAATGAAGTAACATCTTGCACCAGTCAGAATGGCCATCATTAAAAGGTCTAAAAATAACAAATGCTAGAGAGGGTATGGAGAAAAGGGAACTAACTCTCCTACACTGTTGGTGGGAATGTAAATTGGTGCAGCCACTATGGAAAACACTGTGGAAGTTCTGCAGAAAAATAAAAATAGAATTACCATATGACCCAGCAATCCCACTCCTGCACATATACCTGGACAAAACTATAATTCAAAAAGACACACTCATGCCTATGTTTACAGCAGCACTACTCACCATAGCCAAGACATGGAGACAACCTAAATGTCCATCAAGAGACGAATCGGTAAAGAAGATATGGCTTATATACAGTGGAATACTGCTTAACTATAAAAAAGAATGAAATATGCCATTTGCAGCAACATGGATGCAACTAGAGGTTATCATACTAAGTCCAAAAGAGAAAGACTAATGGCATATGTTGTAACTTACATGTGGAATCTAAAATATGGCACAAATGAACTTATCTACAAAACTGAAACAGACTCACAGACAGAGAACAGACTTGTGGTTGCCAAGGGAGGTCGGGGGGTGGGGGAGGAAAAGATTGGGAGTTCGAGATTAGCAGATGTAAACTGTTATATATAGGATGGATAAGCATCCTATAGGATGTCCTATAGGATGTATAGCACAGGGAACCGTGTTGACTATCCTGTGATAAACCAGAAAGGAAAAGAACATTAAAAAAAGAATATCTATAGGTGTGTAACTGAGTCACTTTCCTTTACAGCAGAGATTGGCACAACATGTAAATCAACTATACTTCAATAAAAAAATAAATAAATAAAAGGTAGCATCATCATGGGTTCATAGTGTTAGGTAGTTAGGGAAAAGGAGTCCAGAATGACGGTGGCTAAAAGATAAGGAAGAGAAAAGCCCGCGAAAATAGAACAAAGGAAGGTCCGAGGACAGGAGTGAGGACCTCAAGTGAAACAAACAACACTCCTGGCTGGCCCAATTTACATAGGACAGGCCCAGGAAAAAAAAAACACACACACACACAAAAAAAGAGGAGCCAAAGCTAGCTTTCTCTCTCATTCTCTCACGCGCTGGGGTGCTCTTCTCTTTGTGTCTTTGGGTTGACATGCCCTCGCGCCTCGAAGATGGATTTTATGGTAGCCTCAGCAGTCTAGTACAATGAGTTCCCAGGTGCTGCTGCTGCTGGTGGTCTAGAGACCACTTTGAGAACCATGGTTGTAGGCAGTGGAAATCTGTTAAGGTCCCTGCTGTTTTTCTGTCCAGTTTCACTATCACAGATTTTTTTTTTTAGTGGATTCTGTTTCCACTGCCAGGAAAGGTCAACCAAAGATTATAGAAAAGCCGGGGCACTCAGCACAATGTGTGAGTCCCATCAGCTTGTCTTGCACTCAGTTTCATGAGCTTCACTTTGCTCCTTGTCGAAGTTAATTCCAAAGACTTCAGTCAATCAGTCTCCAGTCCTGGAGGTGTTAGGGGTGAGGGCAAATTGCTGGCCAGAAAAAGAAATTTCAAGATAATTGTGGAGAGAGGGTGAACCAATACCACAAAAGGTTTACGGCTTCTGTTTACATAAAATATGTGTTACTCGCTCAGTTGTGTCTGACTCTTTGCGATCCCATGGACTGTAGCCCCCCAGTAGGTAAGGTTAATATGATGGAAGTTCTAGTTTATTTTTTCTCTCCGTCTGTAATAGGCATTTTATAGGCATCTTAGATTGCTACAAGCAACCTGGTCAGAAAGGTGCTGCCTTTGGTTTTCAGTTGTGTTTCTCACATGAAGTGCTATCCTGGAATTACTAGTTTGTATACTCTTGGTATGTATAAGCACAAAGGAGTTTAGCTTTTAAAACTCTTTATTACTAAATGTAGGCTTGTTAATTTATTTACCCATTCATCCATCCTGTAATTCACTAATTCTTTGTACCAACATTCGCTGAATATCTTCACTATGTAAATTAACTTTGTAAGTCCTGTGGAGAATAAAAATAAAGTCCAGTTTTCTGTGTAGCAAAATCTGTTTAACACTAAGACATTATGAAACTAATATAAACTTTCCATTTTATTTAAGAGATGGAAATACATAGTAGTGAAATAATTTAAAACAGGGAAGGTTTTGTACAATCACGTATATACACAGGGCTTCCCAGGTGCCACTAATGGTTAAGAACCTGCCTGCCAGTTCAGGAGATGTAAGAGACTTTGATCTCTGGGTTGGGAAGATCTGCTAGAGGAGGGCATGGGAATCCACTCCAGTGTTCTTGCCTGGAGAATTTCATGGACAGAGGAGCCTGGCGGGCTACAGTCCATAGGGTATCAAAGAGTTGGACACGACTGAAGCAACTTAGCATGCATGGGTGCACATCTACAGGTTTCCCACGTGGTGCTAGTGGTAAAGAAACCACCCGCCAAGGCAGGAGACATAAGAGAGGTGGGTTCGATCTCTGTGTTGGGAAGATACACTGGTGGAAGGCACAGCAACCCACTCCAGTATTCTTGCCTGGAGAATCCCATGGGCAGCGGAGCCTGGTGAGTTACAGTCCACAGGTATGCAGAATCGGACATGACTGAAGTGACTTACCACACATACACAAATATATAATTCATGCATAAGTATATATGCATGCATATGTATATATAGTTATATATATAGATACAATTTTAGAAGTAATAAACATGATTTTCCATAGTTACTTCTTTAAGATAACAAATAAAAGTCTTAATGCTTATATATGATTCAGAAGATATCCATTCACAGAACAATCGAGGAGAGTAATTATTCATTTTTGGCATACGAGAACAGCCATAACAAGTTACCTGAAGCTTTAGGTTGGGGCTTCCTAGCCTTTTTGGGATTGAGAATGTTAGCTTCATAAAAACACGGCTGCTGTCTTTGTATTACCAGTATTTAGAACTGTGCCCAGTATATGGTGATACACATGAACACAATTAACATTAGTTGAATGGTTGAAGGACAGAATACAAAACCCTTTCAATGATTGGCAAAGATACATGAAGCATTTCCACAGAAAAGTGACCCAAGTCCACACACCATTTTGTGTACATTTCAGGGAAGCTTTGGTATCCCCTGGACTTCCCTGGTGGCTCAGACGGTAAAGTGCGTCTGAGACCTGGGAGACCTGGGTTCGATCCCTGGCTCAGGAAGATCCGCTGGAGAAGGAAATGGCAAACCACTCCAGTACTATTGCCTAGAAAATCCCATGGACAGAGGAGCCTGGTAGGCTATAGTCCATGGGGTCGCAAAGAGTCGGACATGACTGAGCGACTTCACTTTCTTTCTTTTCTTGGTATCCCCTAATCCTTACCCACAGCTGCCAGGTTAAGAACCCTAGCCTTAGCTGAAAGAAAAGAAAAAGACAGGAGATGTACAAAAGAACGTCAGCCCAAAGCAGAGAGTGTGGCTTCTGTCAGGGGCCAGGCCATTCCTGAAATGTCCACGTGATACTAGGAGGGAATTTCCATATAGCAGATTTTGTGTTAGGTAACTTATCTTTTAAACCAGTTGTGTTATTCCAAGATTATCTCAAATATACCAAATATATCTCTACTAGTCAACTTCATGTCATCTGTTTTCCTTTGTACCTGTTTTATCATTCAAAGAATGTTAGGAGGTATATATAGTATGTGATAGTCCATGAATAAGAAAAAAGGTTCTGGTGGTTTTAGAATGTGCTAGTAGTGTCTTTGAGATACCGAGTGGCAAATCCAGTCACATTTGGACTCCTGAACACATTTTGACACTCTCTTTTGGACACCTCACTGGTAATTTTTCTGGGTCATCATGTTCTAATGTATATCTGTTGCTTGTTAAAGAGAGATTGGAGTGTTAGTTTTCACTTAGTTTTAATATGTGAAGTAATGACACTGGAAATATAAAAGCAGGTTTTCTTTTCTATCTGTGATGACACACAAAATTAACGTTTTCATTTTTTTTCCTCATGGAGAAACACGGAAAGGGAAAGTGTTAGTCATTCAGTCGTGTCTGACAACTTTGTGACCCCATGGACTAGCCTGCCAGTCTCTGGAATTTTCCATGCAAGAGTACTGGAGTGGGTAGCCATTCTCTTCTCCAGCAGATCTTCCCAACCGAGGGATCGAACCCAGGTTTCCTACACTGCAGGTGGATTCTGTTACTGTCGCTACCAGGGAAGCCATACCCAGAAATTAATGTTAAAAAATGTGACTAATAGGATCCATTTTTCTATTTGTATTAAAAGGTCAGAGAACATGTAGTCGAGACTAATTGATTTAAGAGATGATCAGTTCAAAAAAGTTAGTTTAGCACAAGATAATTTTTAACAGAGAAAAGACACAGATTTAGCATATTTTATCAATGTTTATACTCTTATATACTTCACAGTTACACTAAGAATATTGTGTAATTGTTTGTTTATCATATTCTCTAAGAACAAAAATTGCCTGCTTATAAATCATAGATGTAGAACCAAATGGATATTGTTCAAGTTTTTACAACTTTTTTTTCTTAGCACATATGTCAAAGTTCCCAGAAATCAACATAATGGTTGTTTTTCTTTTGATGTAATGCAAGCACAGCTCCAGTTTCATTTCTCTGAAAAAATCCTTTATATATTTGAGGAATTTTCAAAACGATATAGCAGTACTAATATTGTTGGATAAAGTTTCTTGATCCATCTTATTCATTCTCCCTTTATACTGTGATCTCTCAATGTATTCTGATATCTGCAATTGTCAAATGATGGTACCAATTTTAAATTGAGTCAAATTCTTTTTCATTTTATACTTTTAAATTGCCATCCTCATTGTTAGTCTCAACTACTTATTATTTTCTTAGTGCCTTTTTCTTTCAAAGTAAACTGTCTACTAGACTTTGGGAGGTTTTATTTCATTTTACAAGTATTTCAATTACCATGGTTATCAGTATAAAAATCCTATTTCTTTTTAAGTAAGCATGATCAAGTAAGAACGTTGTATTTCTACTAAATGCATAGCTGTCAAAGAAATAATGCTAATTGATTTAGGGCATCTGCCAGCTGGAGAAGAGACTATTTCATGTGGATATTTGTCTATGGTAATAGTGATAGGACAGGGGGACAGCTTTTAAAAAAGTGTTTTTTTTTTTCCTTTGGGAGGGGATGGAGAGAAAGCAGAGTCTCTGACTGACATGAAGTGAAAGGAATTTCCTTTCACCCCCCAAATAAAATTTTGTGCTTGCGTGCTAAGTCGCTTCAGTCGTGTCTGACTCTTTTGTGACCCCAAGGACTAGGGATTCCTCTGTCCATGGGGTTCTCCAGGCAAGAATCCTGGAGTGGGTTGCCATTTCCTTCTCCAGGGGATCTTTCCAACCCAGGGGCTGGAGCCCCGTCTCATACGTCTCCTGCCCTGGCAGAGGGGTCTTTACCAGCAGCACCACCTGAGCTCGTCTACTTCCAAACCTGCTACTGGCTGTGCAAGCTCTTACATGTTGTGAAGAATCTGTGTCAAGATTGTGTAGTCTTGCTTTCTCTGGGCCCTTTTGGTTTTTCTACCACGATTTTAAGATTTATTTTCAGAATTCACTTCAGTCTTTTTTCTCCTTCCTGATAAAGATGTGTATTTCGTAGAACATGAAGCATTTTGAAATTTTGTTGTTGTCTCTCTACCTAAGCTAAGAATGAAAACCAAAACCCTTATCTTGACTTTACAGAGTCTTTCACTGTCTGGCCGCTGACTGTATCTCTGCTCTAACCCATCACTCTTCTTGTTGCTTATGTAGCCAGAAGCCTCGACATGAGGATTCAAATCCAGTTCTATCTGGCTCTGAACCTCATCCTGTTAGCCATGCCCTACACTACCTTTGTAAGCACCTCACCTCTCTCCCACAGAGTGTAGGTGCCAGGCGGTCCACAGGTCTAACTCCAACTCCTGTTTCCACCTCAAAACAGTTCTTTTCTTGAAGTCAAATTTTGTTAAAGTATGACATCCATTGAGGTATATGTAAAAATCATAGCTGTAAAGCTTGATTACTTTTCATGAATAAATATACTCAGGCAACCAGGAACTAGACCAAGAAGTGAAATAAATACTACTGTGTCCCAGCAGAGCTCATGACCACCCCTGCAGAACCGGCTTCCCCCAGGGCAACCACTTTCCTGAAATCTGAAACCACCGGTGTTTCCGTGGTTGAACTTTACAGGTCCTCTTCTGTGTCTAGCTTGCCTTGCTCTCAATAGCAAAAACTAGCTCTTCAGCTATAATCACATACCCAAGAGCTCCATTTCTCAAATTATATCTCAAGAAAGGTTAGTGTCCAAAGATGTTCATCTGAGAGTTACAAGTTGGTTTACTTTAATAAGCATTTTGAATTCCTAAGAGCAGAATGCAATATGGAATGTGTCCTACAGTGTTTCCACAGCACAGTTAATAACACGTGGAACACATTACATGATGGGTAAAGCTCGAATGGGGGTTTTCTGTGGGGTTCTCAAGAGTTCATCCTCACAGTCTATGCCCTTCTCCATTAATTAGTTCCTCTGGCAGTGACCCATTCCCTGCTAAAGAGGACAGGCTAACTTGAATGGGATGGCCCCAAGTTATTAGACAAGTGCATGCTTGTTCCAGGATACTGGCCGTACCTGCTTACACAATTGGTGATTCAATTTTCAGTTCATTCACCATAGTGGAAAGTATGAAGGGGGCTGTTGTGTTTCCCCACTTTAAGGGAAGTCCACTGGGCATCTCTGTCTCCTTTTTGTCGAGAATTCATTAGAGAACCAGATACTGATCTTAGGCAAAGATTTGGTTTGGATACTCAAAAGATTTTCTTTTTTCCTGTAACTGAAAATCTTAAAAAATTTTTTAAAAATTGAAATATAGTTGATTTACAATATCATGTTCATTTCAGGTATACAGCATAGTGATCCAGTTTTATATATATATATATACACTTTCCAGATGGCACTAGTGGTAAAGAACCTGCCTTCAATGCAGGAGACGTGAGACGTGGGTTTGATCCCTGGGTCAGGAAGATCCCCTGGAAAAGGGCCTGGCAACCCACTCCAGTATTCTTGCCTGGAGAATCCCATGGACAGAGGAGCCTGGCAAGTTACAGACCATAGCGTCACAAAGAGTTGGATATGACAGAAGCTACGTAGTGTGTATATATATATATACACACTATATATATATATATATATATATATATATATATATATATATATTCCTTTTCAAATTCTTTTCCCTTATAGGTTATTACAAAATACAGAGTAGAATTTCCAGTGCTACACAGTAGGTCCTTATTGGTTATCTATATTATTTGTAGTAGTGTGTCTATGTTAATCCCAACTTCCTAATTTATCCCTTGCTCACCCCCCTTTTCCCTTGGATAACCATAAGTTTGTTTTCTGTGGTTGTGAGTCTGTTTCTGTTTTGTAAATAAGTTCATTTGTATCATTTTATAGATTCCACATAGAAGCGATATCAATATTTGTCTTTGGCTTACTTCACTTAGTGCGATAATCTATAGGTCCATCTCTGTTGGTGCATATAGCATTATTTAATTCTTTTTTATGGCTGAGTAATATAGATGGGGAAACAGTAGAAACAGTGTCAGACTTTATTTTTTGGGGCTCCAAAATCACTGCAGATGGTGACTGCAGCCATGAAATTAAAAGACACTCCTTGGAAGAAAAGTTATGACCAACCTAGATAGTATATTCAAAAGCAGAGATATTACTTTGCTGACTAAGGTCCATCTAGTCAAGGCTATGGTTTTTCCTGTGGTCATGTATGGATGTGAGAGTTGGACTGTGAAGAAGGCTGAGTGCTGAAGAATTGATGCGTTTGAACTGTGGTGTTGGAGAAGACTCTTGAGGGTCCCTTGGACTGCAAGGAGATCCAGCCAGTCCATTCTGAAGGAGATCAACCCTGGGATTTCTTTGGAAGGAATGATGCTAAAGCTGAAGCTCCAGTACTTTGGACAACTCATGTGAAGAGTTGACTCATTGGAAAAGACTCTGATGCTGGGAAACATTTGGGGCAGGAGGAGAAGGGGACGACTGAGGATGAGATGGCTGGATGGCATCACCGACTCGATGGACATGAGTTTCGGTGAACTCTGGGAGTTGATGATAGACAACAATATACAGCCTTGACGTACTCCTTTTCCTATTTGGAACCAGTCTGTTGTTTCATGTCCAGTTCTAAGTGTTGCTTCCTGACCTGCATATCGGTTTCTCAAGAGGCAGGTCAGGTGGTCTGGTATTCCCATCTCTTTCAGAATTTTCCACAGTTTATTGTGATCCACACAGTCAAAGGCTTTGGCATAGTCAATAAAGTAGAAATAGATATTTTTCTGGAACTCTCTTGCTTTTTCCATGATCCAGCAGATGTTGGCAATTTGGTCTCTGGTTCCTCTGCCTTTTCTAAAACCAGCTTGAACATCTGGAAGTTCACAGTTGACGTATTGCTGAAGCCTGGCTTGGAGAATTTTGAGCATTACTTTACTAGTGTGTGAGACGAGTGCAATTGTGCGGTAGTTTGAGCATTCTTTGGCATTGCCTTTCTTTGGGATTGGAATGAAAACTGACCTTTTCCAGTCCTGTGGCCACTGCTGAGTTTTCCAAATTTGCTGGCATATTGAGTGCAGCACTTTCACAGCATCATCTTTCAGGATTTGAAATAGCTCAACTGGAATTCCATCACCTCCACTAGCTTTGTTCATAGTGATGCTTTCTAAGACCAACTTGACTTCACATTCCAGGATGTCTGGCTCTAGGTGAGTGATCACACCATCGTGATTATCTTGGTTGTGAAGATCTTTTTTTGTACAGTTCTTCTGCGTATTCTTGCCACCTCTTCTTAATATCTTCTGCCTCTGTCCATACCATTTCTGTCCTTTATCGAGCCCATCTTTGCATGATATGTTCCCTTGGTATCTCCAATTTTCTTAAAGAGATCTCTAGTCTTTCACATTCTGTTGTTTTCCTCTATTTCTTTGCACTGATCGCTGAAGAAGGCTTTCTTATCTCTTCTTGCTATTCTTTGGAACTCTGCATTCAGATGCTTATATCTTTCCTTTTCTCCTTTGCTTTTCACCTCTCTTCTTTTCACAGCTATTTGTAAGGCCTCCCCAGACAGCCATTTTGCTTTTTTGCATTTCTTTTCCATAGGGATGGTCTTGATCCCTATCTCCTGTACAATGTCATGAACCTCATTCCATAGTTCATCGGGCACTCTATCTATCAGACCTAGGCCCTTAAATCTATTTCTCACTTCCACTGTATAACCATAAGGGATTTGATTTAGGTCATACCTGAATGGTCTAGCAGTTTCCCTATTTTCTTCAATTTAAGTCTGAATTTGGTAACAAGGAGTTCATGATCTGAGCCACAGTCAGCTCCTGGTCTTGTTTTTGTTGACTGTATAGAGCTTCTCCATCTTTGCTGCAAAGAATATAATCAATCTGATTTCGGTGTTGACCATCTGGTGATGTCCATGTGTAGAGTCTTCTCTTGTGTTGCTGGAAGAGGGTGTTTGCTATGACCAGTGCGTTCTCTTGGCAAAATTCTATTAGCCTTTGCCCTGCTTCATTTTGTACTCCAAGTCCAAATTTGCCTGTTACTCCAGGTATTTCTTGACTTCCTACTTTTGCATTCCAGTCCCCTATAATGAAAAGGACATCTTTTTTGGGTGTTAGTTCTAAAAGGTCTTGTAGGTCTTCATAAAACCATTCAACTTTAGCTTCTTCAGTGTTACTGGTTGGGGCATAGACTTGGATTACTGTGATATTGAATGGTTTGCCTTGGAAATGAACAGAGACCATTCTGTTGTTTTTGAGATTGCATCCGAGTACTGTATTTCAGACTGTTTTGTTGACCATGATGGCTACTTCATTTCTTCTAAGGGATTCCTGCCCGCAGTAGTAGATATAATGGTCATCTGATTTAAATTCACTCATTCCAGTCCATTTTAGTTCGCTGATTCCTAGAATGTTGACGTTCACTCTTTCCATCTCCTGTTTGACCACTTCCAACTTGCCTTGATTCATGGACCTAACATTCCAGGTTCCTATGCAATATTGCTCTTTACAGCATCAGACCTTGCTTCTATCACCAGTCACATCCACAACTGGGTATTGTTTTTGCTTTGGCTCCATCCCTTCATTCTCTCTGGAGTTATTTCTCCACTGATCTCCAGTAACATATTGGGGACCTACCTACCTGGGGAGTTCCTCTTTCAGTATCCTATCATTTTGCCTTTTTCATACCATTCATGGGATTCTCAAGGCAAGAATACTGAAGTGGTTTGCCATTCCCTTCTCCAGTGGACCACCTTCTGTCAGACCTCTACACCATGACCTGCCCGTCTTGGGTGGCTCCACATGGCATGGCTTGGTTTCATTGAGTTAGACGAGGCTGCAGTCCGTATGATTAAATTGACTAGTTTTCTGTGACTATGGTTTGTGTGTCTACCCCCTGATGCCTCTCACAGCACCTACCATCTTACCTGGGTTTCTCTTACCTTGGACATGGGGTATCTCTTCACACCTTCTCCAGCAAAGCGTAGCCGCTGCTCCTTAACCTTGGATGAGGGGTATCTCCTCACAGCCTCCCCTCCTGACCTTGAATTTGGAGTAGCTCCTCTTGGCCCTCCTGTGCCCACACAGCCACCTCTCCTTGGAGTTTTGTAATAGTACTGTAGATAATGCTGCTATGAACACTAGGGTCACTTCTACCTGGCAGGGATGTGGGGACAGGAGGAAGAGGCTCAGATGGAGGGGGAAGAGGGAGGTTTGGGGAGAAATCTCCAGAAAGAGGGCACAAGGAAGAACTCTCCACCCGGTAAAATACCACCATTTTCACACCCTCCACATTCATGGCCACCATGCCAATTTTCCACATGCCACCACCCATGTAGCCTGCAGCTTGAAATCTGAGAGCTCAAGAGTCAAGGTATTTCTGGGTCCCAAGTCCTGTCTCTGGAGAGACAAAAGGCAGTCAGACTGCAGATGGCTGCCCACTAGATCACCTGACCAGGCTGGAAGTACCCCATCAGATGCTGAAGGCAGACCTCTGTACTTCTGAGAGGCAAGGGAATGTGGGCCAGAGAGTCAGAGGCCTTCGGTCACCAACCCCTCCCTCTGGGCTCCTCCTTGGAGTGGGCTAACCCCATCTCCGGAGAAGGCAATGGCACCCCACTCCAGTACTCTTGCCTGGAAAATCCCATGGACGGAAGAGCCTGGTGGGCTGCAGTCCATGGGGTCGCTCAGAGTCGGACACGACTGAGTGACTTCCTTTTCACTTTTCACTTTCCTGCATTGGAGAAGGCAATGGCACCCCACTCCAGTGTTCTTGCCTGGAGAATCCCAAGGGCGAGGGAGCCTGGTGGGCTGCCGTCTATGGGTTCGCACAGAGTCGGACAGGACTGAAGCGACTTAAGCGGCAGCAACCCCATCTCCAAGGCTTCAAGTCCGGCCCCAGAGCCTCAGAGCTTCCGCGCCCTCTAGCGGCCTCTCACCGTAGCGCCCACACCCAGGCCTTCCGCCCTCTTCAGGACTTCTTTCTCTGCCTCTGCGGCAGCATCGGTACCACGAGAGCTCCTGCAGATGTGTCGCTCCCTAGAGGTGCTGTTGGTTGGGCCAGGCTCCTGAGGCCGTCCCCGGGGTGGTCCCAGGCTTTTGGCCACTTTTCGTTTGTCCGTATCTCTAGCCAGCTACCTGCCGTTGGCCAGTACAGACTTCTGCTCTGAGGTGGGCCCACATGCGGATTGCCCCGAGGAGGCCCACCTGAGGGAGGGGGTCCGGTCCGCCACGCCCTCCGGGGGCCTGAGGCTCCAGATGGGAAGCCCTGTCAGTGTCTGATCGCAGGGCACTGCATTCTCCAGGTAAACCCGAGGAGTTACCTCCATAACATTTAAAAAATAGATCTCCCGCTGGTCATATTTATGAGATAAAGAATTTCCCCTATTAAAGTTCGGAAATATATTATTATTAAAAGGAACAGGAAGACACAGGATGCTCCTAAACGAGCTATTACTTGGAAGATTAAAAGATTCTAATGAGAGAACACTCACTCTCTTCACCCTCTGGGACATCAGCACAAGTTGGGAATTGGTTGCAGTCTTTATTAATTCCTCTGATTTCTCCAGAACCTTTCCTTCAAGGAGAAATCTCTGGGCTCTGCAGGGACCGTGGGTGGTGACAGGTAACTCTGAGACTGAAAAGCTGGAGGAAAAGAGACAGGGGACAGAGATGAAAAATGGTGATAAGGAGCAGCAAAGGTGTCATGTTCAGCCTCAGGCTTAGAGTCTCAGTTCTTCTCCAGCGAAGGTAAGGACCACCAGGAGCTGGCCCCACTGGTCTTGTCACGTCCTGTGGGAATGGGGGACAGCCAAACCACTGTGGCCACTTTCAGAGAAATAAAGAAGAGTGAGAGGGCATCCCTGGGAGACAGTTTGACAAGGTTATTGTTGTGAAATGATGAACTTTTCAGAAAAGTGAAGACTGTTCTTTTGATTTTCAAGGACTTGCATTTTTATGGTTGAAAGGAAAACTTGACATGGAGAACATCTAATGATTAAGAAAGAAGAGAAAGGAAAAATGTTAGACAGCAAGAAAAGGAGAGAGGGGGAAAGTACAAGGAGGACGAGTACAGTTGATAACAACATCAGCTGCCTGGGTGTCAAAGATGGTAACAGTGGGGAGAAATATGGCCAGGCTGTCAAGAAGTACTTGGCTTTTAGACAAAAATATCACTCACCAACCAGAGACTTCAGAATTACAAAGGTCCAACTAATACCAACTAATATTCTGATGAAAGTGAAAGAGGAGAGTGAAAAGTTGGCTTAAAGCTCAACATTCAGAAAACTAAGACCATGGCATCTGGTCTCATCACTTCATGGCAAATAGATGGGGAAACAGTGGAAACAGTGACAGACTTCATTTTTTTGGTCTCCAAAATCACTGCAGATGGTGACTGCAGTCATGAAATTAAAAGATGCTTGCTCCTTGGAAGAAAAGTTAAGACCAACCTAGACAGCATATTAAAAAGCAGAGACATTACTTTGCCAACAGAAACCATCTAGTCAAAGCTATGGTTTTTCTAGTAGTCATGTATGGATGTGAGAGTTGGACTATAAAGAAGCTGAGCACCAAAGAATTGATGCTTTTGAACTACGGTGTTGGAGAAGACTCTTGAGAGTCCCTTGGACTGCAAGGAGATCCAACCAGTCCATTCTGAAGGAGATCAGCCCTGGGTGTTCTTTGGAAGGAATGATGCTAAAGCTGAAACTCCAGTACTTTGGCCACCTCATGCAAAGAGTTGACTCATTGGAAAAGACTCTGATGCTGGAAGGGATTAGGGACAGGAGGAGAAGGGGACGACAGAGGATGAGATGGCTGGATGGCATCACGGACTCGATGGACATGAGTTTGGGTGAACTCCGGGAGTTGGTGATGGACAGGGAGGCCTGGCGTGCTGCGATTCATGGGGTTGCAAAGCGTTGGACACGACTGAGTGACTGAACTGAACTGAACTGAACCTAATGGAGTGTCATGACTGGGGCACAAACCAGGAAACACACACTGTATCCCCTTTAGTTCATTAACTACTACAATACAGAGAAAGTCCAAGCTGCAATTACTGTCAACCAAGATGAGTAAAAACAGAACCTGTCAAGGTAACAGCCAAGAATGACCCTGCAGCTCCTCTCCTAACCCTTTCTAAGGCTGTTCTGTTGTTGGGCTATTCTTTATTGTCTCAAAGAAACTTAGACTCGGTGAGTTTTAAGCCAGTTATTCAAGGTCATTATGGTGGAGTTGTGATTTGAACCCAAGTGTGCTTGACTCCAAAGCTCCTGCATTGTTTACTGTCTCACAGTGCTTTCCCAAATACTTTTGGAGTGAGCTATTTACCTGACAATCGTGGCTGAGCATCAACAGGAGAACCATCCCTGGTAAACTCTTCTGGAACGGTAGGAGAGGGCTCGGAACTTCTAGGGGAAATGGTTGTACTCTGAGGTCATGCACATTCCTGAAGCAGTCACTCATCTCAGACTATTTTCCCTGTCCAAGAAAAGGAGACTCGGAAATCCTAATAAGCAATGTTCATCATCTACTCTATGAGAGATGCCATAGAGAAAGATCTGAATTAACTGAGATCCCACTCTCCTGGGAAGTCATTGTTTTTCCTTGGACAAGTGGCCTGGTGACTGTTGGTAAAACTGGTTTTAAACGTTCCCCAGTCTCTGATCAGTTTGTTGGAAGCTGAGGGTACTTTCTTTTTCTTGTTTCTCCTGCATTATGTGCCCTATGTAGGTCAAATGCCCCTTTTACCTCACCTAACTCTAGATTCTTTAGAAATATCTACCCTCGCATAGGATTTTTTTTTTCTCTCAGTTATTTCAGGAAGGTAATACCAAATAGACAGGAAAACCTTCATAAGTACTTGCAGAATAAATAAATAAATAAGTTATAATAATAACTTTCCAACAGTAAATTGCCATGGAAAATTTTAGCAACTGAAATTTATGCTTGGGTTAGAGAATGAGACATTGAAATGATTCCTAAAAGAAAGAAGGACTCTCTGGTTCCTCCCCTAATGGAGGGAATATTGAAATATTGCTATTCAGAGCTTGAGATGGAACCATGATTAAGATTGGAGGTGGAAGTCAAAGAGGTGTGTGTGTGTGTGTGTGTGTATGTGTGTGTCTGTGTTAGGCTGGAGAAACCAGAAGGCCCGACATAATGTAGAGTTTTCTCATTTTTGAAGTTAAGAAAGGTGACATTCCACATTAGCAGCTGGCAGCAGGAGCACAGGGTGTTTGTGTTCTTTTCCTGGTCCTACCTCTGCTTCTGGTCTTGAGCTTACGTCATGCAGACACACTGGTCGCAAGGGATGTATAGACATAGAGCAAATAGAGTACTTTCATACATTTTTGAACATATTTTGTCTTCTATGTACTAATGACATCCTTTTTAAACATTATTTATTTTTAATTGAAGGATAATTGCTTTACAATATTGCTTTGGTTCCTGCCATACATCAACATGAATTAGCCATGGGTATACATATGTCCCCTCCCTCGTGGTAAACCTCCCTCCCACTTCCCATCTTTTCCCACCCCTCTAGGTTGTTACAGAGCCTCCGTTTGAGTTCCCTGATTCATATGGATAATTTCCATTGGCTACTAGTGACATCTTAAAAAGCTAGGGAGATACTTGAAATGAGAGTGGAATAGGACTCTATGTTTAGTGGAGAGATGGGGCAAGAGAAGAAGCCAGTAAAACTAACCAAATCAACAAACCAGTCCACTGACTCAAAACTTTTCAAACCTGGACTCTGAATCAATGCTTATGATCAGAAAGTTATTATTGCTCTTGTTAACCAGTGAATTTGACCTTGATCCCTGGTAAAATTCTTAAATAGATGTTTTGGAAAACATTTGGAATTCTCAAAGGACATATCATCAGGAGCTATATAACACAAATCACAGTGTGAAACTTCACATAATGTCTTTTATTGATAGTATTAATAATAATTTAGTAGATCAAAACCATTCTAGTAAATCAGGAGAAAGGGGTAGAAAAAGGGGATATCAATTCCAGTAAGCGTCATAGAAAGGATGATGACTATGAGGTTAAAGAGCATACTCTTAGTTTGGCTACTATAACCAAAATTATTCATTAATAACCATTTGAAAGTCTGAGAAAGATTTCTAGTGAAAAGGAGAAGTTTTTGTAGATCTTTTCTTCTTCACCTCTTTTAGCAGTGCCTTTGATAGACATAGCAAACATGTATGGCTCATCAAACTTCAGAAGATGTGAATCAAAGAAGGGAAAGCAATATTATAGGTAATAAAATTATAATTCAAAATATTCTTGTCTTTTGGAATGCTAGACTAAAAAACAAGATGAAATTTAGCAAGGGCACGTATAAAATCCGCATGTAGACTTCAACAGTCAGCTGAAAAAATACAGGAAGGATAAGACCTGATTTGGTAGCCATTCATGTGGAAATGATTTGAGGCTTTTTCCAAGATTTTTTTGGATTATCATGAATTAGGACTTAGTAGGTATAAAGTATGGGCTTCCCAGGTGGCTTAGTGGTAAAGAATCTGCCTGCCAATGCAGGAGACGTGAGTTCGATCCGTGGGTCAGGAAGATCTCCTGGAGGAGGAAATGGCAACCCACTCCGGTATTGTTGCCTGGGAAATTCTATGGACAGAGGAGCCTGGCGGGCTTCAGCCTGCAGGGTTGGAAAGAGCTGGACACGACTGAACACACAGGCACACAGGTATAAAGTATGAGGAATTTCTGAAGAATGTGGAGATATTTAATCAGGAAAAGACAAATGGAAGATGTGATAGCTGTCTTAATATTGTTGTTCAGTTGCTCAGTCGTGTCTGACTCTTAGCGATCCCATGGACTGCAGCACACCAAGCTTCCCTGTCCTTCACCATATCCTGGAGTTTGCTCAAACTCATGTCCATTGATTCTGTGATGCCATCCAACCATCTCATCCTCTGTTGTCCCCTTCTCCTCCTGCCTTCAGTCTTTCCCAGCTTCAGGGTCTTTTCCAATGAGTCTTAAGTATTGGAGGGATTCTTATGAAGAAGAGGGATTATAGGACTAAGGGGGTGTTTGTGGTGGAAAATCCAAACCCACCTACCTGTGCTGGTTTCATAGAGGTGATTCTTGTAGGGTTAACAGTTGTTACTTACAGCATGGTTTCTGAGTATGAAAATAAAGTAAGTCTCCCTGAAGAGGTCAGATTGGGGTACATGAAGTTTCTTCCTAGAGCCTCCAGAAGAATGTTGGCAAATATGGACCCCATTCATTGGAATTTCTTGGAACTAACACAGACATTAAAAAAATATGGCAAGTTTCCAGATTTGTTTAGGTTGGGTCACAAGTGGTACTGTCTGTAGGTAGAGAGTAGTGTGGGTCCAGATGAATTCTAGGTACTCAGATTCAGTAGAGAAGGAAACCTGACCTGCTTAGGGCTTGGAGTCAACACCTTCTCTCCTGATTGTCTTACCCCTGGACTAAATTCTGCCAGCTTACAGGTCTGTGGACGTTCTTCCCTCTTATGAAGGCTCCATGTATTGGCTTCCCCCCGACCTTGGATACTCACAGAAGACTGTTGCCTCTATTCTATATGCTGCTATCGTCAAGACAGACTCCTTTTCTTGTAGAGGTTGAAGAAGAGCCTCCCTAGGGAGGAGGTGTATCTTGGAGTCAACCAGATCAGCTGCAGCTGTAATTTGTTCTTGCATCACTGGGGTGGATTGTCCCTAAGGTCAATAGTAGTCTTTCTACTCTGGAAGGGGTTAGGACCTGGGTCCTGCTTTAGTCTCTTAGAGAGGAGGCAGGAGAAGATGGCCATGTAATTCTGTAGATTACTTGTTCTGTTTAGTTTTTAACATTACCGATTTATGTAAACCATTTCAGTCCCCTTAAAAAGAATACAAGTAAATAGTAGAATGAAGCTAAATGAAAGATGTAAAGAAGAGATCCTGCTGTAGGAATACAGCACTGAGTTCCTTCTACATAAAAGCAGAGAATAAAGGTAGGCCAGTAGGAGGACTGAAGAAGGTGATGGCACCCCACTCCAGTACTCTTGCCTGGAAAATCCCATGGGCGGAGGAGCCGGGTAGGCTGTAGTCTATGGGGTCGCGAAGAGTCGGGCACGACTGAGCGACTTCACTTTCACGTTTCACTTTCATGCATTGGAGAAGGAAATGGCAACCCACTCCAGTGTTCTTGCCTGGAGAATCCCAGGGACAGGGGAGCCTGGTGGGCTGCCGTCTATGGGGTGGCACAGAGGCGGACACGACTGAAGTGACTTAGCGGTGGCGGCAGCAGCAGCAGCAGCAGCAGCAGCAGCAGTAGGAGGACAGCACAGGGTCACAGCAGAGGTTGAATTTTCCTAATAACAGACTAGGATGGCTCCTCCTGGAATAAACTGGATAAGCGTCTTACTTTGACAGGTGAAAGGCAGAGTGAAAATACTTGGATAAGGAAAAGGTAACCTGCAAGGAAGTTCCTAATATATTGTCTTTCAGAAAATATTAATAGCTTAGAATAAAGTATGACTGCCTAGGTTTTGGGTTGTGAAGAGCCTGAGAGAGATGCCGGGTGACAAAGAAAAGAGTAAGAGACTTTTCCAGGTAGAAAGAAAATCCAATATTTTAAACTTAGGATTTATTATATAGTAATAATAGTAATAAAAAAATCCACCTTGTGTTTAGAAGTTTAATTTCAGCATTTTTTCCTGAAGCGCTTTTTAAAATCAAGTTTTTATTTAAAAATTTTTTATCTTATTTTGGACTATAGTTGATTTACAATGCTGTGTTAGTTTCAGAAAAGTGATTCAGTTATACAGATACATATATTTATTCTTTTTCAAAATCATTTCCCATTTATTATAGAATATTGAGCAGGGTTCCCTATGCTCTACATTAGGTCCTTTTTGGTTATCTGTGTTAAATATAGTATTGTGTATATTGCAACCACAAACTCCCAGTTGACTCATTGGAAAAGACCCTGATGCTGGGAAAGATTGAAGGCAGGAGGAGAAGGGGATGACAAAGGATGAGATGGTTGGATAGCATCATCGACTTGATTGACACGAGACTGAGCAAACTCTGGGAGGTGGTGATGGACAGGGAGGCCTGGCGTGCCGCAGTGCATGGGGTTGCAAAGAGTCACACATGACTGAGGGACTGAACTGAAACTCCCAATTTATCCCTCCTCCCACACCTGTCCTCTTTGGTAATCACAAGTTTGTTTTCTGAGTCTGTTTCAGTTTTGTAAATAAGTTAATGTGTATCAATTTTTGAAGCACTGTCTGTAAGTGGAAATGAAGGGTCTATATGTGGTTTTCTAGGTATTAGATTATATTTTTGTATAAAACCATGCCACACATTAATTAATTCAAGAAATACTAAGTATTTATGACCTGTTGGGTGCTGTTCTAGACTTTAAGTATTAATATAAAGGAGCAAACAAGTGGTTAGTGGAGTTACTTGAACTTTCAGTTTCCTGTGCCTTGATGATGGGTCCATATTACCCTCATGGGACACTTCTTTCATCCAGAGCTGGCATTCCTGAATGCAGAAATCCTGCTCACAGAAAAATTCATCTCCATAGAACTAGCTTCCTGTATCCCTTATCGCGACTAAATACTATAAGCATCAAGAATGAGTGGAGAGAATATAAAGAGGAGCATGTGGCAAGACGTTGTAGCCAAATGATACTAAAAGTGATCATTTAGTGAATATCTCTGTGTGCTAGGCACTATGATAAGAGTCTTACAAAAGTATCTCATTGAAGCCTCACATGAATCAGGGGAGGTAGTTATTATCATTATCTATAATTTACATATATCTGGCAACTATAAAATAGATGTAAGGCAAGTGAGGAGAAAAAGAGAGAGAGAGCCAGGCAGTCAGGCAAGAAAAGGAAATTTATTAGAGGGAAAAGAAGAGGTTTACTGGCCCTTGAGAAGAATCGATGTCCTCCCTTTCTGATGGGGTCTTTCTTATACCCTGCCAGTGAAAAATTCTCTGAAGAGATGGTTAATTTTTAGCCTGTAGCAGAGTCCTGTGGTCACGTAGTGGGAGGTCTGGAATCTGGTGGTCTTGTAGCCTTAAGAAGGTAGGTGCCAGTGGGAAAACAAGATGTCATTTGGGCAATTTTGTAAGTCTCAAGGGTCACTGTGATTTTATTCTTTGTTTGTGAGGCCAGCATAATGAGCCATTTTAACAATGAGCCCCATGCAGTCCCCATCCATAGAGAGATCAAGTACATTGTTCAGGACCATACAATTAGCAAGTGGTGAAGCCACAATTCAGATCTCACATCCCACAGTCTAGCCTCTGGATAATGAGGAAAGGTAAATAGAAGATATTATGAAAAAGAAGAAAATTGTGATGGCCTGAACATATGATTAAATTGGTCCATAAAAGTTATATTCAGGTATTGCTGCCTCCTAAATATTGTGGAACAGACACACAGATCTACAGATATACATAAAATGTATCCTAACTTGGTTCCTATTGATTGTCAAAACTTTATCCTGGAAAAAATAAAGTGGATGATCAAACAATGGCCTCAGTCCTTAACAAAGTCTCAGTGAAGCCACTCTAACACAACTACACTTTGAACAGTAAAACTTCCTGGTGAACTCAGCAGGATAAACTTGTTGCAACTACCTGTTTTTCTCAGTAAGACTGTTAGTTTAATCCTGTAAGATGTTGGAAGATATTTAAGAAAAGTAAAGTTTGGCTTTTGGAATAACTGGTCATCCCATGTCATCCTTCATGAAGGTAGTTAGATAGCCAGGCCAATTGTCTTTCAAGATCTAATTTTAGATCTTGGCAATAAAAACATGTGAACAGCACATACACCTTAAAATAACTCCATTACTCCAAATTATTTTCCTTCCAGTTTTTTATATGCATTTTATAAATAGTGGTAATTATCATACATACAATTTTAATCCTAGTATTTCACCTAACATTTTATTGTAAACATTTTATATTGCTTCATTTAAAACAATCATATAATATTCATTACATATAATAGATACAACACCATTTGCTTAACTGTTTTTTCATTGGAGCTTTGTGTCTATATATAAACCATATATATGTGTGTATATATACACCATATATACACCATATATATCCCAACCTTCCACTAAGTGGGAATGTTATTTATCCTTTGTGTTTCTACTGATAACTGCTGCTGCTGCTAAGTCGCTTCAGTCATGTCCGACTCTGTGTGACCCCATAGATGGCAGCCCACCAGGCTTCCCTGTCTCTGGGATTCTCCAGGTAAGAACACTGGAGTGGGTTGCCATTTCCTTCTCTAATGCATGAAAGTGAAAAGTGAAAGTGAAGTCACTCAGTCGTGTCTTCTACTGATAAGAAGACAATATATTTTGGGGTATCTCATTTAACAAATGTATTTTTGAACCCTACAACATGTAGGGCATTATGGGATGGTCAAGACATAGAATTTTCCTGTAGATAACTATGGTACAATATGGAATGGGATAACTGACACAAAAGAGCTACAGTTTACTGAAATTATAGAGAAAGGAGTAGGGAAATGAAAGGGTAAGGTGGAATATGAACTAGAATTTAAAGGACAGTAAAGACTTCAGATAGCATATTCAAAAGCAGAGACATTACTTTGCCAACTAAGGTCCGTCTAGTCAAGGCTATGGTTTTTCCTGTGGTCATGTATGGATGTTAGAGTTGGACTGTGAAGAAGGCTGAGCACTGAAGAATTGATGCTTTTTTTTTTTTTTTGATGATTCAGTTCCCCATTTATTGTCTCTATTTGAAACACTAAGACAACTTGTTCAAACACTCTTTGTGGTGTCTTTTGGGTTTTGTTTGGCACAAGAACATCTTTTATAAATTAAATTACTTTTACTCTTTTCTTATTAGTAGGCAACGATGAACAGAGCTTGACTCAATGCCACTGCAATAAGTAAATACCTACATAAATGTGGTCACTGCCGTCACGGAGCAGGCAGATCATTTGTTAAGTGGTTAGCCAGAGGATGTAGAATATGCTTAAGCTAATAAAAATACATATTACTATTTTCTCAGAATATTTGAAGACTCAAGGATTCGTAAGTACAGACTCCCTATCTGACCTTGGGTAGAACTAATATTCTACTAAAAAAAAAATTCTATTCTACAGGTTAATTCAAATCCCACGTGCCTACTTCTTAGGCCTTTATTCTTCCATTCCCTGTCTCTAGACAGAATTGCCTTCGGTTCTCAGCTCATATCATGATGCTATTTCTTATGTTTGCTCATGTTGTTTCTTCAGCCTGGAACCCACTCCCTCTAGGAAGCCCTTTCTATACCCAGGATTTCAGTAGATAGATGCCATTTCACTGTGGTCCCCAAGGTGTTCTCTATGATTGCTCATGATTTACCATATTGCACCATAATTATCTTTAAAATGCATCCATTATTAGACTGTGAAATTCTTAAGGTAAGGACTATGCCTGCTTCAGCTCTATCTGTGTGGGACTTAGCCCAGCGCCTGGCATGTAGCTGGTCCTCACATGTTTGGTGAATGGAGGGATGAGCCGACGGTACCTGCCCGTCTGCCAGATCGATCTTGTTCCCCAGCACCACCATGGGGTAGGACTGCTCCATCGGAATGGTTTTGGCCAGAACATCACCCCACCAGGTTTCCAGGGCTTCGAAGGACTCCGGGTCAGTGACGTCAAAAGCCAGGACACAGCCATCAGAGCCTTTGTAGAATGTAGACACCATGGAGCGGAATCGCTCCTGGCCACCTGTGTCCCAGATCTGTAGCTTCAAGGTTGTGTCATCCAGTATAATAATCTTGGAGAGGATGCTGGCCCCCAGTGTGGTCTGATAGTCTTCGTAAAACGTCTGATGCACATATCGGTGCAGGAGGGAGGTCTTTCCAACACCCAGGGCTCCAATGATGATGAGCTTGAGGTCCACCTTCTTCCGAGGATTCATGGAGGGGCTTCAGAATCTCTGGGGAACAGACAAGAACCAGGAAAAGCTTCCAGAGCCTTCTCAGCCTCCGATGGCAGGTGGGGGGTTCTCTCTGAGTCTGGGGGGCTCCTCTTAGAAGAGCAGTCTCAGCTAGATCAAAGGAAAAAGGCTTTGGGAGCAAAGTTGCTGAGGCCAAGTCACTTCCTCGAATTGATGCTTTTGAACTGTGGTGTTGGAGAAGACTCTTGAGAGTCCCTTGGACTGCAAGGAGATCCAACCAATCCATTCTGAAGGAGATCAGCCCTGGGATTTCTTTGGAAGGAATGATGCTAAAGCTGAAACTCCAGTACTTTGGCCACCTCATGAGAAGAGTTGACTCATTGGGAGGGATTGGGGGCAGGAGGAGAAGGGGGCGACAGAGGATGAGATGGCTGGATGGCATCACTGACTCGATGGACGTGAGTCTGACTGAACTCCAGGAGTTGGTGATGGACAGGGAGGCCTGGCGTGCTGAGATTCATGGGGTTGCAAAGAGTTGGACACAACTGTGCTACTGAACTGAACTGAACTGGAAGACTTCAGAAAGCTAACAATGAGGTTGGGTCTTCAGCTTCTACCTATTAAGGAGTAGACTGGCACCAGGTTAGCACTCCTAATGTAAACAATTACATAATTGACACAATATGTGAAGTGTCTGTTAATAGCTATTGGGAAACCTAACACAGGAGTGTAACCTCTGAGAGAAACAGTAAGAGACTATTTTTCTGGGCTCCAAAATCACTGCAGATGGTGACTGCAGCCATGAAATTAAAAGATGCTTGCTCCTTGGAAGAAAAGCTATGGCCAACCTAGACAGCATATTAAAAAGCATATTAGAAAGAAGATCAATCCTGAATATTTGTTGGAAGGACTGATGCTGAAGCTGAAGCGCCAATACTTTGGCCACCTGATGTGAAAAACCTAGTCTTTGGGAAAGATCCTGATGCTGGGAAATACTGAGGGCAAAAGGAGAAGGGGATGGCAGGATGAGATGTCTAGATAGCATCACTGACTCAGTGGACATGAATTTGAGCCAACTCTTGGAGATGGTGGAGGACACAGCCTGGTGTATTGCAGTCTGTGGGGTCACAAAGAGTTAGACATGACTTCAAGACTGAAAAACAACAGAGCAGGTAAAGAAGTAATTAGCCTCCAATTAAAATAAATAAATTAAAAAATAAAATGCAAAGAAAAAAAGATTTAATCTTTATTCTTGGACTAATTTTATCCTATTTCTAAAGTGTAATCTTTCTGAGGTTCTATTGAATGCTCCCAGTTTTCAATAAGATGTCTCCACTCTGGTTGATTGGACCTTAAATATCTCCAACTCTGTATGAATTCCAGTAGTTACTCAATCTATACTTAATAATACTCAGCTAAACTCTTGTGGCTATCCATATACAGGTTTCTAGAATTCTTTTTCTGCATGTCTCCCTCCTCTTCTGCCTACAAATTCAGACAATTTCTGCTTTCCCAAATGCTGATCTCTGGCTCTTCAACTCAGTGAGATAATCATGCCTTGCCCCTTCTTTGATCTTGAGTCTGGAAAGGCAGAAAGTCATGGTGGTCATAGTTCACTTCAATCATTTCCCTTCTCTCAGGGGTTCAGTTCAGTCGCTTGGTCGTGTCTGACTCTTTGTGACCTCATGGACTGCAGCATGCCAGGCCTCCCTGTCCATCACCAACTACTGGAGCTTGCTCAAACTCATGTCCATCGAGTTGGTGATGCCATCCAACCATCTCATCCTCTGTTGTCCCCTTCTCCTCCTGCCTTCAATCTTTCCCAGCATTGGGATCTTTTCAAATGAGTCAGTTCTTTGCATCAGGTGGCCAAATATTGGAGTTTCAGCTTCAACATCAGTCCTTTCAATGAATATTCAGGACTGATTTCCTTTAGGATGGACTGGTTGGATCTCCTTGCAGTCCAAGGGACTCTCAAGAGTCTTCTCCAACACCACAGTTCAAAAGCATCAATTATTTGGTGGTCAGCTTTCTTTATAGTCCAACTCTCACATCCATACATGACTACTGAAAAAACCATAGCTTCGACTAAGTGGACCTTTGCTGGCAAAGTGATATCTCTGCTTTTTAATACGCTGTTTAGGTTTGTCATAGCTTTTCTTCCAAAGAGCAAGCATCTTTTCATTTTTTGGCTGCAGTCAACATCTTTTTTGGAGACCAAGAAAATAAAGTCTTTTCCTGTTTCCACTTTTTCCCCTTCTA
The DNA here is from genome assembly GCF_014754425.2 of Oryx dammah. Taxonomy (NCBI): domain Eukaryota; kingdom Metazoa; phylum Chordata; class Mammalia; order Artiodactyla; family Bovidae; genus Oryx; species Oryx dammah. Next base: position 880,639 of record NW_024080625.1, read on the forward strand.
TTTGCCATGAAGTGAGTGATGGGACCAGAGGCCATGATCTGAGGTTTGTTTTTTATGTTAAGTTGAATTTTTAATTTTTTAAAATGTTGAGCCAGCTTTTTCTGTCTCCTCTTTCATCCTCATCAAGAGACTCTTTAATTCCTCTTCACTTTCTGCTATTAGAATGGTATTATCTGCATATCTGAAGTTATTTCTCCCAGCAATCTTGATTCCAACTTGTGATTCATCCAGTATTTTGCATATAAATTAAATAAGCAAGGTGACAATATACAGTCTTGTCATACCCCTTTCCCAAGTTTGAACCAGTCTGTTGTTCCACATTCGGTTCTAACTGTTGCTTCTTGACCTGCATACGGGTTTCTCAGGAGATAGGTAAGGTGGTCTGGTTTTCCCATCTCTAAGAATTTTCCACAGTTTGTTGTGATCCACATAGTCTAAGACTTCAGCATAGTCAATGAAGCAGAAGTAGATGTTTTTCTGGAACTCTCTTACTTTCTCCATGATCCAGTGAATGTTGGCAGTTTGATCTCTGATTCCTCTGCCTTTTCTAAATTCAGCTTATACATTTGAAAGTTCTCGGTTCACGTACTGCTGAAGCCTAGCTTGAAGGATTTTGAGCATAATGTTGGTAGTATGTGAAGTGAGTGCAACTGACCTGCTCTAACAAAACATAAAAACAAATCTCAAAAGATTAAACTGAACCTTAAGTATCCTCACTGTCCAGCAGTACAAAGCCAAAACTCATTAAAGGAAGGCAATACAATTCAGATACTCAATAACAGAACACCCTTAATGTCCAGCATCTAATAAAACAATTATTAGAAATGCAAAGAAGCAGAGAAACGTGACCATTCAGCAGAGAAAAATGAGGCAATAAAAGACATTAGCAAGATGGCCTAACAGGAAACCTCAGAAACTCCTTCACCCCTGGAGACAAGGATTTAACAACATATGAACCAATTGCCTCTGTGAGAAATCTAGAATCCAGTTAAGAAATTCCTGGGAGAGAGATCTTCCTGTTAGATTTTGGGAGTTCAGATTCTTCTTTCAGCTTCAGCTGCTAACTGGCTGTCCTCTTCCTCTTTCAATAAAATGGCAAACTGAAACAGTGTAAACAGGGACAATCCAGCGCTTTACTTCATTAACACGTGGCAGGCTCCAATGGGATGGGAGACCCTGGTACTCCTAAGGTTTGTTAAATGGGTAAAACATCCTTCCTCAGCTCTCCTCCTGGTGGTTCCATGAGACTAAATGGCAGGCTTTCAGTCACAGCTGGAGACAAAATTGCCCTGAGTCTGGGGAGAGTGGCACCAAACTGCTCTCCAAATGGTTATGAAGAAATGTATCTTCCATTCCTCATTTCTTATATTGTGGATGTCTGTAGAAATTGTGGATGTCTGTAGAAATAAGCCATTTGTAATTTTGTGAAAGTGAAATCCTCAGATTTGAAAGGTTATGCCATTTAGATGTGCCCATTCCTAAAAATGGGTACAAACTGTTGTTTCTCATCTTTTGGGGCCAGTAGGCCTGAAACAGGGGTAAAAGAAAATACATACTTCTATTTTTGGCCTGAAAGTGGTAAAGGAAATTTTGTGTTTAAAAAAAGAGAGAAAGAGGGAGAGAGAGAAAAAAATTTCTGCTACCAATGTAAGCATGAAGCCGGGCAGGAAGATTCTTTACATTCATTCACCAGCGCACTTTCCCTCAGCTTGGCCTGGCATAATTAAGGAAACTTCTAACTCCTGAATTCTTCCTTGGGAAGGAATGAAGTGAAATGTATATCCAATATTCTGAGTTTTTGTGGTGCTGCCAAGGGACTTGTTTCTGTCTTATCTGAGTCTAAGCGCTGAGAGGAACGGGACACCAGGTTGCGGGTCATCGAGAACAGAGGCGATCAAGGTGGCTTGGTCTAGCACCAGTTTGCAGTGCCACAGATGGACACTAGGTGGAACTCCAGTACCGCAACTTTCTACAGTGTCAGAGAAACTGTAGAGTATTGCAGACACAAAGAGGAGATCTTACGGAGAATTGGTAAACTTCTGAATTAGGAGATGACACGTGTCCAAAGAGGTTGCATCCCCAGAAAAGGCTTCAGAGGTCTCCAGATTCTCCAGCTGATTGGAGAAAGTCCTCCCTGAGGAAAGTGAAAGTGAAAATGAAGTCGCTCAGTCGTGTCTGACTCTTTGCGACCCCATGGACTGTAGCCTATCAGGCTCCTCCGTCCATGGGATTTTCTAGGCAAGAGTGCTGGAATGGATTGCCATTTCCTTCTCCAGGGGATCTTCCCGACCCAGGAATCGAACTCGGGTCTCCCCCATTGCAGGCAGACGCTTTACCCTCTGAGCCACCAGGGAAGCCCAAGGAAACCAGACCTGAGGTTTCCCTGAGGACACCAGACCACAGAAACTAAGAGAGGTAGCTGAATTTTCAAATGCTGAAGTCCTAACAGAAAACAACACACACAAAGAAACAGAAAAATATCGCCTATTTAAAGGAACAGATTAAAACTCCAGAAACCAACCCTAAAGAAATGACAATATATGAACGAACAGACAAAGAATTCAAAATAATTATCATAAGATGTTCATGAATTAAAAGAGAACACAGAGAGACAATTAAAATGAAATCAGGAAAATGATACATGAACAAAACACGAATATCAACAAAGAGAAATTGTAAGGAAGAACCATTTAGAAAATTTATGAATTTTTGCCTAGTTAAAAAAGTTTATGACATTTTGATTCTACTTGTTTGACTTAGTATGAAGCAAATGCCTGATTTCTAACATATATTCATTCAAAACTTTGATATAATTCCTTGTATTTTGACATCTATTATTACTGCTAAAAGTCTAGAAAATTTATTATCTTAGTGATTTAAAAAAATTTTATTTATTTGGCTGTGCCAGTTCTTAGTTGCAGCATGTGGGATTTAATTCCCTGACCAAGGATCAAACCCAGGGCCCCTGTATTGGGAACTGGAGTCTTAACCACTGGACAGACTACCAGGGAATCCCTTGTTTTTTAATTAATTTATTTTTAATAGAATGATAATTGTTTTACAGAGTTTTTTTTTTTCCCCTTTCTGGAAGATTTTCTTTTCTTTTCTTCTTTATTTTGGCCACTTTATTTATTTATTTTTACAATGTGATTTTTCTTATTTTAATTTAAAATACATATGTATATTATCTTAAATTTATTTAATTAAAGGATAATTGCTTTAAAGAATTTCATTTTTGTCTGTCAAACATCAATAAGAATCAACCATAAGTACACCCATGTCCCTTCCCTCCTGAGCCTCCCTCCCACCTCCCTCCCCATCCCACCTCTCTAGGTTGATATAGAGCCCCTGTTTGAGTTCTCTGAGGCATACAGCAAATTCCCACTGGCTATCAATTTTACACATGGTCATGTAAGTTCCCATGTTACTGTCTCTGTACATCTCACCCACTCCTCCCCTCTCCCCACCGTGTCCATGAGTCTGTTCTCTATGTCTGTGTCTCCATTGTTGCCCAGCAAATAATTTCCTCAGTACCATCTTTCTAGATTCCAAATGTATGTGTTGGTATATGATATTTCTCTTTCTCTTTCTGACTTACTTCACTCTGTATAATAGGTTCTAGGTTCAAGCACCTCTTTAGAACTGACTCAAATGCATTCCTTTTTATGGCTAAGTAATATTCCATTGTATATATGTGCCACAACTTCTTTATCCATTCATCTGTCAGTGGACATCTAGGATGCTTCCATGTTCTAGCTATTGTAAATAGTGCTGAAATGAACATTGGGGTACGTGTGTCTTTTTCAATTTTGGTTTCCTCAGGATATATGCCTAGGATTGGGATTGCTGGGTCATATGGTGGTTTTATTCCTAGTTTTTCAAGGAATCTCCATATCGTCTTCCATAGTAGCCGTATCAATTTATACTCCCACCAACAGTGTAAGAGGGTTCCATTTTCTTCACACTCTCTCCAGCATTTATTGTTTGTAGATTTTTGATGGTGGCCATTCTGACCGGTGTGAGGTGATGTCTCATTGTAGTTTTGATTTGCATTACTCTAATAATGAGCAGTGTTGAGCATCTTTTCAGGTGTTTGTTAGCCATCTGTATGTCTTCTTCATATAGCTAGTGGAGGTGATGGAATTCCAGCTGAGCTATTTCAAATCCTAAAAGATGATGCTGTGAAAGTGCTGCACTCAATATGTCAACAAATTTGGAAAACTCAGCAGTGGCCACAGGACTGGAAAAGATCACTTTTCATTCCAACCCCAAAGAAAGTCAGTGCCAAAGAATGTTCAAACTACTGCACAATTGCACTCATCTCAACGGCAAACCACTCCAGTACTCTTGCCTGGAAAATCCCATGGGTGGAGGAGCCTGGTGGATTGCAGCCCATGGGGTCGCCAAGAATTGTACACGAATGAGGGACTTCACTTTCACTTTTCACTTTCAAGCATTGGAGAAGGAAATGACAACCCACTCCAGTATTCTTGCCTGGAGAATCCCAGGGACGGGGGAGCCTGGTGGGCTGCCATCTATGGGGTTGTACAGAGTCGGACACGACTGAAGCAACTTAGCAGTAGCAGCAGCAGCACAGGTTAGCAAAGTAATGCTCAAAATTCTCCAAGCAAGGCTTCAATAGTACATGAACCGTGAACTTCCAGATGTTCAAGCTGGATTTAGAAAAGACAGAGGAACCAGAGATCAAATTGCCAACATCCACTGGATCATCAAAAAAGCAAGAGAGTTCTAGAAAAATATCTACTTTTGCTTTATTGACTATGCCAAAGCCTTTGACTGTGTGGATCACAACAAACTGTGGAAAATTCTGAAAGAGATGGGAATACTAGACCACCTGACCTGCCTCCTGAAAAATCTGTATGGAGGTCAAGAAGCAACAGTTAGAACTGGGCATGAAACAACAGACTGGTTCCAAATAGGGAAAGGAGTACATCAAGGCTGTTTATTGTCACCCTGCTTATTTAACTTCTATGCAGAGTACATCATGAGAAATGCTGGGCTGGATGAAGCACAAACTGGAATAAAGATTGCTGGGAGAAATATCAAATACCTCAGAAACGCAGATGATACCACCTTTATGGTAAAGTATCTTTAATATTAATTTATTATTAATTTCTCATTTAAATGCTTTCTTCTCTGCAGTCACCCTCTGTGCTTTTCTCAGTCTAACTTTACGGAGGCTTTTGATGGCTAAGTCGAAATTCTCTCTTGGTAAATGTCACATTGCACTTGAAAATATGTGGGTTATTTTCAGATATATTTTTATATTGATTTCTAACTTAGTTCCACTGTGATAAGAGAATGGACTGTGCATGATTTCAATACCTTTAGACAATGAAATTTTTTCATCTTGTTTTATGTCCCTGGATATGTTTCAGTGTCTACTAGTTTATAGGCTATGGGAACATGAATAGAATTCGTATCCTACTATTGTGTGAAAATTGTATAAATCTTAATTATGCTGAATTAGTCATAGTGCTTTTCAGGTCTAATATATCCTCCTACTTCTCTGTATATTCATTCTATTAATTTTTGAGAGTTTGATATTGAAACTTCAACTAAAAATCCTGATTTATCTACTTAAAAAATAATTGTAATATATAGTGGAACTATATATAACCTTGTTCTGTATTTTCCATGTCTCTTATAAATGAGTATCATACTTTCAAAATTAAAAAAATATATATAAAGAAGAAAAACCAAATGAAAATTCTGCAACTGAAAAATGTAATAACTGGATTGACTAATGTAATATAGGGCATCAACAGCAGACTTTACCAGGCAGAGGAATGATTCAGCAAATTTAGGATTTTTGAAACTACTGGGGCAGAGGAGCTGAGAGAAAAAGGAGAGAAGAAACATGAAGAGAGCCTCATGGGATGCCATCATACAGAGAAACATATGTATTCCGGGAGTCACAGAAGGAGGAAAAAGAGAGAAAGGGGCAGAGAGCATATTTGAAGAAATAATAGATGAAACCTTTCGAGATCTGAGGAGGGATTTGGACATACAACTTCAAGAAGCTCAAAAAACTCCAGTAGGATCAAACTAAAGAGACCTACATTAAAATACACTATAATCAAGCTGTCAAAAGTCACGAAGAGAGTATCTTAAAACTAGTTTGAGGAAAGTGACTTGTCACTACAAGGGGGCTCTTACTAGATTATCATTCAATTTCTCAGCAGAAACCTTGCAGGACAGAGGAAATGGGATGAAATATTTCAAGTGTTAAAAGAAAAAACCTGCCAACCAGAATACTGTATCCAGCAAAAATGTGCTTCAAAAATGGAGAAATTAAGATTTCCCCAGATAAACAAAAACTGAAGAAATTCATTACCACTAGACCTGCCCTACAAGAAATACTGAAAAATGTCCTTCAAGATGACACAAAAGGATGATAAATAGCAATACAAAACCATTCCAAAGTATAAAACACTCTGGTAAAGGTAAATATATGGACAAACATAGAATCCTACAGTATTGTAATGTAGGCATGTAAATCACGTTCAAAGTTGGAATAGAACTTAAATTACAAAAGCATAATAAGTAATTATAAATCTATGTTATTGGATATACAATATAAAAGATACACTTTCTTTGACCACAGGGAATGTAAATTAACAAATCAATAGCGTTAAGATATCTAGAAACAGCTCTAAGTATTGAGAATTTAAGCAACATACTTTAAAAAATTGAGATATAATTGGCATATAGCATTCTATTAGTTTCAGGTGTACAACATAATAATTTGACATTTGAATATATAGCAAAATGATCACCATGGTAATCTAGTTAATATCCATCACCAAACACAATTGCAAAATTTTTTTGTGTCATGAGAACTTTTATTTATTTACTTATTACAATTAATTCTCTTTCTTTCTTTCTTTGACTTTGGCTGCTCTGGTTCTTTGTTGTGGACTTTCTCTAGTTGTGGTGAGCAGCGGTCGCTCTTCATTGTGGTGCCTGGGCTTCTGCTTGTGGTGGCTTCTCTTGCGGGGACCACGGGGTCTTAGTCACTAAGGCTGCAGTAGCTGCAGTGCGTGGGCTCAGTAGTTGTGACTTGTGGGCTCCAGAGCATAGACTCAGTAGTTGGAGCACTTGTGCTTGGTTGCTCCACAGCATGTGTATCTCCCTGAACCAGGGATCAAACTGGTGTCCCTTGCATTGCAAGGCAGATTCTTAACCATTGGATCACCAGGGAGTCCCCAGGAGAATTTTTAATATCTACTCTCTTAGCAACTTTCAAGTATTCGATACAGTATTATTAATTACAGCAACATACTGTTCAACAACTGAAATGTAAAGGAAGAAATCACAAGGGAAATTAGAATATATAAAAATGGTGGGAGGTGGGAGGGGGATTCAGGATTGGGAGCTTGTATACACCCGTGGTGGATTCATGTCAATGTATGGCAAAACCAATACAGTATTGTAAAGTAAAATAAAGTAAAAATAAAATTAAAAAAAATTTGTGTGATACAGCTAAAGCAGTCCTTAGAAGAAAATTTATATCTTTAAATGGCTATATGAAAAGTGAAAGTGTTAGTTGCTCAGTCACGTCTGACTCTTTGTAACCCCATGGACAGAGGAGCTGGTAGGCTACAGTCCATGGACTGTAGCCTGCCAGCTCCTCTGTCCATGGAATTTTCCAGGCAAGAATACTGGAGTGGGTAGTCATTCTCTTCTCCAGGGGATCTTCTCGACCCAGGGACTGAACCCGGATCTCCTGCATTGCAGGCTGATTCTTTGCCACCTGAGCCGCCATAGAAGGAAGTTTATATTTTTAAATGGCTATATAGGAAAAGATAAAAATTTAAAATCAGTCATCTAAGCTTCCATCTTGAGAAGCTAGATAAAGAAGAGCAAGGTAATCTCAAAGAAACAGAACAAAGGAAATAATGGAATACAAAATGAAATAATGGAAAACAATGAAATACAAAAAGAACCGATAATACCAAAAAACCAATAAAACAAAATTATATCTTTGACAAACCAATAAAATTGATAAATATTCTTTTAGATGATTAAAAAACAGATTAAGCACAAATTATTAATATGAGGTGGCACTAGTGGTAAAGAATCTACCTGTAAGTGGAGGAGATGCAAGAGACACAGATTTGATCCCTGGGTCAGGACGATGCCCTGGAGTAGGAAGTGGCAACCCACGCCAGTACACTTGCCTGGAAACTTCCATGGACACAGGAGCCTGGTGGGCTGCAGTCCATGGGACTGCAAAGAGTTGGACATGACTGAGCAACTGAGCATAAACACACACTGATGTGAAAGAAGAGACATCACTGCATACCCTACAAATATCAACAGAGTAAAAAGACAGTATTATGAACTAACGTGCCAGGAAACTTGACATTTTAAATGAAATAGGCAAATTATTTGAAAGATACCAGTTACCAAAATTGGCACGAGTTAATTTTGTTGTTCAGTTGCTCAGCCATGTCTGACTCTTTGTGACCCCATGGACTGCAGCATGTCCACTGAGTCGGTGCTGCCATCCAACCATCTCATCCTGTCATCCCCTTCTCCTCCGCCCTCAATCACCGACTCAATGGACATGAGTTTGAGCAACCTCTGGGAAACAGTGAAGGAGAGGGAAGCTGGGCGTGCTGCAGTGAATTCTATAAAACTTTAAGAAACTCTCTCAAAAACTAGAGGAGGAGGGAACATTTTATAACTTGTTTTGTGGAGCCAGAATAATCCTAACATCAAAACCCAATAGAGGTATTATAGAAGAAGAAAATCACAAATCAATGAGATCTTGGATGGCCTTGGCCTACAGCAGCTTAAAGCAGGGTTTTGGTTCTGGCCAGGGATTGAGGTCAGGTTGTAGCAGTGAGAGAGCTGAATCCATGCTCCTAGACTTGTGGCCACTGACAAGGCCTTGGCCCTGCAGAAAAAAATTCCCACAAAGATGGAAAGTAGTGAAACAGGCAAAGTGCTTACTAGAAGGAAAAGAGTATAGTATGTGTGGGTAGACACGCAGGTGGACTCAGAGAATCATGCCTTTGTGGTAGCTTGAACCACTTTTATGGGGCATTTCTGTTGAGTTTCCTTTGGCTAATCAATTTGATTAGCCTGTATTTGGTATATCTCAGGATCCTCCCATATGTGCATGTGTGTCTCTCAACCAAGATGGCCTATGAGTAGCTTTGACCTCACTCCCACTTTGACCTCCAAGAAACTCTCTAGTTGAGAAAGTTTTTCTGACTTCAAGAGTGAGAAATATGTGGTCTCTTATCTTTTATCTGGTCAGGTTCCAGCCTCCTCTCTCAATTGTTCTGCTACTGATGTTTTGGAATTTCTGTCCATAGGGAATGAATTCAAATTAGCCACCCTGGGGCTGGGGGCAGATCTACCTCTTGCCTCAGATGTATATTGTGAACATAGACAAAAAAGTCCTTAAAAGAATTTTAGCAAACTAGTTCTCAGTTCAGTTCAGTTCAGTAGCTCAGTCGTGTCCGACTTTTTGTGACCCCATGAATTGCAGCACGCCAGTCCTCCCTGAACATCACCAACTCCTGGAGTTCACTCAGACTCATGTCCATCGAGTCGGTGATGCATCCAGCCATCTCATCCTCTGTCATCCCCTTCTCCTCCTGCCCCCAATCCCTCCCAGCATCAAAGTCTTTTCCAATGAGTCAACTCTTCGCAGGAGGTGGCCAAAGTACTGGAGTTTCAGTTTTAGCATCATTCCTTCCAAAGAAATCCCAGGGCTTATCTCCTTCAGAATGGACTGGTTGGATCTCCTTGCAGTCCATGGGACTCTCAAGAGTCTTCTCCAACACCACAGTTCAAAAGCATCAATTCTTCAGTGCTCAGCCTTCTTCACAGTCCAACTCTCACATCCATACATGACTACTGGAAAAACCATAGCCTTGACTAGATGGACATTTGTTGGCAAAGTAATGTCTCTGTTTTTCAATATGCGCTCTAGGTTGGTCATAACTTTCCTTTCCAAGGAGTAAGTGTTTTTTAATTTCATGGCTGCAATCACCATCTGCTGTGATTTTGGAGCCCAGAAAAATAAAGTCTGACATTGTTTCCACTGTTTCCCCATCTATTTGCCATGAAGTGATGGGACTGGATGCCATGATCTTCGTTTTCTGAATGTTGAGCTTTAAGCCAACCTTTTCACTCTCCTCTTTCACTTTCATCAAGAGGCTTTTTAGTTCCTCTTCACTTTTTGCCATAAGAGTGGTGTCATCTGCATATCTGAGGTTATTGATATTTCTCCCAGCAATGTTGATTCCAGCTTGTGCTTCTTCCAGTTCAGTGTTTCTCATGATGTACTCTGCATAGAAGTTAAATAAGCAGGGTA
>NW_024080625.1:891095-893711 GCF_014754425.2 Oryx dammah
GTGGTGTCATCTGCATATCTGAGGTTATTGATATTTCTCCCAGCAATGTTGATTCCAGCTTGTGCTTCTTCCAGTTCAGTGTTTCTCATGATGTACTCTGCATAGAAGTTAAATAAGCAGGGTGACAATATACAGCCTTGACGTACTCCTTTTCCTATTTGGAACCAGTCTGTTGTTCCATGTCCAGTTCTAACTGTTGCTTCCTGACCTGCATATAGGTTTCTCAAGAGGCAGGTCAGGTGGTCTGGTATTCCCATCTCTTTCAGAATTTTCCACAGTTTATTGTGATCCACACAGTCAAAGGCTTTGGCATAGTCAATAAAGCAGAAAGAGATGTTTTTCGGGAACTTGCTTGCTTTTTCCATGATCCAGCGGATGTTGGCAATTTGATCTCTGGTTCCTCTGCCTTTTCTAAAACCAGCTTGAACATCTGGAAGTTCACAGTTCATGTATTGCTGAAGAATTGGAGAATTTTGAGCATTATTTTACTAGTGTGTGAGATGAGTGCAATTGTGTGGTAGTTTGAGCATTCTTTTGCATTGCCTTTCTTTGGGATTGGAATGAAAACTGACCTTTTCCAGTCCTGTGGCCACTGTTGAGTTTTCCAAATTTGCTGGCATATTGAGTGCAGCACTTTCACAGCATCATCTTTTAGGATTTGAAATAGCTCAAATGGAATTCCATCACCTCCACTAGCTTTGTTCGTAGTGATGCTTCCTAAGGCCCACTTGACTTCACATTCCAGGATGTCTGGCTCTAGGTGAGTGATCACACCATCGTGATTATCTTGGTCATGAAGATCATTTTTGTACTGTTCCTCTGTGTATTCTTGCCACCTCTTCTTAATATCTTCTGCTGCTGTTAGGTCCATACCATTTCTGTCCTTTATTGAGCCCATCTTTGCATGAAATGTTCCCTTGGTATCTCTAATTTTCTTGAAGAGATCTCTAGTCTTTCCAATTCTGTTGTTTTCCTCTATTTCTTTGCAAACTAATTCTAGCAATATTCAAATATGCTTATATGCCATGACCAACTGTGGTTTATTTCAGAAATGCAAGATTGGTTTAATACTCAAAAATTAATTAGTGTTATTCACCACATTAAAAAATGGAGGGGGAGGTAATTCCCTAATGGTCCAGTGGTTAGGACTCTGTGCATCCACTGCAAGGGGTCTTGTGTGAAATCAGACTAGATCTTGAATAACAAAACCTATCCAGTGAAAGAACAAAGCTGGAGGTGTCACACTTCCTTATCTCAAACTATGTTACAAGGCTACAGTAATCAAAACAGTATGGTACTGGCATAAAAACATACAGATTGATGGAACAGAATAGAGAACTCAAATATAAACCAATGCATACACAACTAATCTTTGAGAAGGAAGTCAAGATTACTTAATGGAGAAACAATAGTATCTTAATAAATGGTGCTGAGAAAACTGGATATTCACATGCAAAACAGTGTGAATTGGACTATCTTATATCACTCACAAATATTAACTCAAAATAGATTAAAGAGTTAAATGTAAGACTTGAAATGATAAAAATTCTAAAGGAAACTTATTTTAAAAATAGATTTCAGAATATAAACTGTATAGCTTATTAGAATAAAAAATAATGTTGATATAGCATCAGGTACACATTGGGATATTATTCAGCTTTAAAAAAGAAGAAATCATGCCAGTCCAGCAATATGGATGGAACTTGATTATGCTAAAGGAAATAAGTCAGAAAAAACACTCACTCCCCAAATTTTATTTGCCCTAAATAACTAATTCATTTAGGAATTTGGCTAAATTTGGGTTTCAATTCTAAGATCTAACTTTATTTTTCACCTAGTGATAACTTACCTTAATTATAGGAGGAAGCAGAAAAAGGTGAGGCTATTAACGGTAAGGTGTGTGTGTTAGTCGCTCAGTCACGTCTGACTTTTTGCGACCCCATGGATGGTAGCTCACAAGGCTCCTCTGTCCATGGAATCCTCCAGGCAAGAGTACTAGAGTGGGTTGCCATTCCCTTCTCTGGGGGATCTTCCCCACCCGGGGATCGAACATGTGTCTCCTGCATAGTAGGCAGATTCTTTACTGTCTGGCCACCAGGGTAGCCCCTGTAAGGAGTAAGGAGTAATGGTCAATATTATTGTGGCTCTCAGGGTGTTCCCTCCAAATGGTAGCCGAGGTCTCTATCAGTTACTAATCATCTACAAACTACAGTGTTAGATGGCTGCTGCCAAATGTGTTTTGAAGAAGGTGCTTCTGATTCCTCAATCTCTGGAAGTCCTCCATGGGACTGGTTTGAGAAACTTTGATTTTTACCATCAAAATTTTACCCTCAAAAGCATCCAAGGGAATGAGCATAGCTTCCTAGTGTATTTCTGAAAAATCCAGCATCTTGTGAATATTTCTTCACTCCCTTGAGCCAGATCTTGGCCTGCACAGAGAGCAGCCTGTGTCTCTGGAGAGATTTTGGCAGGGGCTTTCCGTCATCAGCAATGCTCACGTCTTTCCATACATTTCCTCAATGCTGAGATTGTTGTTTGTTCTTTTTCTTTGATCCATCTCTAAGAACTGACATCTTTCTCTGAAAAGTTTGTAATTGTTTCCAATACATACTTATC